>NW_020799096.1:5413657-5479050 GCF_003259725.1 Athene cunicularia
CCCCAAAAAAAAAAAATATCTAAAAAGTTGTTAAAAGGTTTGAAAAAAGAAAAATTAGATCAAAATATTTTTTTTTAGAATAAATAATTTGTGGAAAATTAAAAGGTAAATTCAAGTAATTCTTTCTCTGAAAATGGCATCCTGACCAATTTTGCTCAGATCATAACTTGGTGTGTTCTCAGAAGTTACTCTTTGACCTTCTTTCATGTGTTAACTAAAATATCGCTTACTGAGTCTGTATATAATTTCTCTGCAGACCATATCATGGAACTTCCTTTGCATCAATTTTAGCGAAAATTTTTCCTTCATGAATAAGTGAATCCAAAATCTAAGCCTGTATAATTTGATTTGGATTGCTACAATTAGTCCCGCATATTTAAGAAAGACCTCCAAAAGTACTCTAATAAATGCAGGGCTCAAAATATCTGACTGCTGTCTGTGCAAGAGTGCTTCATCTTCTTTAGCCTTTACAAGAAACTTAATCAAAACTGAATATGCAGAGGGGAGAAAAGCCAGTGCGTAATCAATGTATTAATGCTGTTCTTCAAACACTGTTGCCAAAGATTTCTTGACATTTGTCTGTTTGAATATATGTGCAAGAACAAAGTTTTTATGTGAATAGTCTCTTTGGCTTCAGATACTAGCTCTTCAAATTAATTAGAAGAAATTTACTCTGGAAATGTTTGCAAGATATACTCTGTCTTGAGATATATTAATGCTAGTAGAACTGGAGAAAGTGGAAGGGATCTGTCATGGTCTGGCAGGGAGTTTATGTTCTGGGGGTCTTTGCAGTTTTTAAACTGTGACCTGTATGTCATTTTTGGGGAAAGACCTTTTGCCACCCTTGAACTTTCTAAGTCCTTTGAGAGTTTACTGGGGTTTTTTAGGCATCCTGATAGGATTAATACAATTAAGTAAAATGCTCTGGTAAATATTTAGCTTTTGAACAATATTTAAACATGTGTACCTATTTGAAAATAGAAAAAAATGAAGAAAAGTCAAACACAGACAGTTTTCTATCTCTCTCCAAAGGGACTCTAGCTCTTCTCAGTCAAGTTCAGGAAGGGGTCATTCCAGGATATTGGCAGCTATCTGGTTTTATAGTATCCCCCACAGGTAAGAAGATACTTTTTAGATGTTATTTTAAATGAGGCAAAGCTTGTTAGAAGGAAATATTTTTAGGCTAATGTATACAATGAGGGAAAATGTTCTTACAAAATAATAAGATGAGCTTTTAACAAAAAGCTTGCCACCTTTTTCTGATTATATGAGAAGCAGAAAGGAAATGCTCTCGAGTGTGAAAGCTCTTCCTTAAGCCTTGAAGTTGGTTGTTAAATGTTAACAAATACCAGTTGGTCTAATACAGTTGTCCCGCAGCTCTTCCTCTGCTTGCATATTAGACCTCTGACAGCTCTCTTAGTGCAGGTTGGAAGACACCGCTTTGAGAAGTCATTAATAGAAAGACACACACACACACACGTATACACACAGCTCATCATTATCAACAAAGTGCAGCAATTTGCAGGCATACTAATAGAATATCTCTGCTATGACTCATGCAAAATGGGGATGAGAACCATTCATAATCAAAAATGGCCTAGAGGATATTTCAGAACAATAAATAAACTTCTCTTGTGATACAAAGACTTTTGTTGTTGTTGTTGTTGTTTTACAAATAAACCTATCATAGCTAAAATACTTCTCATGGAGATGTGGGTGTATAATAAAATAGGGATATTTTTCAAATAGCATGCATTGGACTACCCCGCTTAGTTCTGCCTTTGCATCAGTTAGTTTGATCACTTTGTAGCTCTTCTGGAAATGTTCAGGTTAAGCAGGTGTTCTGGTATGCTCTGTTAAAAAAAAAAAAAAAAAAAGTTTCCTTTTTCTGGCTTTGTAAGGTTACTTTCCATAAGGTGAAGTTTGGGTAACTCCCAGCTTAGGTTGACAAGAGTTTTGGGCAATTGGAGACCTGTAATGAGCCTCAGCAGCAACGTTGTTCAGCAGGGAGAAGGCGAAGGTTTTAGGCAGTGCACAATACATTCACAGGACAATTAAAGAGTCTTGTTTCTGGTAGATTCAGTACTAGATATGGCAGTGTCTATCATTATGTGGTGCATGGCTATGGTTAACATTTCCCTGCATTTATGTAGTTTAGAGAATTACTTTAAAAAATAAAGCACCAACTTTCAAAATCTGGTGTTTAAATGAGAGGTGACTATTAAGACTTTCTGCAATGATTTATCAGAGAGGTAATCTCTTTAATAAAATCTCAGTCATCTATTCAGTAATACTGAGTAATCTATTTAATAATAAAAAAACATTGTGCCTCATTTCTAAAGCATGTTCTTTTTCTATCAGTGGGAGTCTAAGATGGAGTTGGCTTTTACACCATCTTGCTGGAGCAATGGAGAGCCTGTTTGTTGGAATAGCTGACCGTTCCTCCTCCCATTAAAGCTGAATTGAATTATGGGTGCCCAGGGCAAAGTTGTTTCTGACATACTGGCAGATTTATCATGACAAGTGATACATGTTAGAGCATCTAAGCAATCACTCTGAGGAAGAAAGGAACTATTAACCCTATTGTATACTCAAGGAAACCAAGTTGTGGGGTACAATTCTTATGCTAGCAGAAAGAGCTTGAATCAGTTCAGTCACAGTTGATATATCCTGATCCATAGCTGATGAGCAAAACTTACTGAAGACTACACCATTTTTGGTCCATCTCTACAGTAATGGCATTGCAGAGGGGGTGTGGGCTTTGTTGCAAAAGGCTAAAGGGTATTGTAGTGTTTGCCTGAAATTCCAGCCACTTCAGCTGAGAGCGCAACAACAGATTTCTGAAAATATGAAATCTTTACATATTAGCATTTTCAAAGATGAGCCTTTGAGGAAAGTAGTTAAAACTGGTAAAAGAGAAAAAGTAACAATGCAATATTTGTAATAGTCATGAAACTGTTGGAAAGAGTGTATGAGTGCAGGGCACATTCCTTAGTTTCTCATTTTGTGAATTTATAAGTGTTAGCAATTGTTGTTCATTAAGACAGCCATGTCATAACAATTGCTGAAATATTTTGAATTGTTCCTGAGTTTTCTCTAACGCTTGCTCTGACCAATGATACAACACCATCATTAGTGCAGTTTAGTTTCCAGTAAAGAATTGCAAAGTAATTGCAAAGTAAAAAGGATTGCGCAGATCAAATAATTTCCATTTCTTGAAAGGTAGAATTTTCTTTTTACATGTGTACATTTATGGTCAATAAATTTTCTAACCATACATTCAGTAAATCAATATTAGTCAAATCTAGGTAGAAAACGTTAATTCAACAGTTCCATAATAGCCCGTCACTAACGGGTAGCTGGCCTAGACTTAATGATGTAAATGCAGAAAACAGCAAAATGGATCATTGCAGGTAGCCATGTCATATATTCCCATTCATGGATTTACTGAACTACACCTTTATACTAAGTACTATTATTTTCATGTGTGTGAGGATTGGAAACCTTTTGATTTCCAGCCTAAATAATAATATATTCAGAATTATTTTAAACCTCTTCAAAGTGCCAACTTTGTTCTTTGTTTAATAGCTCTCTGCTTTCTGTTTCTGTCCTCTCCCGCACATATTTATATTATTTCATTTCAACCTTCATCCTGCTAGATTAAATCAGCACAGCCATTTCAGCCCATTCCAATACCATTCTCCATTTACTGACCATTTTAGGAGTCCTTCCTTCCTTGCACTTTGTCCTCATTTAAGTGCCTGTATTTTGTGTATGGGATGACCAGAATTGCAAGTGTTATTCCAGTTTGTGTACTACCAGTACCTTGTTATCATGTTTTTGATACTTCACTACCTGTGCTAGAGATTTCTCACTGATTATGTTTTAGAATTACTGTTGCTTTTATTGGGGCTTCTGTCACAGTGACAGCTCTGTATACAAGGTGTCTCTTTCTCTGATTTTTTTTTTTTTTTTTACAACTGACAAGTCTCAAATTAGAGCAGAAATCCTTTTTATTACTCAAAATCTTTCACACTATTCAGTGTCATACCATTCTGATTTCTCTGGGTCTCAGAAGCCTTGCTTTATGACACTCTGACCTTCTCTTAGGATACCATCAATAGTGCCACCAGCTTTGGGCTCCAGCAAAATATGTGGAGGTAGTCCTTGATTTTTTGCCAAGGTCTTTAATGAAAGTCCAGAGTCCGAGACTGATTTATGAGAAATTCCAGTAGTACTACTCTTAGCTTGATAGTTCCCCTTTACTTTTTGTCATTTCCATATGTGACCAGCATCTCACACACCTCACTGATTCTTGTATCAAATACCATTTTCTCCAGATGAATTACTGATTTTCTGTCTGGCACACAGCATTACATCAAAATATTTTTCTTAAAACAAGTCAGATGCAGGAGAACTAATCTGTCTGCTGTGCAGATAAAGTCCACCACATTTCACCCATGAAAAACAATAGTTATTTTGTCAAAGAAGATTAGATGAATCAGACTCGATCTCTTCTTGGCAAGCCTGTGCAATATTTATTCCAGTCTCTATTGACCTCAGTATATTTTTACGTACTTTCCTTCAAAATTTGTTCTGAAGCCTTGCCTGCTATTGAAAACAGCCCTGACAATAACCAATTTCACCTTTCCCTCCTCCCTTTTTAAAATAAAAACCTTGTGTTTGCTTTTGTATTCTCCTCACATGACAAATTTATTAAAAATCTGCCTTACTTGCAAGGCCACATGTAGGACAGAAGGGAAGGACATCACGAGATGGAGAAGGAAGTGCCCTTTACAGTGAAGGAAGGGGTATGATTTCAAAAAGGGGATATTTAACATAAAGCAGATTCTCTTGCAGATTTTATAGTCGTAACTTTGCAATGTAATTGGGGTGCCTTTATGTGAGTAGCTGTGAAAACTTAAGCTTCTTCAAGACTTAAAGCCTTTATGAAAGGAACTGTGGCGGCTATTTACATGTTTGAATACCAAAAACTGGGAGTCAAACTGCCAGCGTGGCAGGACTCAGGTCTGTTGCTGCCCAGTCTCTGGGCCCAGGGGGTGGCAGGCCAGGTGCCACAGCAGGGGTACAGTGCTGAGCCCTGCTGTCACCCAGGTGGCTTTATGTCCCAAACTGCATGTCTGCACTGCTCCTTCTGGGAGGTGGCAGAAATCCCTCCTCTGCTCTGGCAGCGGAGCCACTTGGTTTGGGCTTGTGCTGGAGTGTGGTGAGGGAGTGCAGCTTCAGCTGGGCTCCCACTTGTACTGTCAGAAACCTCTTATAATTTGAATTTACATCTTAAAAAAACATTGACTTTGCTGATCTTATTTTCAAAGAAATTTCACTCATGTCTTTCAGGCATGAGAACAAAACCAAAACGTCTGTAAGCTTTAGCTTCCTGTTAAATCTACTAAAGAACGGTGAACACCTTGTATTGTGTGAGGAGGTGCTGGCCTTCTCTAAATTAATAAATAGGTAACACAAGGAGAAATCAGTTGAGTTCATTTTGATTCAGTTCCAGTTTGAGCTCATCTGCTGACCGAGGTCATTCTGGTCCAGTTTCAGCACAGGCTGTTGTCAAAACAGGAGCAGTCAGTGTCCTGTAGGCAGGTCTGTGAGGGACTGCAGCAGCAGGAGAGGTGCTGCCTCTGGTGCCACCTTCTCTGCTGAAACCAGGGCACCCACCGTTCACTGTCCTCCCACCCAGCCCCAGCTTCTCACCAGCTCCCTCACTCCCCCAGCTCTGCCTGGTGGGACGGGGGGGCAGAGACTAATTGCAGTGTGGTGGTGGGAGTGAGGTTGGTGCTAATGCTACGATTGGGCAATGACAGACAGAACCTCATAAGAAAAGAAAAGCAAAGCTCTCTTACCCCACACTTGATAAGTCTGTGTGTCCTGCCAGATACACAGAGCTTCATGGAGCTGTTTGGCTGCAAGTTATCTCTAGCAGGAGCAGAAATGTTTGTGCTGATCAGAGTTTAGCTCCTCATGCTCAGCAAGTCCCAACTGGGGACAGGGGGTTTCTATTTTTATTTGAGCTGTTACTCTGAGCTGCCAAGAGCAATGCACCTTCAAAGTCTTTGCCAGTTCAGGCTCGACAGAAATTTCTGAATAAAGAACAAGGTTGGGATCCAGTTTAAAAAAAAACAAACAACCCCAAAACCACGGAGGTTTAGAATGGTTTCAGTTCAGACTCTCTTTAATTCCTTTCTGGGAACAATTTCTGCTGAATTTTAAAGTACCATAAGAAACATTTCTCCTACTTTTCTCAAGTTTAAATGGGAAGGGGTTGATATTTATTTTTCTCATAAAGCTAATCTGGTGCTTCTTTTGCCTTAGTAATTTTGAAACCAACATTTCTAATCTTTCCTATTGGTGATGGAGAAATTTAGCTATTTCTCAAAAAAAACCATTTGAAATCTCAATTGTTTCTTGATGGTTTGTTTGGAAATGCTATTTCTGTAACTTGTCACAGTAGACTGGGAAACACTTTTCCAGATGTATTACTTCACAGTTTTTAGATAGATGCTAATAACCTGTACATAAATATGCCACAGCTGATCAGATTCAGTGAAGAGAAAATTGAAGAATGCTTTCTGAGGGCATGATGGTTGGTTTTCTTTTTCAGATGATTTTATATTGTTTAGCCTGTGTTATGAACCAGTTTATTTTAACAGAAGCAAGGCTAGTACACTTGCCTTATATGCAATGTCTCTTGAGACATGACTGGGATAATGCTTTGTAAACAAGCAGCCAAGCAATAATCCTAAATTTTGAGAACTAATTTTAAACTAAAATGCAGAAGCAAAGAGAGGTCCTGTATGAGATGACTTTCATTTTTCCTGTCTGAAATTGCTAAGTGTCTGCAATGGGAGTAATAGGAGAGCATTTCTAAGTGGTTTAGCTTAGCTCTTTTTTCAAATACAGACATAGTCCAACAGAGAAATTTCAGATGAAGGTTTTTGCCTGCATATTTTTTTGTTTGGTTCTGAGAAATCATTATTTTTATCTTTGTATGTTGCTATTCTATGATCCTTATGCATACAGAAATATTTCTAGTGTGAGTGATAACACACTGTGTGAATAAGACCCTCAAGGAAAAATTAAGATAATTACTCATGGTCAGGGTGGAATAAAATGATAGAAAAGATATAACTGTCTCCAGGAACCTGAAGGCATGATGTAAAAATCACTTCATTCAATTTTCATAGTCAACAAGGACAAAACAAACAACAGATTTACAATACAAAAGAGAAAATGTATATCAAACAATGACTACAGCAAAGCTAGAGACTAGATAAGTAATGGAACAAGCTACAAAGGAATGCTGTGCAGTTAACACCAGAGACATTACAGTTTAAAACAAATTTCCTTCTTATTGTCCTGATTCTATAGTTTACAAAGATGTGACCTCAACAAGTCTTAATGTGTTTTCTGGGCCTCTTTTCTCTCCCGGTCTCCCACATGTTCATTTATACTCAAGGGTTTTTTACACCAAGCATCATGAGGAAGGAACCTGCATTACTTCACTTATCCCTGAACTAGGTGATTCTTTAAACTTCTCTATAAACTAAATATAGTTTATAAACTTCTCTATAAACTATATGGGCATTTTCATTGTATATTAACAGACATGAATTATGTCTGTTAATATACAATGAAAATGCCCTAGGATATAGAGCAGGAATTTATTTTAAAATGTTTGCACTCAAAAATATTTTTAAGCAAAAGACCTGTTTCCCAGACTAAAATACAGTGGTTTAACTTTTCTTTTTCTTTTTCTTTTTTTTTTTTGACAGTGGTATGCCTGAAATGCTAGTTTAATGTTTCAGCCTATAAAGAAGAGCAATAACATAAAGTAGGGCAATATTACAGCCTAATTAAACGTCTCTAAAACATAACTTTTGATGACAATAGTTTCACCTATCCAAAACTGTGCTCTGGCAGCCAGAGTATCAAACAGCTCAGTTTGTGTTAGAGAAGAACTCCACTGGAATAGCTTACGAGCTGCATGTGCCACTTGGAAATGTGTTGTTTAAATTGCTTCTCTTATTAAGCCTGTGGTCTAATTAACTTGATTTTTTTGCTTGCCTTTCAAGAGGTTAAGTCTGACATCTGAAGAGTTAACGTTAACTCATGTCATTCTGGAGATTGATTAATATTCACAAAGTCATTTGAAGATGTTTGACGCATTATGCGTTATGGTGATGATCTCAGATAAACACACTAACAAGCCCCAAGGTTCGGTGTTTCCTGAGCAGCTTGTACCAACATCACTGTTTTCTTTTTTTTTTTTTTTGTGTGAGTAGCAATTACTCAGTTTGGTCTATGTTAAAAGAGTATGCTTCAGCAGCTTTATTTTTGTTCTGCCAGTCTGACTTTGGGACTCTAGCCCAGATAGTTAAAAACATAATTTACAAATTAAGGCAATTTGTAGGGGGAGAAAACAATTTAGGCGGTTCTGGTTAGATAACTAAGATGCAGTTTTCACAGTGAGTTAATGACCTTCAGCTCAGCAAGTCCGACTGGGTTCTAATAGCAATTGAGTTCAGGAGGAGAGGCAAGATTTGCATTTCCCCACAGATCACTAGGTTGTTGCTGCCTCGCTTAGCACTGCTGGTTGCCCATGGCAGACCAAGAACGAAATAGCAGGTGGGCTATAGACATGCCAGGGTGTTCCCAGCCTGGAGTGTATTGCACAGGATTTTGCCTGTGCAGAGTTGTATCCAGTGACTGTTTTCTTCTTTCTCACACTTTACTTTCACAAAGGGGAGGGCGGGGGCAGAAGTTATCTGGCAATTTGGCCATATATGTATAAATACACATATTTTAAAGGAGGTGCACAGTTTGTAGGGATGCAGAAGGGGAGGGAGGAGAGGTGTTATTGCTAAAGTGGGTTGTCCTAAAATGGAGCTGCTGTAGTAGTGGTACCGTGGATGTTTTCAAAGTCAAGGGGAGCTAGTAGGTGTGCTTGTCCTGGTTCTTGAGCAAAAAATGTAGTTTCAGAACAGTTAGAACCAGATCTGACAGGGAAGAAGAGCTGCCCTCTCTCTAGGATGTGATACAGTGAATTCCCTAACCTTAATTATTTTTTTTTTTTTTTTTTTTTTTAATTGATAGTGATGTAATCTTTCCCCGTATCTCAGTCTGCTACCTTGGTTGGCATTTTGAGTATATCTGGGATTGATTCACAACAAGTGGCTGCATTTAGAGTGCTTGTGTTCTGTTGCCTTTTCTGTGGTGGCAGAGGAGCTAGTCTAAGTTTAGCTGTGTTACTCACTTTCTAGATAACTGGTCATTTGTCCTCCCAGCTTTTGCACTTTGGGAGCTAGCCTGACTGATTAGGCAGAGGTATTGGGCAGCCAGCCTGCCTCATACTCCACCATGGGGACACTGAAGGAAGCCTAACAGCCTGTCACCAAAATGCGCCAAAGGAGGTGTCTTATATACAGACACCTCTGATGGTAAGTACGTAGGGGTTTTGGCTGATCTGTGCCAGGTCTGCATGGGTAATTCAGTTGTAACCCTTTTTTTTTTCTAATAGGGGAATAACTTCTTTTCCTTCCTGGCTTGATTGCTGATTTGTCAGCTTCTCCATCTGCTCGTTTGCTTTTCTTCCTTGCAGTTCTCCCACTGTTGCTTACCTGTAAGATCAAATACCAACAAAAAAAGTTTTTTCCATTAGTTGTCTCACACAATGACCGCATAATTTATTTGCACTATAATTTTAAACATTTGTTTTTATTGAGGAAGTCTGTGTGAGGGAAGGGGGAATGGGAGCTGCTTAGGTAGCAAGAGGAGATCTACAAAATTTGTAGCCTTCCCAGGTTACTGTTTGCAGTGGTTTTCCTGCAGGTTTGCATAGGCTCCTTTAAGTTTTGCTTACAGATGGAGCCCTAGCCAGCCTATTTAAAGCAGAATTAATTTTCAGTGACAGCTCCTCTCTTGTGAATTGAAACAGCATGGTCTGTATTTCAAATGGTAACCAGAGTAAATTCTTGATGAAGTATCTCACAGAAGGTCTTTGGAGAGGCACAGGCTATAACCTGTAGTGCAGTCTGTGTAACTCCCTTACAAAGAAAATGGGTAATTAGAGGTAAGAGTGGCTTTTTAGCAAGAATCCCTTCAGGAGGAGAAGCAATAAGTTGATGCTCTCTAGAACAGAGTAAGAAGTGAAAAGTCAGCAATCCTGCCATGAAAGGCAGTTTCTCAGCGTACTGCTCATGGAAGGGGACATCAAGGAGATGCGCAAGCAAAGGCAGAGCAAGTGCCCGTTTTTTCTGCACCCAGGAACTTCTGACTCCAGCCCTCAGTGTTCTGGGTCTGTGGTGCTGCAACAGAAAGTGTTGAAAGAGTACAGCGTTTAGCAATAAGCTTTGCCAAAGGGTGTTATAGGGCTAAAAAGAGTGCTTATGCAGTGTAAGTGACTGACTTTATGTTGCTCTTTATAAATGCTGAGAATATCTACCTCCCCCATTGCTACTGTCATTCTTCCTGGTTTGTCCAGAGATATGGTTAAGGCCAGTTTCTCTGTGGGCTTAGGAGAGAAAGGATGCAACAGGAAAAGGACTAGGGGATCAACGTGCAACAGATGTGATAGGTGTTTCGCTTGATAGGTCTGAACATAGCTGGCCTTCTGGCAGTGCCACTCTCTGTGTCAGTCAGACTTCAAGTAGACAGTCTGTGGGTTTAGAAATGCTTTTTTATATGGGGGTTTTTTGGTGTTTTGGTTTTGTTTTGGGTTTTTTTGCTAAGCTTTCATGTAGCCCTCGTAGCCTTGTGTGCTTTGCAAGGTGTCAGGAAACTGACAGAGCAGCGGTGTTATCTTTTGTAAGAAGATTTTGCTTCGTATGTTTACTTGTTAAACAAGGGTCTGTAGATTCTGCTTTGTATGTGTAATTCCTTCTTATTCTATATGTTTATTAGAAATGACCATAAAGACTTCATAGTCCCTAAGCAAATTTATCAGGTTAATTGATTAACATTCTGATGACCTTAAAAGTCTTTTCCAACCTAAATGATTCTATGATTCTATATTGTTATTCAAGGATACTGTAAATATGCTGGAGCATAATTGCAGATCTATGTATTTTTTTCACAAAAGACATTCATTTTTAATACAAAAAATGCAAGCCCTTGTTTTTTCATACCATTTCCACTCTCAAAGAGTTTTCTCCTAGAAGTGCATGACTAATTCGAATGAAGTGCTCCGTCACCTCTGAAAATGATACTCCAATTTATCCATCAGGTTTTAAAACTTCATTTTCTTATTGTTATTGATCACTGCTTTTAATACTGGGAGTAGTGGAGGAGTGAAAAGGGAAGCAGAGTACTTTTCTGTTTGCCCAACAGTGTGCTGTGACATGTGGTAGAGTCAGTTCAGAGTTATTCATATCTGGCACCTGTTTTATCACAGATAAAAATAGGCTGCTTTTGAAAGAGATGGGGAACCCTTATCAGCATGATACTGACTCTTTGTAATTTTATTTGTTTCCTTGTTGCATATAAGAGCCGTTTTAGTAACTCTCCTCTCTTTGCACTTTGGCTTTCTGTTCGCATTTCCAAACCATGATGTTCAGTCTTTAGGTCCATTCTAAGTAGGAGAGGTGTAGTGAAGTATCTGTATTTACTGAGAGTTGCAAAAGGGTTTATCTTTATAAAGTCAGCCTGCTTGTGTGGACACTAGTGGCTTCATTCATTTCTCAGGGTCAGTCCTCCAGGATATTGTTCTTCACCTGCATCCTTATGGACATAGCACAGACACCACCTCTGAACTGATGGATCTGGTGTTAGTAATGAGTACGGACTTTATTGACTTGTGCTGCAACAGCCAAGAGTTCTTCCACTGCTTTTATTTAGGACAATGAGAGAGGTGGATTTTTAAATAATGGCTCCTTTCTTTAACGATATCTTGGGGAGACAAGGTGTATTTCCGACAGAGCAGCAGCCACCTTCAAGGCAAATCTGGATAAGTGAGTGAAGAGCTTGGGGCTGCATTTGCCATAAACATCCTAGTCCTGCCTGTCTCACCAGGCTTGAGGTTTTGTGGAATCCTTGTTTTTCATTGCACAGTGAAATTTATTCTCAGCCTTGAAAAAGGAAAGCTTACGGACTGTATGAAGCCTTTTTCTGTGTACTTTTCTTCCCGTTTCCCTCTATAGCTCCCCTAATGAGAAATCTTAGGGGTTCAGGGAGAAATGCTGTTGCCTTATGTCTTTATGAGGAGGTTGATAGTTTTGCAGCATGTTTAGCAATGTCTTATCATTTCTATTCCAACTAAATAGGTGATCAGGTAAGGTAAGTTGTTGAAGGTCTCTTGTAGCCATGTATTGCTGGGTAATTTTGGTGCTCTGGAAGTGCTACATACCATGTTGAGGAGGGGGCATTTTTGCTCTACTTTACATTGCTTTTCAGAGTAATTGTGTTCATGCTGTTTTCGTTCTGAAATTTTGGATTTGGATTCACTCCTGATATCCTTGTCTGGGATGACATTTTTTGAGACACACACATGCGCCCACACCCCTGGGGAAGCCAGTGACACATCTTGCACAGTTCAGTGCAGTGTGATTCCTTACCCCCTTTTTGTTTCAAAGCAGGTGAAACAAAATCCTCAGATAATTCACCTAGATTTAGAATTTAACAAATGCAGCTTAGCTTTTTGCATTATTTTGTTGTGTCTTGAAGCTTAGTTGCTTGTATCTTACTCTCTCAATCAAAGTAAAAAGGACAAGTGGCTTTTGTTCTAATACCAGTTGAGCCTTCTAAACACCACTGTTCCCTAGGAAAGAAAATTACATGATTGGCAGCAATATTACTACTTCATTACTGCTCTGCCATTGCTAGTGACCTTCTTTGCCTTAAATTACTCTGTTTCCCTATCACGTTCCAGAAAGTTAGCCAGAGGTTTTCTTTCAAACTCTGGCCAGCAGACTACAGGGATCAGTGGTGTAGATAACTTGGCAATTGCTGTATTTCTGCAGTATTAGGTGCACTTTTTCTTATATACTCTATGTGTTACTGAGACAAGTTTTGATTGCATATATAAAAATGGTCATGGCAGTAGTTATTTTTACTGTATCGCATCGTCAGGAAGAAGCAGAAATTACAGTGCTGCTTCTCCTGAGAGCTAGTGAGAATTAGTTGCTCTTTGGTTGTCTTCTGTTACTGGCAAATAATACTCCCAGAGGAGGCTGTGCCAAGTGGAGATGATATTTCCAAGGTCCATATTGCACCCTTCATTTGTGGATCTTGCTGCACTTCAGAAAGTGCAATGGATCTTTCCACCCGCCTCATCTCTGATCAAATATTATCATCTCCATTCTGTGAAACTGGGGAAAGCAACAGAGGGGATAAATGGCTCACTCAGAACTAAGCAGCAGCTCAGTTAAAGAAAATGCAGATCTCTCTTGAAGATTGGATCACATGGATCCCAGGTACCTTCCAGACAGGGAGATGTTTTCGAACCACTCTCTCCCTGGGACTTTGCAAACCAGTTTCCCAGAGCTCTGCATCACTGCTTCCCTCAGCACAAAATTATGCTGATGCAATTTCAGGATGCTTTTCTTGATGAGTTTCAGGCTGCACAGGATCAGTCAATACCAACCCCAGCACAAAGGCTTACTCCTCACCACAGGTGTCTGCCTGTCCCTTTATGTGTCGTAGTATTAACACGAGGTGACCGTACTTATATGGCTGACTGAATAATTTGATTGATTTAAGCTGTCTGCCTGCTTTTGAAATATTTGAAATACACAGCACGTTATCACTTTTATCTATTATCTACTTAATCAAATGTATTCTAGCTTTATTTTGTAGACCAGTTGTGTGTGGCAGACATCCAGGAATGAGGTGGATCATTTTGAATTACTACATAATCTTTCATATGCATTCACAATGTGATGTGTAAGCCTTAAGTTTGCAGAAAAATGACTTTTTAAGTCACCACAACTTGTCGCCTCATAGCATCATGAATGGATTTTGAAAATATCTAATGGGTTGGGCGGTTCCTAATTTCAAGCATTCCTCTTCATGATAGATACGGCTATTTATTATTTTGCTTCATACCAGTACAACCTTTTTCATTTATTGAATTAAAGAACTTCACAAGGGAGGTCAGAATGACCATATGCCATTTTAAAGATGCAGTGAGGGGTGAGTATCTGGTATCAACATAGCAGTATAGTGGAGTCAGGGAGAAAGCAGAGGTTTCTTAAGATCAAGGGCAGTACCTTGCCTAGAGAGGTATATTACTGTGTCTCTGTCTGCTGTTGTAGCTTTTTGGGAAGGGAGAGATTATCTCTCTGTGTTACTTCCAAGTACTGGACAACAAAAATTGTAAGATTAAAAAAATTGTATTCGTAGTTGCTTGTTCTTTTTTCCTTTCCAAGTGAAAACTAGGTATAGATATCTACACATAGCCTACTTTTCAAGGTGGCGGAAAGATGTAATCAGTACTTCCAGCTATCAGCTAGCTTCTGTTGAACTGGTGACCTTTTGTTCGTACTGGTTTGAACAGTGAGGTGACACACCAGCCTGGTGTCTGGTCTGGTGCACTTGTCCTTTCCTGAAATCTGTCTTGCATGCAGAAATCCCTATTGTCTGTATTCAGTTCACCACAGCAACTTTGAAATTCAAATCTCTACTGTACTTCAAGTCAAACAGTTATTGAAACATCATCATGTAATGTGTGCCCTTCCACGACAGGTTTATGCGAATATGCAAATACGTAACTGTTCTTGACACAGCTAAAAGAAATTCAGACCTGGTGGTGTTGGTGTTGTTTCTTGTGGGAAAAGACTTTTAGAGATGAGGTAAAAAATGAAGGTATAACTCTCTTTTTCTTTCTCAATTTGTTTTCCTTTTCCTGTTGTTTTCTACTAATCCACAGAGGAACAGCATAACATATCAAATCTGTTTACTGCTCGAACAGTCTGGGATTCTTGAATGTCTTTGTTGTAATTTAAGAAATGAATTGATAGACAAAATTCTGTTGGGTAGACACTAAAAATACACACTGAAGGAACCACATAAACTCCCAGGTAGAAATTAGCTCTTTTTTTGTCAGTGCAATTTATGATGAGAAATGAACAAGGCTTCTTCCTCAAAGTCACAGCTATAGATCAGCTAGAAGCTTGAAGGACTACTTGAATCCTGAGAGGTGGCACATTGATCTACAGCTCCGAGAATTGTGCCAAGAAAGGAAAATCAACAAGATCTTCACCTAATTTATGTAGGCCAGACATCTGTGACTTGCCTTTCGAAGGTGATCTCACAGAGGCGTAATTAAAACTTGATGATGTTATTAAATAATCATGATGATTTGTGTCCCTGCGCTGCAGCCGTGTGTGTGTTTTTGTGTGGTTATAAATGCAGTTAGTCCCTGCTCTTGAAAATGAAGGTTAGAGAGTCCTGAGCTTAAGGGCAGGTATTTTGCATGCAGCTCTTACATAGATGGTCTCCAAATTATTCTAATGCTGGACCTCTGTTTCAGTTTAGAACTAGCCAAATTGCAAGTTAGTGAAAAAATAAATCCACAAATTTTTTAATTAGTAAAACCGAGCAGTCTCTAAATTTGCCCATTCTGCAGAGACAGGCAGTGCTCTGATGTTGGAGATGCTGACTTGGGGCTGGAGAGAGTGGGGTAAGATTGTAAAGTATGATTTGGTCTTACTCTAGTTTGGAAAGCTAGTCACACAGTATTGCCTTTTCCTCCATCCTCATCTTACCTTTTGAAAGGAGAAGGAACATACTGGGACAAGGGTTGTCTTTAATTAGATATTTAAACACTCTGAGCAGAACATAGACGTGACCTCAGCTGCAGCCTGTAGATATGCTATAATGTAAACACTGCTGATATGCTTTGCTTGTGATTTTTTTCCATCACGTTCTATTATTTTGGAGTGAATTTTTGAGACATATAAAAAGCTACCTTTGAAGTCAATATGGACTTTTTTTTGCCTCTGCTATCTGGATGCTGGTGGGAATTTTGAGGAAGCTGTTTATAATTTGAATTTTTCTTAGGATTTGTTTTGTGTTTTAAGACATTGATCCTGCTTTCTAACAGGCCTAACTTTCTCCATTTATATCAATAACAGTGATTTTTACTCTTTCAGACTGAAAAGGCATAAAACACAGTATGTTGCCTACTCATAAAAAAGGGTGGGGAGAGGTGACACCTCTGATTCTGCATGCAAAGCAGTCAACATAGTAGATACGTTTTGGGGCTGATTATCGTAAAGAGCATGAGTTAGAACTGATGATCAGTTTCTGAGAATCCCTAGCCTTTCCATTAATTTTGATTTATTGATTTTTATGAGCAGGAGCAGTGATAAGCTCAGGCTCTGAGGAGGATCAGAAAGGCCAGCATGTGTCAAGGGTTATTGCCTTGTTTTGTGCTGTGATTTATACAGCGAAGGTACTGGCTGCATTCTTCTGCTTGGTGTTATTTTATTTCTTCTCATCATTATAGTATTTCATGACTTAAAGACAAGTGCCCTCTGAGAATCTGTTCTGTTGTGTCTCAGACATTATTACAGGCTGAAGGTCTGATTATTGGAAGTGCTGAGCCCTTGCAGCTTCAGTGGAATGAATGGAAGCTGAAGGTGCTCTGAAAATCACACCCGAGGCATTTTATTCTCTTAAAGGGATTGAATCGTGCCTCATAAATACAGGTTTCTGCTTTGACTAATTCCCCTTTGACTGCACATCCTTTGAAGTAAATGGGGTTTACTTGATTAGAATGAAACCTGTGCTCCAAAATTAACTCTCATCCTCTCTACATAGCTGAGGAATTGATTAGATCTTAGCAAATCTGATGGTAAAATTAAGCTTCAAATTTACAATTAAGCTTCAGAGTTTTGCTTTATAATTGAAATACTGCATGTTGGGAAAGATCAGAAATGCTTTTTCTTTGAGGGCTCAGGTAATTCTAAGCACAACTCATGTTCCTATGGCAGACCTAGTGGTCTAGCAGAGGAAACTAAACACGCTGAAAGGGTGGTTTTGCAGCTAGAAGAGATATCAAAATCAAGTGTTTGCAGCTAATGCAGGGAGTCAGCCTGCCTGAGCCATTCACATTCTCCTCCAAAGAGTCTTAATTCTAATTTCTCCAGTTCCACTGAGAGAAAGCAGATGTCAGACAGTGATCCAGCCTCGGGAAAAGGGTGATATATCCCAATGCTTGATAATTCTGCTGTTCCTGCAGAAAAGCCATCTCGCCTAACCAGTGGCTGTTTGATCCTGAAAAAGGAGAGATGCTGCTGGATAGGCATGTGGGTGACTGCTGCAAAAATCCAGAGGAGCACTCATGCAGAGGTGAAAGCTGAAGCAGAGAGATCTGGGGACAGGATATATGAAGAAAGGCTTAGTTGACTTTTTTTGTTAGTGTTTTAAGAACATAAATATGCAACCTACTGAGGTGGCCCTGCAAGTCACGGGAAGGATAAGAATCTTTTTCAGTCCTTGGCTAAAGCCCCTTCTGTTTCCAGGTTGCTAAGATGTGCCCAGAGGTCAACATTACCTCAGCCCTCATGTTTTGAAAATCCATTCTTTGCTCAAGGAGATTCACAGCAGTCTGTGCTTTTCCTTTTTGGGATCATCATTATAGTATTATTTTATTTCTTCCTTAAAGCCAGTATTTGATTAATAAAGAAAGCTTAGGGTTAGGTTTGTTGTTTTGGGTTTGTTTGTTTGTTTTTGTTTTTTTTTTTCTATCTCAGATAAGGGACAGATAACAGAAAATCCATTTCTTTTGTTTCCAGTTATTTCAAAGAAAAAATAAAAAGTTATATTCCCATTTATATGTTTGTCTAGATTTCTCTGGTTACCTCTTGGTATATCCATGTACAATATGGTAAATCATCTGCTGTGTCAGCAGAGCTTCACCTTTCAGTGTGTACATTGTTCTTAATACTATTATGTGACTGATGGGGTTTAGTGTTTGGTTCTCAGCAGGCAATGTATTACATCCTCTTAGCAGTGGGGAAGGCTGTTGTCTTCATGAGGAGACTTGTGCTTCTTCCCTGTGTTTTGCCAAGTATTAGGCCTAGCATAAAGGACACAGCCAGCATAAAGATGAACCAATAACCAAATTGATACAGAAGGGTTGATACATGGGTGAGCGCTGGGGGTACAGACAAGTCTGTCAGATTATACATAATTGACATCAACCCCACTGACCCCAACAGTGACACTGCATGACCAACAATGGGTGGAATAAATGGTGAAATGCAGTCTCCCATAGAAGGGACAGGAGACAACAGAGTCGTCAAACCAAACACATCAGACCAAGGAAGCCACATACTGAATCTCTACACAGCCCACATTTACAAAGGCCAGACCTGACTGGAGCCCAGTCCCAGGGAGGCAGGAGGCCCTTCCCCAACAGGGAACTCTGCACAGGGCATCCACCTCACAGACAGACACTGCCCCTTCCTGCAAGTGGTCCCAGCTTTTATCCCTCAGTGGGACACCTGACCTTTGCTTACTGAATGCAGACACCTGGGGCTCATTTACCCAATGGCTCTCCCTGCAAGGCTGGCTGCACCCTGGAGGGAAGATTAAAGGGAAACTCATCCCCCCTTTGTGAAGGGCTGTGGGAATCACCCATATGTCAACCTTAATCTGGGGCTTGGGGTTGAAACCCCAGCATTTCACTGTGTCTCTCTGTCCCGGTCTGAACAACAAATCTTGGCACAAACAAAATGCTCACTGAGAAAATATTCAGGCAGACAGGTAGTTGCTTCCTCTTGTTCTTGCTGCTGGTCTCCTGCTGACAGGCTGTATACGGTGTTTAGTTGTCTTTAAGACTGGTGACCATGGCTGGCTTTTCAGGATAATGTTTTGACATCCTTTGCTACTAGAACTGGAATTCCTCTCAATTACAGTGTCTTCTAAATTTTGTGGTTGATTGTATTTTATGTTTATTTTTTGAAGGTCCTGCCTGTACATGTTTTATTCCACCCTGCTTGTTTTTCTGTTTTTAGCCAGTGAGACCTGCAACGATTTCCATCCCATGTTCTTCACCCATGACAGATCGTTTGAGGAGTTCTTCTGTATCTGCATTCAGCTCTTGAACAAGACATGGAAAGAAATGAGGGCAACTTCAGAGGACTTTAACAAGGCAAGAAAAAGGGTGGGGTGGGAATAACTGAGCAGGATGGTGAAACAAGGCCATGTATTCTTCCCGAGAGGTACAGGGGGTTGCTGATCCCGCTTCTGCTGAACGCTGTGGAGTTTTCATCTGTTCAGATTCCTTGCACATCAGAAGGCCAGCATTTAGAAAGTGGGGGTAGGGGATGGGATGTGTAAGGGATGTTCAGAGACCTTTTTCCATCATGTTGCACTGCAGACTGTGAAACTAAACACCTGGCTTGAGGAGAAATTCTGCCTTTTTATATTACCAATATTATGCTGGAGTGCTGCAGCCTCCGAGGTTGTAAATAATGCAAAGAGAGTACTGCAATGATAATTCGTGCATGCCTTTCATTTCATATGAGCGCTAAAGTGATAAAATATTAAAGAGTGGACACAATTCTGACAAAGTGCTGTGGAGTTCAGTGTTCTAAAACAACAAAAAACCCAAACCAAACAAAAACAACCTGAAAAACCCCATCAGTATTGCACCGTTTTTGTTTTAAGACAGAATTCTGGAAGTTTCAGCCCATCTCCTGACTATCAGCAAAGCTATGGACAACAGGCTGTCTGTCTTAATGGTCCCTAGACATCCTATTTTAACTGTCTAGCTTACCAGGAGGCTGAAAACTATCTTTGGCATTTTATAAGAGTGACAGTCTCATGCTTTTGTGGCTAGATGGTAGCCTTATCTTTGTTACAATCCTTTGACTGGATCTTGAGCCTCTCCATGAGACTAGCTGTTGGTTGTATAGCTGTTGGCTGAGAATGAAAAATTAGACTGTTGCACTGTTGTCAGCATGTGCCATGCAAGTGCCCTGGTGTCACCAGACTCAAATGTTATGTGAGAGCTAGTAAGAATGACAGTGCCTAACTTCTAATTGGAACTATTATTGAAGTGGTCTAAATGTCCATTTTCCAGTTCAGAGTGTTCACCTTCGCAGGTGTTGGATAGCCTTTGTTGAGTTCTTTTAGGTTAGATAGCTGGCAGCAGTACCAGAGCACAGGCAGAAGAGAGAAGGGAAGTCCAAAACGTTTGCTGTTGTAGCTAGATGACCTAGAGGCTTGTTTTTGCATGGAATTTGACACACTTCTCTTACCTAATGGTCCAGGACTGCAGAAAGAGCAATGCAAGGTAATTCATGAACAGTATAGAAACCTAATATCAAGGGCTTAAAAAAGCAACAACTTTTTTGAGACTACTTCATATATGTGTTATAAATACATATATGTATTAATACATATGTATTACGTTTTAAACAAATGTATTAACTACTGCCTATTTCTTCCAGACCTTCTGTCTCAGTAGAAGAAAAACTTGTGTACATAATTCCCCACAACTTGAGTTGGAATATTATTAGTAATCCTAGGGGATTCAGGAAAAGAATGAGCCTGTTCTGGCAACAGCCCAGATCACCCTAAAAAGAAAACAAATTTACTTTTCAGTATTAGGCATTGCTGTGGAGCTTCATGGAAGATCAAGTAGTTTCTCCTTTGATCTGACTAGTTTGTGTTTTCTGCTATTGAAAATCCTGTGACTTCACCCAGCAGCGCTCTCAGGTTCAGCAACATGGGTAGTAGGTCCTACTGCACATGTCATTGAAGATGTAGGTGATCCTTAACTCCATGGGGCAAACCTGAAGTATTTGCCATCAGGCTATCAGGATTTGTGTCTGGTGGTGGCACTACAGTGCATGAGAGCTGAACCCAGGATCTTTGCCTGCGGAAATCATGCTTGTTTTTATAAAGGGGAGGGAATAGTAAACTCTTGCAAAACTCATTTCTAATGGTTCAGTAATTATGTTCTGCTTATCTTAATCCTTTCTTTTAGTCATAAGGAGATTTTTGTGCTCTTATCCACTTCAAATGACATGTGGCGGTGATGTTCATTACTCAGCTGATAAATGTCTAAAGGGATCTGTGAGTGAAGCAAACTGTGTTGTGTGGGCTTGTGAAGCACTTCTGGATTTGTGGGGGATGATACGTTACACAGTGGTACCCAAGGTTTACCCATCTGGTTGGTGGGTGACAGCTGCCAGTGCTGATGGCCTTACCAAACTAAACAACACCATTTTTAATGCCTACCTGGCAAAAGGCTTTGGTGATCACAGCATGTTAGTGTTCTTTCTGCGTCTTTCCTGTGTGCTAAGGGTACCTGTTTCTATGCAGTTACTTTTGAAAACTTGGCAGGCAAAGGCCATGTTGACCCAGGGAGCATTCAGCCCCTGCTTACAGGAGTGAATGGGAAGAAAGCAGATATCACAATATGCAGTAGCTTAGTTACTGTGGAAAAATTCTCTTTGTGTTACTATTTTTCAGTTTCAATAACTTGATTGTCATGGTAATGTATAAAACACCACTTTGATATGGTTTTCTACCCACCTGGCTGATGGGATCATTCATTTTCTTCCTTCTTCCCTTCCTCCCCAAAAATCTCCAAAACAAAATTGGACCCTCTCAGTATATTGGATGCCAAGTCTTGAGACCTGGAGATTCTGCTAAAAAACTAATCCGCTTGCTTTGATCTTTAATCAGAATTGAACAAAAGGAGCTTTTTTTTTTTTTTTAATTTTAAACTTTTGATTAATCACAATAGCTTGTACATTGAGGGGCTGTAGGAGGTCTGTGTGCACATATAGAGATTTATTTCCTCCTCTCTTCCACTGGAGAATGATAGACACTGAAAGAAGTGAGGTGATTGAATACTTCCCCTCAGGTTTCAGTGCCAGTTCTCAAGGGTTTTTAAGCATCAGATTAAGACTTTCTTTTCATAATAAAATGGTATACTGTGACAATGGCAATCGTGTTTCCTCAATCCATGTTGTGGAGATTTCATATAGTTTATTCATTTTTAAAGCTTAAAAAAATAATTTAAAAAGCACTTTGCTCATAGTTGGAAGAATTCTGTGGTGTTTTAGTGAAACATTTATGATCTCATGCTTTGTCTCTCTGATTCTCATTCATTAAGACAGACACCTTTTGTCAACTCTTGCATTAGAAAAACTCCTTGCATCTCTATGGTGATAGTTTGATACTGTCAGACCTAAAACCTTTTTTACAGTCTCTCAATATACTGGTAGATGTCTGAATACAATAATTCAGTCAGGCAGCTAAACTTATATTATTATGCCTTTATAACATTTTAAGACATACATAATTCATGTCTAGTGAGTTTTCTAGAGAAATTAAGATGCAGTTAGGGTAGACAGACATGCAAGTGGCAACAATTCCTTTTGAAACCTTTTTGTTTTTCTTTGAGCCTATGGATGATCAAAGGACAATTCACAAGCTCTGTCCTCCACAGTCATTTGTGAGCAGGCAGCATGGTTTATGACTTCGAAAATATAATCTTGTCTCCAAGCTTTACATAATTCTACATGTTTTATTGCAGCAGAAGAAAGCATTGTGTATTGATTTTTTGGAGTCAGTGCTGACTGTAAGAAGGCTGAACTGAGTTATCTCGCACTCCAGCATCTAGAAACCTTCATCACCAGCCTGCCCATTTAAATAGGTGCCCATCAGTCAGTTTTTCCTCATGTAGAGACCACCTACACTCTGTTCAGGGTAATCAGGCTCCGCTGCCACACAGACCAAGATGTACTGAAATTGGGGGGGGGGGAGTGTTTATTTTTAACATGACAGTAGGTGGAATTCAAGGTAACTGCCCCACTGTAAAATTCCTTCCATAGAGCCAAATAAAACCATACTCCCAACGGAAAATTTTTAGTTGATCCCCACTAGTTGCACTTAAGTAAATTCACCTGTGTCGCCCTAATGCGGATTTACATTGAGATGGCTATCTTGTTAGTGATCTTCTTGTAAAATATGCATATTGTTTGTCGTGAGACAAAGAGACCACAGATAGGATGTTATGTAGGGGACAAGATTATCCTCTTACCTCTGGTCTCCAGAGATTTCAGTCTGCTGCTTTTTGTAAGTTTGAAGTTCACATGCTAATAGGAGGAAGGGTGAGCAAATGGATTATTTTAATTGCAGGGTCAGCCGTAGCTTGTCTTATTAGAACCGCAGAACAATATGAACAGTTTGCTAATTCTGTGCCTAGTGTAGTGCCATCTTAAAAAAAAAACAACACAACATTAAGAATAAAAATTACTGCTTCCGGTCCTAGTGTGGAAAGAAAAAGATGAAATTATTTGATTTGCCTACCAAGGTTTTGAAGCTGCTTTGTAGAGAATGGGCACAATGATAGCTGCTTTTATTATTGTATTAGTGCAGTTTTAGGTTTTTAGATGGCCAAAAAATGACTACTTATAACAAGACACAGATTATCATTTCATCAAGGCTAAGTAGGGGATGACAAAACTGAAAAACTTGGAAGTCCTGTGGTGTGTGGTGCTTGTAATCAAAATCTCCTGCATTCACTGAAACTACAGGTTTAAGGAAAAGTAAGTGGGACAAAGTTGGCTAATGATGCTACCGATGCATTTTTCTCATTACTGAGAAGTCTAGTTAATTTATTTTGCCTGTTGGCCATGCGTTTGAGATCATTTTATAAAACACCTGTTTTTAAAAGTTCTGTGAACATTTCTTTTGCAATAAGAAAAACATTCTCAGAAAACCCAAAAAACTGTGGGTTTCGGACTTTGGCAAAGCTAGCATTCATTTCACAGTGGCATCTAGGTACCCTGAGCAACCACACTTGGGAAACTTGGCTATTTCCATGATGCACCAACCCACAGCTGGTTCCCTGTGCAGGAGTGGGGTCTGCTCAGCAAGATGGTAATATATGTCACTGACAGGTATGCACTAACAAATTGTCCTGTGTGGTAATCAGTAGACTAGACATTGTTCAGTGGCAGCAGATGCAAACAATAAATGCCCTATGTGAGTCCTGTAATTAAATACCAAAGCAAACACTGAGGCATTTGATAACCACAAAAGATGTTTATTGCTCATGGTCAGACCCTCTCAACATTTTTCCTTGCTCTGTGACAAGATAACAGAAAAGGTAACCAAGCATAACATAAAAATGAAAAATGCCATTTCCTTGCTCTCTGACGGTTTGGAAATGCCATGCCACAGGGTTCTCAGCTTCTCTAGTGTTGTCACGCTTTTGGCAGCTGTAGGATGAGTAATTGTGTAAAGCTGGGTTCAAAATATGACTAAGTGTTCAAGGGCAGGCTTTTAAGCAGTGCATTTGTGTGAGTGGTGTTCTGTGTGGAAACACGTTGTGGGCCAACACCACTATCCGATAATGAGAGTTACCCATAAGGGAACAAAGGTATAGGGGGTCGTTTGGAAAGGGTCAGAGCTGCAGTGTGGGAGGGAGCTGTCACCGGCTTTGCTGGGTCCTCTGCAAATCGGGGAGACTCCCAGAGCCGACTGTGCACAGATCTTGCCTGAAATGCCACCCTGGCTGCAACCTTATCATAGTGCTAGTCCTTGCCATGGCAGCTCTATGCCTGACCTGGGAGTGAGTGGCAGGGCTTTGCCACACACCTGGAGAAGCACGTCTCCTAGCATGCTCAAGTGATCCCCTCTAGTGGCACTAACAATATTCTGCACTTTCCTGCTCGTTGCAGAGATGGCTGTCTTCATAAACATTTTGCAGGAAGGAGGCAAAGGCACCCAGAGCTCAAGTGCCTTGGCAATGAAACAGCAGCGGGGCCAAAGGCAGAACCAGAATGTCTGGCCGCTTGCTCCAGCCTCCTCCATCACCCCGTCACAGCTCCAGGCTGCAGCAGCAGCTCCAGTCCCAAAGGTGGTGCCTTTCCTCTGTGTCTGTGCCCCTCTTGCCCGCCCCCTCACAGGGGTGCTTGGAGAAGGATGGCAAATGATAGCTCTGGGTGCTGAAGGAACCATTACCTCAAACAGGAAAAAAGTTTATTCAAACAAACTTGAAAGTAAAATCCTTTGGTCAATCTGTAAATCTGTCTGTCATCTGCTTTTCCTTTTAATGATAAGGAAGGAAAGGGATGATAAATAGCCCTTCACAGATGCTCTCCAAAGCATTTATTGTTTTCTTATAGGTGTTTTGTCACCAGTCTGAAGCAGTCAGATTTAACTTCTTTTGAGACAAGCTTTGGAAGGCTGTTCTGTTTGCATGTTAGCGTTCAGAACGCCAGGCTAATGGAACAATTGCACCTCTCTGTTAGTTTTATTACACCTTCCCTTGGTAATGCTTTGTTTGTATCAGTCAGGGATACTGCAAATAAATTATTCTCACACAGAGTGAATTCAGTATTCCCCAGGCTTAGGCAGATTAGCACAAATTAAATTCCACATTTTCACACCTGAGGCCATTAGCACTTTATTAAATTTTATTGGAAACAGATAATTGCTATAAATATATTGTATCATTAATTGTGTAATGCATGAATTTATATTAAAAATGTATAGCAATTAACATTTTGCAAGTCTTATGCATACCTTATACAGAAAATGTGAGTTTTTAATTGAAGAAAAAAAACACCCTCTAAATACAATGGAATCTCCTAGGGCAGCGTAATTTGGGTGCAGGAAGGTTGTCAGGTCTACTCCATTAGCAACCACTTCTTTAAGAAGGGTCTGATTTAAGCATTGCAGTTTAATGTGATGTAGGGAGAGCCTGTTTAAGACCTTTCCCTAGCATTTGGTCTGTGTTCCCTTTATGTTTTTGTGGCCTGGATATTGCAAGTTTATTCCTTCATCAGCTGCTCATTTAGGAATGGCTTTGTTTATGGTCTTCTCTGTCTCTGTGCATTTATCTATACCTGTCAGATCTCCAAACGTGTCCCACGGCATTTGTCAAAGCCAGTTTATTACTCGTCTCCTGCTTCTGGCTGCAGGAACCTGAGATGGGGTGTTTAAGACTCTGAAGGTGAAGTCTTCCACTTAGTGAGACATCACTGTGTAAAAATCAGATCTAAATTTAAATATTCATACCCCAAAGGTTGGGACTGTCAAGCTCCAAGGAACTGAACAAGAGTATTGCATTTTCTAATCTAGTTGGTTGCTTCCTTTTGAAAACTTTTCAGTCTTAACTAGCATTGTCAAGAATGCAAATACATTTTAAAAAAATTAATTTGTGGAATATAAGTACTCAGACTGGATAATGAAGCAGTAAGGAGCAACACTTGCCCTTTCTCTGCACTTTGTAGCTTATGAACTATTTTTCTAATTCAAAGATTTTTTTTGCATTAAAAATAGTATCTTTACTATTTTCTGGCTTTGCCAGAAGGCTTCAAAAGTCTTTAGTAGCAGGGTCACATCTAGTCATTATCCTAGCTGAAATATCCTTCCCCAGTGATCACATATGTGATGATTTCATGGGGGCCATAGGCTTAAAAGAAAAGGCATGTTAAACCTGAAATTCTGCCCATTTATATGCCAGGATGGGTACACTAAGAGAGATGGATTCTTCAAGCAAAAAGCAAGGAAAGGAAGGGGTGTCTCAAGAAAACGTTTGTTACCAAAGGAAAAAAAAGAAAAGTGTATTTTAGTATAATCCCTTTCTTGGTCAGGCACTTGTTATTCTTTTTCTTTCCCCAGTGACGAAAGTCACTGTTGGTTTCAACAGTGAAATCTCTTATTTGTGAAAAACGTAGCCATCATTGGCAAAGTGGATTTTATCCCCCAGCTTTCTAATGAAGTCTGTGTGTCACTGTAGAACGCATACAGGTCTGCTTAACACCCTGGAGATGGCAATTTTTAAAACTGTTGGTACTTCATATTTTCAAAGCACTCTTCATTTTCGTCTCTGTGGGTGCTGATCAAACCAATAAATATCTCAGCCTTCAAAACGATGATTGAATGGAAAGCCTGATAACCAGAGGAGAAACACTCAGTGTAGGTTATCTGTGCTAAATGCTTTTTTTGTACTCTGTAGAAACCTTTTGCACTGAGAAAGAATTCCTCACTTGCATGTAGAGTGTGTTAGTCACTAAGGGAAATGATATAACCTGACTGGAACTGTCATCAAAACAGCATATTTTGCGATATTGCCTCTGTCATTCCTGTCTTAAAGTGTGGATAATAATCAGATCCCAGGAACCACTCTTGTCTCTGTATTTTTATTTCTTCTTTCTAGGATATGTTTTTGTAGTACAGTTAAATCAGAGGTGCATGGCATATGGCTTTTTGATGCATGAATTGCTGCTGATGTGAATGTCAGTGGGCATATAATACCAGATTTTCATTTTGTGAATCACAATGCATGGAATTCAGCCCGAGAGCTCCCCAGACTATAGACCTTATTATAGGCAAATAAAAAAGG
Organism: Athene cunicularia; assembly: GCF_003259725.1. NCBI lineage: Eukaryota > Metazoa > Chordata > Aves > Strigiformes > Strigidae > Athene > Athene cunicularia. The sequence continues at coordinate 5,441,004 of NW_020799096.1, forward strand.
GAAGGAAGGGGGGGGTGATGTCTCAGAGATTTTATTTCAGTTGAAATGAGGTTATCGTGATGAATGATGCAGCTGACAATGAGATTTTTATAGCCTCTCTTAGAGTAGCAGAAGACCGCATATTGTTGTTGGTTCGCTTTAAGTAACTGTAATCTAAATAGCACTGTGGTTGAAAAGAGCGGCAGAAATCTTTCATACATGTCTCATAAGCAAAGCCAGGGTGTTTTGTTGTTTTCACCTCATCTGTCCTTACACAGATGTCCTTCATTGTTAGCAATTTACATCTTGCATATTGTCTTGATTGAATACGTCAGTCACCATTAAAAAGGCGTTTGCCAGCCAGTCGCTGCTGCTGCGTGTCTCTATTTTTAGCCCATGAGGTAACTGGCCGGCATCTGACAAAATGATCCTGCTCCCCGATGTACCAGTGTAAATTGAGGCTGGCTGTGATAGAGGCGTGTGGGAGGGAAGGGCTGCTGCAAGCCGGAGTGAGAGAAGGAGACGGTGTGCAGGTGCGGATGGGCTCTCCTCTCCTTTACGTGCACCAGCTATTTCAAGCCGTATCTGCACTGTGCACGCAGGGCCAACAGAGGCACCTGCCTGTGCTGGCGTTCCGCCGGGTACCTTGGGCACCAAGAGCAGGGCAGCTATAGCAGAGTTACTCCTACATGGGCTGCGCAGAGCTTTCTTAAGCGATCACGGGTTAAACTGGGCCTTGGTTGCTAACGTGAACTGTCCTCAGGTTCCCAGAGACTGGATGAGTGGGAAAATGGAGGGGGATGGGAGGCGAGGGATTTAACAGGTACCTTCTGAAGGAAGCGTTAGGTTTTGCCCCACAGAACATTTGGGCTTGAGACCACACAAGGGGCAGTTGTTACCTGGAAATGGTAGTGAAGCTGAGACATAAACTTGGCTTCTGCCACTTTTCCATGGAGAGCAAAAAGGCTTACTGGAGGATGGAAAGTGTTGTGTATGCCTCTGAAAGTGGTAAGGCCCTTTTTTATTCACCTTTTCACTGCTGTTGATTTAGTGGTACATGAATGTTAGCCATACAAAAAATGTTGTGGATTTATTGATGACCAAAATAGAATTTCTTGATAGGTTCCCTCCCAGTTCCTCGATTTACCTTTATCTGTTGGTCATGGCAAGCAGAGAAGTAAGGTCCCTAGTAAAATATATGAAAGCTGAGGAATATATAACCTTAGAAGCTAAGTGCAGGAATGGAGAGATTTGATACCACCTAAGTATATTAACCTAAACACCAGAGACAGGTGAAGAAAAAAATACCAAATTCTGTGTCAGAATCCTTGTAAAAGACATTAGTGCAGCTGATGAAAGATCTTGCCATTCAGTTGAAGATATTCATGCCATGACCATGAAACTGAATTCCTTGAGAACCATCCTTGCATCAAAAATGTCAGGTCTACTTCTAAAGAGTGGAAGCATCTGGGGAAATAGCTTCCACACATGCTTTGAATTTTATGGCGTTTTTTCTCTCTGGAGATGTATCTTCAGATTTCAAGCATCAGTTTTCTGTCTCAGGGAAACTGGCTGATCTTTGTTATGTTGCTGATACGAGAATCTCAGCAGCAAGAACTTAAAAATTGCAGTTGTATCCATTTTGCTTTAGTAAAGGCTGCCTAGAACTTTTTGTTGTACTTAACCAAGAGTCCAAAGGAAACTACTGATCTCACTGTATCATCGTTACACTGTCAGCCTCTTGAGAAGCAATTGATCAGCCCTTTAGAGTGAAAATAGCATCTCAAAAGTCACCAAGTAGGAAAATGGAACATCCTTATTTTTGTAAAATCAGATGTGTGAGATGAAGGATGTAATCTCATAGCTGTCAAGAATTTCAGATTCCTTCCAAGAACTCTTCTCTATGTAAGCTAGGGATTTGGAAGTTGTTAAAGGGCTGTTTTCTTCCCGGTAATTTTTTTTTTTTTTTTTTTTAATCTGAATTGATCTGATTGTCATATAACTGGTACTTATTCTGCATTTTAAGGCATGTATGTGGTTTTTTAAGAGCACATGTATAAACTAGTGACTGGATGTAAAAATCTCACTGGATTTCTCTCTGTGTTCTAAGTGAATCTTCCTTTAGCCTTTCTCCCTGTTCAGTACTCTGACCTCCAACAGGATTTAGTCCCACAATCTTTCCTTCTGTCTGTCCCCTTTCCTTGGAGCAACAGCATGGCTCATACAGCACTTCTACCTTTCTTAAGGAGGGTGTTAATGACTTTTCTCACTTTCTGCAGATGGGATACCTGCTGACTACTTTGCACAGCCACATCTCCTGTCAAGAGATCAGAAAAGACCCTTTGAAGCCATAGAATATTGGAAGCCAGTTTGTGAAGCCCAGATGGGGGTTACTGGCAGCTATGTGTTTTCAGCAGTGGTAGAAATCTGAAGGACAGTGTTAAAATTGTAAAGTCAAAATTACATGCATGTTCCTAAAATGTAGCTATATGGACAAAAAATGAGTTACATGAGTAACAGTGTAAATACATTTCCATAACGATGGCAGAGAACTGGATATTCTGTTATCTAGCCTGATTCTGCATTCAGCAAGCTGCAAATTTTAATTTACTTAGGGAAAAGAACTATCTCCACCAATCTGGGAGATAAACCTCAGGTAGAAGGCCTTGTATGCATGCAGCTTGCAAATGGCTTCAGTTATATACATGGCCTAAATGGCCCTTCGTTGTCTAAAATCTTTAAGGTACCAGCTCAGCAAAATCTGTAAACTGGTGGTTCTACTTGGGGAGAAAATAAAGACAATATCTCCATAAAACTTATTTAGCTTTGCATGGGTTAGGGGTTTTTTTATTGCCTTGTTGCTTTTAAGCTCCAGAGAACAGGATGTTTCATAGCTGCTCAATTTGCTTTAGTTATTATCATTTGAAAGAATTTGATGATTCTAATTTCCTTCTCTACGCTTCTTGATTTTAGTACTAGAGTAACACTTCAGTATCTAGTATTGATTTTTATGATGGCCAAGGCTATGATATTAATTTCTGCACCACAGCAAGCTGAGGATGGGTGATTGCCAATGCAAAATGAGGACTCAGACTAATTTCATGTTTTACAAATATAATTGTAGGTTTTTGCCTGCAGGATGGTCTCTGTGTTGGTAAGTACCATGAATCAGCAGTGCACCCTTGTGTGATGTGGACTAACTGCATTCTGGGTTGCATTAGCTAAAGCATAGCTAGCAGGTCAAAGGAAGGGATTATTCCCCCCAGCTTGGCACTTGTGAAGCAGCAGCTGGAAGGCTGTGTACAGTTTTGTGCCCCAGTAATGGGGAGAAATTAATGAAATGGCGCTAGTCCAGCAAAGGGCCACCAAGATGATTAAGGGGGATGGAGCATGTGGGGCTCAAGGGGAATGCAAAGGAACTAGATCTGTTCATCCTGGAAGAGGCTGAGGGGAGGAGGATGGATCCAGTTGTATCTTCTTTCACTATCTGAAACAAGAAGCTGTAGAGAAGATGCATGCCCTACTCATAAGTACACAGTGAAAGAAGAAAAGGCAAGTTGCAGTGAAGGAAGCTGGTAGGATGTAAGGATAAAATGCTCACAACTGCAGATACTGGACAAGTTGCACAGAGAGATTATGGAGTCTTTATCCTTCAAGAATCTCCAAACTTGCCCAGACAGGGTCCTGAGCAACTTGACTTAAGCTTGAGGCTAGCTCTGCTGTATCTGCAGGACTTGATGATGCCTAGAGCTTTCTGTCTACCTGAATTATTCTGTAGCTTTACGTGTAAAAACTACTTTCTTATCCAGTATGAACCAAGGAGAAATAGTAATTCATATCATTAATCATCACTGAAGCAAACGCAGATGCAGCATCAACCAATCTCATACATGTTTTCTAATGTTAAAGAAAGAGCAAAAGATCCTTGTAGTGGATGCAGTAGCCGCTTTTAAGAAGTCAGGCTTTCCCCATTAACTGCAGTGACCCCTTTAAAGCTGTTTTAAGTTGTCTTAGCTCTGACAGCTGAGCTGTTATTACTCAGGGGCATTCAAGCTCCTTCAGAAATCTGAGGTCAAAAGCATTTCCTCAATTTTTTTCTTGCTAACATTTAGGTATGTTTTACTAGATATTCACCACTGGCTACTACTGCAGCTCAGCTGATGTGGTAACTCGTCTAACCGCAGTAACTCGTTAGCATATTTGAGCCCTAATACTTAAAGCAGGCAATGTGTGTATCAATTGCAGAGCGATGTTTGGCTACTAGTGGATTGGGTTTGGGTGCGTTTGTTGTTTTGTGAGGGTTTTTTGGTATTTTTTAAATTTATTTTAAGTGTTTGGGTTGTACACAAACCTGTGCTTTAGTTAAAGCTCCACTGCTTACAGGTTCTAGCTCTATGTGCAAGCTGTTACTCTACCATTCTGGGAAGTTTCAGGTATTTTTTTTTTAAGCTTTGGTTTCTGACCAAAGGAGACCACCATTTAAATTGACAGGACACACAAAGAGTTAAATAGGAGAAAGGAGAGGTGATGTTAAGTAATTTTTAATTGGATAACAAGAATACATAAATGATGCCCTGCTGCATGTTGCCTGGAAAATTACTGATAGAGATGGGAATTCAGCCCACACCTCACTTACCAATGCTTTAAGGACAGGACAACTCTATCTTGGTTTCTTTTCTCTTGTCCTGATACACAATTCTGTTAGCAAGGAGGCTTTTTTTTTTTCCCCATGGTGGAAGCACCTTCCACATTTAAGCAAAATATTTTCCCTTTGTTTACAACTTTTAAAGATTAAAGTAATGAAGTGGTTAGATGCAGTGCTCACCGCACTTTTGATGTAAATGGCTGAAATGAAAATGTGTTGCAATTTGGGACAGTAATGAGAAGGATGAGGAAAAAATGAAGAGACGACATTCAGACTGTCTTTCTGTGCACAATCTCTCATGCACAGCATTAGTAAAAATTAGAGAGCAATGACAAGACAACCAGAGCTGTCAGAAATTATTTTTTTTTTCTCTTTCTCCCTTCAAATGACCAGGAAGACTATAGTTAAAAAATGAGAAATTTAATCATCAACCAGTATTTATCAGTATGCATGTACATGAGCACAGCATATGCCATGCTCACTGTGATTACCAAGGTAAACTAGGACAAGCTGTGCTCACGGCAAGCCCAGCACTGCAGCTGGCTTTGGGTGGGTGGGCTTCTGCAGCTGCCACAGATGTTACAGATGCTCTGTGTTTAGCAGAAGATTCACATGTGAGATTGGGACCTTGAATGTAGAAACATGTACATTCATGTTGCCTGGATTCAGTACAAGCTGCTATTTCCAAGGTGAGACTATGCCTCAGCCTTTCCAGAAAAAAGTTCCCCGCTGTCCGAATGTGAAAATTAGTTTCAGGCTAACATAGAAATATTGAGCACCACTAGACAGGACAACAGCTCAGGTGTGGAAGGCAGCCAGACCTCACTGTGGGCTGCGGCTCCAATAGAAAGGTTGTCTACAGTGACCGTATAAAAAAAGAGTGATATTGGAAGCTTTGCATACTACAAAGCAAAGCTATTCTGGTTGAACTGATAATTTTAAAATAAAAGGGCTGCAGAGGAACCAAGATAACCAGCAAATCACTTCTTTCTATTTTTCCAAATAGTACAAAGTGTTATTTAAAAAAAAAAAAAAAAAAGGCTGTTAAAAATATATTCAGGAATCAAAGGAAGAATAGCAGGCAGAAAAATTGTGCAAGCTCCATTAAGCTGCGGAAATTTTCCTTGGACACGTTGCAGTACCTTTTCAAAGCAGCATATGGGGTTTATTCTGGTGACTCTAATTTTAACATGAATGGGAGTCACGTGGAATACTCCTGGCATACTGCTTTGAAAATATATCCCTGCATGATTAAGGAAGACTGAAATCTTTTTAAATGTCTATCTTTTCTTTTTTTCTTTTCTTTTTTTTTTTTTTTTAAATCCAATTCTGAAATGTTTTTAAAGGAAAGCATTAATGGAATGAAAATGGTCCAACCCTGAATAAAGTGGTAATGTAACAGGTAGAAAAATACTACTGGCTTAGCAGTATATATATGTTTGTGCTTCAGAGGCTGGGGAATGAAGGGAGAAGAAAACTTGGAGTTTGTACCTGCTGTTGCAACTGCCTCTGCATTGCTTGACCTTTATAAATTTGTCTTTTCACTTGGAAGATGAAGTAATCATTCCACCTACCATGTGCAAAGATCAGAGAGTTCAATGAAGAGAGCAGGTACAAAGCGAGATTTGCATCTGAGATGGCAGGCATGGCCATGCTGCAGTATTGACAGCATCTTTAGCTCATGGATGATTGAGATGGAAGAAATATGTACTCTGAAGATCGATTAGAGAGAGACTCATTAGTGGGAAGGAAGTTCTGAGCAGATGCAACAGCCCTGACAAAATGAGCCAGAACACTGATAAAGCTGGGCCTGGTGTGTGGGCTGAATGTGAAGTAGGGTTGCTGGAGGGAGGTTCAGAGAGTCCTTTCTGACAGCCGGTCCTTCCTACCCATCTTCAGAGAAAACAGTCTTAACAGTTTCTTGAAATGTTTTGAAAAGCATAAGACAGAAAATGTCCATAAAACCATACTGATGAATATAGACATAAGTACAGTGAGAGGTATGGACAGTCATCTGGTGTCCTTCCAATGATGCAGACAAATTGGGGAAAGTAACTTTTTCTAATACTTTTATCCTTTTTTTTTTTTTTTAACTGAGGATGTAAGGTTTATTTTTAGAACTTTAGTTTTGTGTGGGCTGCTGCTTTAATGCTCAAGAATCTCCTCTGATTGTTTGCAATTTCTTATTGCCTGTCTTACTTTTTATCTATCTTGATACCACAGCAACACACACACACAAAAGTTGCCTACCTTTTCTCCTTTTCACAAAATCCTCACCAGTGATGTGTTACATCAGGATGCTGAGCTCACCTGCCCTTCATATCTGTTGACTTTCAGAGTGGGGTGTTAATATGTTTTGCTGGTGTTTCTGCAGTCATCCCAACATGGTTGCCACTTTCCAGACTTAAACATGAGATGCAACAGGCAGCATAAAAGAAAGAGTATTTATGTCAGCCTTATTTAAGCAAGATACTTCATTTAAGCAAGCCTATTTATATAGCAGTGTTATTTATACTCCATTTGGCTGTGAATGGGCGTGTGTGGGCATGCTTCTGTTGTGCATGCGACACATGTTTGGGGTATGTATATTTGGTTGCACATTTCCATGTACATGGATTGAAGAAGTGGTTGTTAATGTCTTTGAGAAAGGAGTATTTGCAAAGCCCAGTTTAACCTTGGAAGGTTCTGAAGCCCATGGGAACAGACACATGCAGCCAGAGACTGACAGAATAGGAGCATCAGTAACTCATTTTGTGTGCTTCCAATTGCTTTATGAGGGATTGGAGGGTACTGCCCTTCCTAGCTAAAGCTAAGTGTCCACTGGGTAAATTTCTCCAAAATTGCAACAAAATAACTGGCAAACAGCCCTAACTGTTCATTCAGCTAATGTGAGCATTAATTTGACTTTCATGCCAGTGTGAGGTGGAAGCAGACAGAGCTTATTCTTCTCAAGAAAGTTTGCTGTGCACTTGCTGGACCTGGAAACTTAGACTTGTATTTTCTGTTCTTCTCATTAACTGTAGTCTTGACAATCCCTTTCTGATTGTCAGTCCCAAACTCCAGAGCTTCTGACACCCTTCCCTGTGAGCCTGTGATGCAAAAGTGGTGTGAAATGAATGTGATAAATGGCAGGTAGGCCCTCATCATCAGGTATTAAAATAACGGTCTGGAGGTCCTTCAGCAGCAGCTGGGAAGGTGAACCAAGGCAAAGAGAACTCTGTAATTGAGCTGGTTTCAGTATACTCTTTCTAAACATCATCAACCAGCACTGTCATTATGGTCTTAAAGGTGCATAATCACGTTTCCCTAAAGGCTGCTGGGTCTGATTGTTACTCTTAAATAACACAGAGCAGAAGTGTTTGAAATTAAAACACACACAAAGAAAACTCAGCTGAATAAAAATCCCATTTCTTTTTCCAGAATGCCCAGGCAAGTATATACAGGCTTTTTAGAAATCCAGAGATGTTTGCTAACTTCAACCATTGTGACAGTCTTGAGGGCCTGTTGGATAAAACCCCAAGTCCCTGCTTCGGGTTTCACACTACTGACCTCTTCCCCATTAGCAAGAGAGAGCATGAGTTTTGTGTGAACACATTTAATCTTCCTATGCAGCAGATGTGCTGACACATGGGCTTCTACAGTCAGTGGGGTAAATAATCTCCTGTTTAAGTAGTTCCTAAGTACCTATTTATGTAATTAACATACTAAAAAAAATCACGCATCATTATTTAAACTGTGAACCATGACAGCATCAGAGTATGTTCAGATACCTGGGACATTAATTTTTCCTTTACTTTGTTCCTCCTGTTCTTTGGTTTTGGTAAAATTATACAGAAAAGTAAAATAAATAATTCTGTTGACATTTTGTATGACTGAGTAGAGATTTAATCTGCTTCTTCCAAAAGAAGAAACCCACAATGCACTAATGAATAAGATGGAGGGGAGCATGCATGCACGCAAGAAAGGCAAGACACGATACATACATGGCATAATCTGTTTCAACAGTGTCAGTAGTACAATATACATTCCTCGGTTCCTGTCCTATGGAGACCAAGCATTAAAGAGAAGTCTCAGACTGTTTGGATTGCAGATAAATCCAGTTTGCATTGCTTGTTTGGCAGTCTGTGCAAATCACAAGCTGGGACAAGTAGCTAAAGGTAGAAGAATATTGCAGGTAAAATGCTGCAGTGATGTGAAATTGTTCTGTCCTGGCCATGATTGCTCCAAACCAAGTGAGTGAATGAGAGAACTGAGATTAAGGTGACATGACTGAAAATTCCCTCAGCGTGTTGCAAAGGTTTTTTTGATACAAAATTATGATATGCATTTGAACAAAGTGGGGAAAGGAGGGAGCAGGGAAATCCTAATCCCAGTTGTGGATGACGAATACATGATAGATTTGGCAGATAGCGCTCACATAGTCTGAATGTACTGGAATTTGTAAAACTCACAAGGTGACTTCTGTGGCTCTTGCAGTTGTGTACTTAAGAGTGCTATGTAAGGAATCTTGAAGTTGATGATGTGTACTGTGAAACCTTTTTCTGTCTACTGTCTGGATTTATTATAATTGATTTGAAATTCTTCAGTGCCCTCTCGTGCTATATGGCTGCTATGTATGTTTGAAATGGCAAGACTTAAAGGTTGCAGACAGCTGCAGGGACTTGTGTATTTTAAAGGGGTTTTTTTTATGTGATAGCTATACAAAGACAAACTAACCATGATCATATATGACACTGCCTCCAAACCTAAACATCGCTTGAGGTTGGATGTCAGATAGGACTCTGCTGTTCCCAATGTCAAGGTTAGAAACAATTTTCTTTTTCTCGTTTTTTTTTGTGTGTATCAAAACCTATCCAACTTTGAATCTATTCACTGTGACAGAATAGTCTTCCTCTAAGCAACCCAGTTTCTCTTTCTTCCTTTTTTTACACCAGGTTTCTTATGTGTGGTTGTGGTGGCTTTCTTCTTTTTGTTTGTTTTTTTGTTTTTTAAGATCAGGATATTTTGGTTCTGCATTAAACATGAGGCATTTTAGATCTTCTTGGAGGTGGAAATGGAGCCTACAGCCGTGCTGTCTAGACTAGGAAGTCTCCTTTCACCACCCAGACTACGTGTAATCGTTTAGCAATAGGAAAACTGAGAAATATTCATATCAGTTCCTGTAGCCAATTTCAGGATTGTTTGTAGGCTGTCTTTGGCTTAGCTGAAGAACTTCAGTTGTCAGAGAAGATGAAGTATTGCAAATTCAACACCCCTAGACAGTCATCATCCAGACTGCTGTTGTCTATGACCAAGACTGTTGTATGAAGCTCTATAAAGCTCTGATTTCATTTGTATAAGTGGAGTTTTTCTTTAGCGCACCTGCCTGCATCTCAAAGGCTTTTAACATACGTTTTCATCCTCAGAATGGATTAAGGGAACAACTTGCCCAGGGGTACAGGAAGAGATTCGAATGCTCCTTGTACTCAAAGTACAGGAGAGGGTAGCAAATATTGAACGTGCACATTGGTGCTTGGGTGATGGAAATCAAATCGGGCCATGCTTTGCAGAATGAAAGGTTCTGTGGTTTTGTAATTCCTGTAGACCTTCCTGGGTGCTGTGGTGGCACATCACCTCTGAAGGTCACATCTAGTCAGATTTGCAAAGCTGTGTTACTGACAGTGTTTTCAGCAGCTTATATATCACTTGGTGTTCCTAGTCAGATAAGCTTTGTGGTTTGTAGTAAGGTGTCTTAAGTGGCAGAAAGAATAGATATCTCTTTATGCTGTGGGCCCAGCATTTTCATTTTCATTTGTGTTTATGTGTTGCTATCCAAAAACTTCCTTCAGATGCAGTAATATTAGAAGAAACAAACAAACAAAAATCCACAAACCTGCTAATTTGAAATAAAATTGTAGGGGGCTCCTGATAAAGGAAGTATAAGGTTTTCTGCTATTAGGATTAGGGGAAAACCAAACTAAATGAGTGAAATGTGGTCTTGAAAGTCTCTGAAATACTTGTTTGTATTATCTGCAGCCTAGGTCCTAATTGCCACTTCAAGAATACAGATGTGGAAGGGAAATCTGTAGGCATTCCTACAGAATAAATGATGGGAACAGCTGTTCCTGGTGCAAATCCTCTGCTTCTACAAATGGACTTTTGAAGGGCTGGAAAGTTTACTGAGAACTGGCAGGTAATTTATGGCACTGGAAGAAGAGTCACTGGGAGCCGACCAGAGTGTCTGTGACTTGGGAAGTGTTAGTAGGTTAACCATCTTCCCCATGTAGGTATGTAGGCTAAAAAAAGTAAAACCCATGATCTAGAAGGATGAGTAAGCATTATATCACCGTTGATTGTTCCTCAGCTCCCACACACAAACAGGTCTTAGCCCATGACAGCATACTGCCGAGAGCTGCTGTCGGATTGGCAAGTAACAGCTTTGGTGTGAAGCCTTCCTGGAAATCTTTGATCCTTTTAGTTGAACAACATCATTTTATCCCGCTGTCTTAGAAGATTTTTCATAAATCTCGTTTATTATGTTGCTTTGAAATTGCCTGGATTTTTCTAGCCTTGAATTTTTGATCTCCCTTAAAAGCTTTCTTGGGTATTTGTGCCCTGTCCTGCTTTAGAGTGCAGCAAAATTCTTAGCCTGTTTATTCTCACACCACAACATTGGGAGGAAAAGAATTGCAATTTACAGGGGAGATTACTAAGAAAAGAAGGTGACAATGGGTGAAGTTTCTTATAGTTATATCTAACAGCTTGCTGCTGTCAGCAGTAGGGTTCTCTATCACTTCTGTGCCTTTCCTATGGCATGAAAAGACCTTAAAAATGGGTCTTCTAAGTTCTCGACTGGTTGCCCTAATCTGGGACGCAGTTTTCTCCCTGTCAGTGAGTGAAATGAAGATGAAGAGTTTTGGAAATTTGGCCAAGGGAATGTTTCTCCAGATACTTCAAAGTTTCACTGTTAATCATGACGTTTGCTTGCAACAGCGCCTTGTTTAACAAAGCACAGCCTAATGGAGAGTCTTGAACTCTGTGTATCATACAACAGTAAGGAACAATTTATTTGATTAGGAAGCTCTCCAATTTAATATTGGCTTAAAAACAAAATCAGTATAGAGACCCACTAGGAATGTCCCAGTTGTTTATTGTTGTCCAGTATCATTTTATATATTTATTTATGGTTTGTGTGACTATATTTTAAGCTCTACATATTGACAGCACTTCCAGTCCATAAGACATGAAAATAACAGCTAGCAAAATGAACGTTGGAACTGCTGAACTGCCTCATCATTCACACAGAAATGACGGCGTATGGTTTACACCCTCAGACCACCCTCTCCCCTGTGTGATTTAGGTTGAAGGAAGGGTAGGAGAGGGGTGTAACTAGACAGATTGCTTTTTTCCCAGCAAGTCCTGTAGCAAATCTAGGCTTTTTAGTTGGTCACCCTTCCCCTAAAATGCACGTTGAATATCTTTCCACAGTTTAATGTTTCAGAACTGGAAAAGTGACCGCAAAAGTGTGCAAGCTCAGCATAATGATTATAGGGATAGTGCTGCAGGAAGTAGGAGATGATGCTACTCTAAAAGAAAATGAAAAAACAGGAGGAGTACAGCATTGCAAGTGAATCGTTACGACATCCTGAATCATTAAAAAATACAATTCTCTTAAAAGTTCATTTCTATGTCAAAAATTATAATTGGGTGACAGGTGTACTGAAAAGCCAGATCTCCTGGTTTAGCTCTCTGTTCTTGGCCTTGCTTTTAAGCACTAGACCAGTGGGCTTCAAAGACCTTCCTGAACTCTGGATTAGGCCCAGGTAAAGGACATTTAACAAGGAGTGTTAAATTAAAAGAATATTTATTATTCTTAAGTCATAAATAATTAAAAGAATATTTATTATACAAGGAGAGAATCTCCTGCAAGGAGAGAATCTGAAAATCTACCTGCAGGGCTCTGTCATGATGAATTTTAAAACTCCGCTATTTATGATGGCTAATGCAGTGGACTTCTGTTATTAGAGCAATATAGGATTTTTATTTTTTTTTTCAGAAGGGCCTTCATTTTTTAGTTTTCTTGTAGTTAAATAAATTAAAATAAGTCTCTGTGAAAAAGGAATGTATCTGCCTTTTTTCCATCTGAGATTCTTCTCCACCACCATTATCATGGTATGTCAGTGTCTTACAGTCTGTCTGGGCTTGTCTTTGTGGTATAAATGGATTCATTTAGATACTGTCCCTGGTTTGGAGTTTCAGTAACAGAAGCATGGAGGGAATAAACAATTTTTCCAGGTGTCCCAGAGAAAGTCTAAGGAGCACCGATAAATTACCCTCAACTGCCAAGTCCCTTTGCTGACTTGATTGCTGGTCTGTGAATCTTTTCTCACTCTCAAATGTTGCTTCATTTTCTCTTCTGACCTAGTCATCTCTCCTTTCTTCTATTGTCAGAAGATAGGACAGAGATTTATATCCATGGGTAACAAGCCTTTTGTGCGTGAATTTTCCAGGCAGTATGTTTCATCAGGCCCTGGGCAGAAGAGGGATCATCCAGAGTAAAATTAGGGTCACCTTCTGTGGGTGCCAGATATAATTTTGGAAGCCCCTTAAGCAAAACAGCAGATTGCTTAGGAAATTTCATAACGGTCGTGTCAGATTTTGACCCCATTTTGGACAAATGCAATTTGTGGAACTGGGAAGTGAAATCTAGTATTTTGACAGCCCATACAGTAGTCTTGTCTTGTGCTAGTCCATTACTCAAACTTGAAATACAAGTAATGTGTATTACATATGTACAAAGGGAGTGCAATTCCTTTGCAAATGCATGCATGCAAGCGAATACTTCTCATGTATGTATGTTCATATACAGATGCGTAACACGGTGTGTTTGTGCAGGGAGAAAGTCAACTTGTGCACAGCTCTGTGTGTACTTTCCCAGCGTGTATGAAAAGAGAAAGCAAATTCACAATCAAATAAGCAACGAGAGCAGAGGAAAAAAAGATGAGATTGCAGTTGATTATGAGCCTGGCAGCAGATGTGCTACACAAATCCAGCCCGCTGCATCCAGGCTGTTTCCATGGCGATGGAGCGAGTAATTGTGGAGCTCCTGCACGCTCCCCCGCGGCCCCCGCCAAGGTGGACGCGGGCGCCGGGTCCCCCACCGGTGCTGCCTCGCTCCCGGGCCCTGGGAAAAAAGCCAGCAGGCGGAGAGGGGGAGACCCAGAGCTGGGGGGAGCTCCGATTGATGTATTTCCCCTCGCCGTTCTGATGGTAAGGTACTAGGGGAGCGGCGCTCTTCCTCGGAAATATGGTCTCCCAAGATGCTAAATAAATAGGCAGGAGTTTCCCCGAGACGGGAGCGGGCTGCGATTGGCTGCCGTCGTCCAGCCGTGCCAATGGGAGCCCGACGGGCCGTCGGGTACCCGCAACATAAGCAAAGCTACACACTCGCCCCGGTGGAGCAGGGACCAGGGAGCAGGCAAAGGTGTGCAAAGGAGGGGGTCTGCTCCTCTCACATGGCTATGCTGAGGACGGATCTCGTTAGAGAGCTTCGTCGGAGACCATCTGCCACTCGCGCGCGTTGTGCTTTCCGCAAAAAGCAGCATTAAGTCATTCGCTCGCTGTCGTGTGGGAGGCGAATTTGTCATCGGGAACGATGGAGCTACGGGATCTCTGTAAGTAAATCAGTGTACTTCGTCCTGCTATTTCAGCCCCGGTACAGACAAATAAATGGTTTCAAGGAATGGCAAAAGCAAATTAGTAACAACTGCAAATAGCGTGAAGAATTTCTCGGGTTTGTTTAGCATGTAGGGAGTGAGAGGTGTTCTTCCTAATGGTTTCAGGCGTTGGACAAACTAGTTAGCTGTTTGCATTGCTGTGAGTGGTTGTTTAACCTAATTATGATTAGACTGTGAAAAGATGCTCTATTCTTCAAGGCGTTTCAGAACACCTAGGTGTTTGAAAAGGAAAGCAAAGCACATGGAGCAGAATTTTGCAGGCACAAAAGTCCACAGTGACCATATGTAGCCACTAGCATTTGTGATGTCAGTGTAATAATAACAGGCATGTTATTACAGTGGTTCGTCAAGCATTAGTTCAGATCCTAAGCCAAGAAAACACGAGTTGCTCATCATTCATCACTGTGTTCAGCACTGAGAATCATTGCTTTTCCTGCCCTTTATGGTCTTTTTTTTTTTTTTTAATTCATTTCTTCTTTGGAGGAGGCTTTAAAAAAACACATTTAATTCAAAAGCTTTCCTGTTCATTGATAAAACAGGTGAGTACATGAAAAGTGTGGAGAGTTTCCTTTTCACCATTGTGGGGCATGAGTTAGAAGTTGATTCCTTTGCCTGTCGGGACTCTGCTTTTGATTCTGTAAAGGAAAAAATGGTATATTTAGAAGGGGAGAGGAGGGGTGTGTGCAAATCTGTCCCTCTGTAACCCTCTGGGGTTACTTGAGTTACACTAGCCATGAATTCAGTTCAGCATTGTTCATGTTTTATCAGGTATTTGTGGTTAGACTGTGAGCTTTGCTGCACGGAGCTCTAGGATGACTCTCTGCTTAACCCTCTCAGCGTCTGTAGTCATTCTATCTGGTTTGTGAAAATACATAGGAAAAAGGACAGAAATAGGTACAAAAAGATTTAGAAAAAACTTCCTGTATTTTTGCTCTCTGCCTGAGCTAGTCATGTGCATCAGGAATTTTATAGTAACCAAACTAGGTGCAATCATCATATGAAGCTGGCTGCTTTTTAGGGATCCATTTTTGGTGTCTTGTGTTCATTTTAGAACTAAATGAACAACTTTATTTCCCAGTGTTGGGAGCTGCTGGGAAGTCACACTGCTGCCTGGGAATCTCAGGCTGAGTGTGATTTTATTTAGTCTTTTTAGATATGGCTTAACTGGTCAGCTTTGCTTTTGAGATACTGCCTTGCAAGTTGTGGCAGGAAGATGTGTCCGTGGAGCTTATCCTTTCAGTTAAAGGAATCAGCATCATCTCAGAGTTGATGCTGGAAGGAATTGTCAGTGCTTTCAAGAACTGTTTGATCAAAATAAATTAGAAAAATACAGAACATAGAATTCAGTGTATCAATACAGTGAGCACATCTGTTAGTGAAAGCTATATTAAGCTCCTCTGTGTACTTTTGAGTGTTTAACCTGATGTGTCATAAATGTAAGAGGACCCCTCATTAAGCTTGAATTATTGCCTTTTCTGAAGACATAGATGTAAGTCACTTTTCCCTGTGTTTCGCAGGGATGTTTGTGTCACCTTTTATTGAAATGATGGCCTCAGGCATGCTATGGCACTGATCTGAAAAACAACTTAATTTTCCTAATCTATGCAAAAAAAAGAGGTAAAAAAATAAGTATTACAATGCTAATTTTTGTTTAGCAGCAATGAAAGTGCCAAGAATGAAATTTTTTAAATGAAACAGATATTTAGCTGCTGTATTGCGTTCCCCAGGGGCTTGTATCATTCATTTGTATTCACTTAGCACTGATGTAGCTGAAAATCCCATCACGTATGGCAGTCTAGGCAAAGAGGTGTGCCTACTCCCCATCTTGGAGGTGGATGCTTTGATCTAGGCTGAGATATTCCATAAAAAGCTGAGGGAGAACTTGGACTCTTGCACACCTGGACATGGTTTGTTCCTGGCTCCAGGTTGGTCATCCTGAATACCTTTGAGATACATCAAAACAAAGCTCCGTTGCTCCTTTTGGGTTCTTTTAATTCTATACCTACTACGTTCTGCTTTATTTTCTGATTGATAATGTGAAAGCCTAGGAGAATATTGTCCTTTAAGGTCACTGCAACTCTTAAGATGATATTTTAGTTCTTGTTAGCACTCCAGGGGTATAGTTCAAACAACATAAACCTCTCAAGTTTAGTCACTAGCATTAGGCAAATACTGTGTGACTGATAGAGTTCCTATATCTCCCATAACCTTGTTTGAAGGGATTTGTTTGCTTGTCTATCCCTGTGCATTAGCAGATAAAAGGAGGGGGACAGGGAGGGTGAGAGACAGCCTATAACTGCTAAGCTTTGCATTGGATCAGTCTGTCTGAGGGCTTCAAACCACAGTGGTGCCTGAGGTAGAAAAAGTCATGCTGCAGTCAAAGCCATGCTTGCATTAGATTTTTGACCTGATGGCGCAGAGAACAGTTGCTTGTCGTTAGTGCTTGGGGATGATCTACGTGGGAGAGGCGTTTCAGATTCCCAGGCTATAAGAGTTCCAGCAACAGAGGAGTGAGTAGGCTTCAGTGAGAGCTGTGGCATGCTGGCAGCAGTTGGAAGGATGCAGAAACTGAAAAATGCTATCTTGGGGTAGCTTTAATTGGTTGCATTGGAAAACACTTCGTTCGATGGGCTCATATGTCTTCTAAAATGCTTGGTGCCAGACCAAATTGGCATACCTCCATTGACTTTCACGAGAAGCCACCAGACATTGATCCGATCTTCAGTCTCATGCTTACGTTTTTCTTGGAAGAGCAAGATTTTTACAAAGGCAGCAGGTTATTTTTCCTCTCTATTTGCCTCAGCAACAGTAATGTTGAAAACCTGAGTGGAATGGGCATTCCACAGGTTTTAACTTGTTTCCATGGGCTTTAAGCTTAATGGGTTATCCTTCATCTGCTCACAGAGCCTCATTCCCATATGTTAGTCTATACGGGAAACATTGAACAGAAATCCAGAAAGGAGGCTTTATGTGTGTCCAGAGATACTAAATTTGCATACTTCCTTCTTTCCCTGGATCTTAACCCTCCTTCAGTTTCAATAAAAACATTTTGGTCATTCATGTTCCAGGTAAACATATGCTACAGCCACCAGTCTTCAGTTTTGCCTCGGTTGTATTTTTGTTTTCACCCTGTTATTCTAGTAAGTAGGTACAACTTTACAGAAACTACAAAGCAAATACTCTTGAGGTGTTGTGTTTACATCCAAATGAATTGCAGACAGTTAAAACTCCAAGTGAGACTAACTGCTCAAATGAGAACAGTTCCTTATTTCTGTGCCTGGAAAAAAAAAACTTTTTAGGAAAAGTTACTCCATGCTAGGACTTGGCTTACATAGGGCTTCATGCCAAGTCACAGAAAGCTCTTGCTCCCCATTCAGTACATGCACACTCGCATCTCATATGGCAAGTGCACACAACAAAGCAACACCAAGCACAGAATAAAAATGGGACAGCAGTAAAACAAAGACGAGTGAATCGTGAAAAGCCCATTGATTTGCTTGACACCCATTTTGTTCAACATTGTGCAGTGCTAATCTGAAAACTCCTGTGCGTCACAAAAAGTTTTCAGAACAATAAGAACTGTCAATTCCAGCAGATTTTACAGACCTGTCATTATTCTTCCATTGTCTTGAAGCACTAAGTGGCATACAGAGGGATTTTTGGCAGGCATTCAGCAGTGGTCTCGTAAAGAGGAATTGCTTGTCACTACTTCACATATGTTATCATTTGCAATTAAGAGTTTAGGCCAGCTCAGGCCCCTAGAAGCACGTCTGCCCCCATCTGACGGTGCTACTTTCATGGTGCTCATTTATTTTGTCTCTTGGAAAAAACACAACCACAAACCACCTCTTTTTACTGTTCTTATTTGCAAAAATGTAAAGGCAAGAAATTATATATATATATGTCTTTCTACATTTTGACTTGATATATTCCAGAGAACTAGAATACTGTAATAAATTAATATCCTGCCATACCAGCTGCTCCTTCAGAAAGGTGGGAACAACAGCAGTGATAGCCACAAGCAGAATTTTTTATTAACTCCCTTTCACTTGAGATGATATCACTGGTACTTCTCTTAGAGCATCTGGATCCTTCCCTACTCTAGTGGAGCAAAATTCCTTCTGCTTTTACCCTGTGTTCTTTCACTCCATATGTTTTACCCTCCAGTTAAGAAACAGAAGCACACACACCCACCCATCATTAGGAACTACAGCCCCTCTTAGGGACATGCCCCTGTGAGGAGAAGCATGATGGGAAGAAAAACTGTTTTTTATCAGGGGGACTCAGTTTTGAGTTCTTTATCAAGAACCAGAAGCCATGTAACTGGACAGTGTTTTGTCTTCCATACTTACTCTTCCAAGTGTAGCATCATCTGCATACATGCCTCACACAAATAAAGTTCCAATACAGAAAGGGTCGTGACATTCTTTCTGAAAATGAAAATGTTGGTTTGCATCCTAGGTATCAGTAACTTGCAGAACCCATATGTATTCAGCATTTTGAAAAGTCTGAGGCATAGATCCCTTTTTTGTGGACTTTACAAAAATTCTGGCAGGCTTTGCTACTTAAGAATTTAGTGGTTTAAAAAAAAAATGTGAAAGTCAGACCTCAGAGGACACATATGACCTTCATATAAACTAGAACTTTGATTAGCTGTAGTTTGGGCGTTTAAAACTCCTCTGTAATGCACAAAATCAATCTTGTAATGGGGTGAAAAAGGAGATCTTTGTATTAATGCTAGCACACTGTCAAATTAATACATCAAATAATATACTCTTATCCTGAATTGGTGGACGGCTTTTATCAGTACTTTTGATGTGGCAAAGAAAAGTGCTTGTTCTGTAGCTACAAACCCAACTCTCTTAGTCTTCCCTTCTCTTTGAACTTCAATTTTCTTAAGACGTGGAACATCATGATACAGCGAGCAGCTTTCACAGCTAGGTATTTCAAGATTCATATCCAAAGGTGTATTAGAAGCCACACAAAGGGATTTTCTTTTAAATTAGGTTTTCAAATATATGTAACCTTCTAGCTTGACCTCTGGATCCACTCCCAGTCTGCATTTCAAGAAAAAGAATCTACCCACACGTGGTTATCTCCAGTAAGATCAAAGCTGCCACTGTAGTCTGACACTTGTGAGAATGAAAAGGATTTAAAAAAAAAAAAAGTGGGGGAAATGGTAAAACGATTTGATTGAGTTCACATTTATAAAAGAGATGCCCACGGATCTTGGAAACGAAGGGAAGACTTTCAGGATTAGCTGCAGCTCTTCTGTTCAGAAGCAGCAGAACATTTCTTTATTTGTTGGCTTCACCAAGGTAATTAAACAGACTTGAAAACATAAACAAAACTATGTTTTCTAGATCCCTACAAATATAGCTCTGCAAGTGCTTTGCTGCGAAAGTTAATAACCTTCTAACTTTAGACTGGGTTTTCTACCTGGTGCCTAACAGAAGCCACTGCAAAGGATGGTGTTATTTTATGCTGCCTTTGGAGCCCCTCATCAAGGTGTGGTGTCTTTCCCAGTTTCCACCCTTCTCTGACAAAGGTGTTAGTTGTCACAGATTTGTCCAGTGAATCCTTGCTGAAGGACTGCCATGACTGTCCCAGTAAGTACCTGCAGAGTGAGAAATGCAGCTCTGTTCATCTACTGCTGTCCCGTGTGAAAGCAGCAGTCGGCTTTGCAGAGTCTGTCTGCCCTCTGTTAAGATCAGGGGCATAAGGCACAGGGGACTCAAGGTGTGTGTTTTGCTGTGTTGTGCCCTTGCCTCAGCAGAGCCCTTGGCTTTCAGCTAGCTGGGACGTGCTGCCCTGAACCTGCTCCAAAGGAAGCATGTCCTAGATTTTTGTCACTGCCACAAGGTTATCACCTCTGCATCTGATAATACAGCATGATGCTGAGGAACGTTGTGGCTGCAAGAACCTTGCTCTGCAAGAAAACTAATTCACGATCCCTATATTCAACACAAGGGGTTAAAATGTACCTGTGGTACTAGCCACAGGAAAGGGCTATAGATCAACCACTCTTCTCTCCTGACTCTCTCTGTGCCTTCACAAGGGACTTTCTCCTTCCTGCCTCCCCATATTCACTATGGAATTAAGCCATTTGGCTGACAGAAGCCCCACACAGTTTTCAGAAAGGGGAGGCTCCCTGGCATGAGACTCTTTATTGTCAGTGCAATCTCTTGGTGTCATGCTTTGAAACAGCTGCAGCAGCAGAGGTACATGATGTCCATGAAACCTCTCACTTCTGCACCACTAGCTGCTTTGGTGCATAGAGTAAATAGGCAAAGGCTCAAATTAGAAATACCTCTGATGCTTTGTAACTGCAATAAGAAGTTGAATTATATTTATATGTTAATACTTGGTCTTGAATTTTTCTGCCTTTAAATGCTATTACAACCCAGTTCAATATTTAATAGAAAAGTAGAAAGTGTAGTCATAGTTGTTTCACAAATAAATTCCTTTGATCTCACTTCTCAATTTACCTTTTAAAATCCCCTGTTCAAATTATCACCCTATCTCAAGCAGCAACACAATGTTTTGGGGTTATGCTTAGAATGTCTTTAAGTCCCATTTTCAATTGCAAGTGGAACTGTGCTCATTTCTATTGGTACAGAAGAGGTACCAGTGAATTTCAAAATAAGTTCTGCTTGTTCATGCATGAAATTATATACCAGCCCACCTTTGCATGCAGGATTTCCATCCTTCAAAAGTCACGGGCCTCTACTCCAGACTGAACTTTGTACCAATCACAATAACAGTTTTCTTCACTGCTAAAGGTTATAGCCCAGCGAATTTCAAGGCTTTGAATTTTTGTTACATATTTAAGGTAGAAGCTAAAAACTTTTGACCAAGAATTTTTTTGATGCAGTGAATATCAAGTGTTTCAGGCCTTAGATCTAAGCATTAGTGTTTATATTGATTTGGTAAGACAAACAATTGCTGAACGTGTGTCACATTTTTTGGATTCTAAAGCACTTTGCTATCAGGTTTCAACTAAGGAGGAAATAGTCACCTTTCTAATTCTTTTAACTGTTACTGGGTATTGGTATTTGAATGAAACTATTTTTTTCCAGAGAGATACATGACAGATTTGTAATGCAAAAAGAATAGGAAAGCCCTTCACCTAACTATAAGATTTTAAACTTAAACACCAGAACTCAGTTGCTGCTTGTTCTAAAAGTTTTCCTGAGCTATGATTTAAAGGTTTTATTGCACCAAAATCCCAGAGGTTGTTGCAGTTTGCAGTAATGGGCTGCCAAAAGATAATCACGGTGTGTAGTTTGTGTGATTGGAAAGAAACGTGCCCATTTCATCACTATCTCTTGCACAGGCAGACACCTGGGCCTGAATCCAGATCCTCTTAGATCATGCTCTTGCTCTGGTGTCCTCGTCATTGCCACTGCATCATTAATGCTGGCAAACCGTGTAACCTAACGAGGGTATTGTGCATCACACGGCCCATTTGGAGCATATATCTGTGGCACCCATGAAAGGTAAACACAGCAGGTTGTGTGGGAGTTCTGGTGCAGAGCACAGGGTTTTGCTTTGCAATTTCAGTCTCCTCAGTAGTCTTCATTGCTTATAATGAACACTGTACTTAGGGTGCAAACCCAGGAGCTCCTTAAAAGAAACATCAGTGCAGAAGGTGAAACCTTGGCTGTGTTGAAACAAGTGCTAAAACTCCCATCAGTTTCAGGCCAGTCCCTAGAATGAAGGGGGTGTCTTCCTTCTAGAGTGAAATGGTCAAATTGTACTGTGAAGTCAGTCAAAAAGCATCTTCTCCTAAAGAAAATGAAAGATGTCAAAGAGCCCTATGTGAGTCAGTTGCAAAACAAGCAACAACTTTGATTTCTGATATATAAAAACCAATGTTTGTTCCACCAGGGGTAACAGCTTGTTACTTGCTTTGCTCTCAGGATGCAGGGAGAAAGAAAAAGAAAGTACTTGAAGCCAAGTTGGCTGCTACAGTCCAGCAGCACAGTCAGTCAAATTGTTTCATCATTCCAAGTCATTCTGTAATAGCAGTGATTTATCTTGCTGCCATTCAATTGTCCCCTGTTGATAATTCCAGTTTTGTCAAGAGATGGCAGAGATTTTGCTGAAAACCTGCAAGCTCCTCTTACCAGAAGTGAACATTAGGAGAGCAGAGTAAGGCTACCTCCTTCTCATTGATGCCTATAAATAGCCCGTGCTAACCCTAACAGCCTTAAAGATGTAGGGAATCTTTTTTTTAAAAAAAAACAACAACAACAACAAAAACCACACACAACACTATTTTTAAAACAACATTGACTCAGCAGAAGTAGATGTGTGCATTTTAGATCATGATAGTTTGATAATCAAGCCCTGCTGGGAATACTTAGCTTTTTAATTCTGGCTGTAGCCTTTTACATTTATTTTAACTGTGCAGTGGACTGGTAAAAGTCTTGATGGAATGGCTAGAAAGGAGGCTGCTACATTATTGTATATATTAAAACAATAATACCTTTGTTACAGTTTTTACAATTTAGCTTTCTGTTTCTTCAGTTTTCTCTGTGTATGTGAGAAAGAGAGGAGATAATTTAACCAAAGTGCATTTAATTTATATCTAGGAACAGGTTGCTTAATAACAAAACCTGTTGTTCTCCATAGTGCTAAGCAGAACTAGTCACAGGAGCCATTGTATGGATTTCAGTGGCATTACTCTAATATGCAAGTGCTATCCAAACATGATGTGAGCTACTTTGAAAAGTATATGAGGCTTCTTAGGAAAGCTGAGTCTCTTGGTCTTGGGGACAGAGGGAGTTTTTAATATGACACTAGTATGCATGCATCAAATTAAAAATTATTAGAAAATACAGGTTTATGTAATAGAGGGAGTTAGCCAGGATGCTTGGCATTGCTGCTGTAAGAAGAAAAATGGTTTGCTCTGTGTGTATAGATGCTATAAATACTCTAGGAATACTTCATCTTTTGGTTTGACCTGTAGTCCTAGAAGACTTCTTACTAATACAATTCATGGGCTCATCACTGGAAATGTAGATTTCTGTAGAACGTGCAGATCTCTATATTGCCAGGTTATTTTTATTTTTCCTATGATTATAGGCAGAGTTAAAAGACATCCTCAAAAAAAGGTAACTAAATTAATGTATATACCATACTGCCAAGTGTATAAGTGAAACAAGGCTGTACAACAGCCTAAAGATGTTGCATACCATTTAAATTATTTTCCTGTTGATATTAGCCTTGAAGAGTTCTGCAAATATTTTACCCATAAAAAGGTAAAAGTTTGAAAAGGAAGGAAAAGGGCAGATTTCTGCTATATTATGTGTATTTTCAGGCTTGATAGAAAGGAAGATTAAATTCTGTGTGTTTGACAGCAGCAACTGATCACTTGAGTGAGATTTCTGTCTGCTCTGCTCTTAATCCTGTGGTAATTTGGGATCCTTAACCACCAATTTCTAAACATGATAATCCAACCCTCCTGCAGTCAGTTTTGTTGGTCTCATCAAGAGCTACACTGAACTTTCTGGTCTTTAAATAGGAAGTGGCTTAACCTAGCAGCCAGCTAAGTGTTGTTAGATTTTCTTTTAAATGAGTTTGACGGGTCTAGTAGTTGGTTTCAGCATAATACTTAGATGTCATTCTTTTCTTTGGGTCTTTTGAGGATGACCTTCCTGCAGCAATGATGAAAATCATCCCTGCTTAGGAATCCCACCTCTGGCAAAACTTCAGTTAGTATCATGAAAAAGAGCTTTCCTGTACAGGCCGTTCACTTTGCTCACTGATCTGTCAGTCCACTGTTTCCCTGAGTGCTTTGCTTTTGTAAGTCTTACCTTGCCACAGGGTAAATAAGAGAGAATACCTCACGGTAACCATCAAAGATTTCTTTGAAATATCAGCATGAGCTGGCTTCAACAGTAGCTGGCTCTGGTGCAGATAATCCTACCCTATGTGTTCTAGATTGCTATTAGAAAGAGCAAGAAGGGGAGCCAGTTGTTAGGCATATTGCTGTGCAACCCCTTCCTCCCCCAGATGCTGTTAATGAACCTTCAGAATTAGGTGCATCTCTTTCAACATACTAAATCATATCACCTTACTTTCAGTTTTATTTTAGAGATTTATTCCTATAATAATTTAGAAGCCAAAATACCAGGATAATGCTATAAAGCCAGCATCCTGTTTTCAACAGCATGAGTATTAGGCTGTAGTTGTTTATAGATGCCATCCAGTAGCTTTTCATTGACATTGGTGGGCACTCAGGTTTGCTCCAGCTTACTATTAGAGAGGCATAATAATCTAGACTGACCAAAATAATTTTCACCCAGAAGCTGCCCTCCAAGCGTATCACAGGAGCAAGCTGCAGAGACACACATGACACTAGCTAGCAAGCTAGCTACCTATTAGACATATGCTAAATTGATGTAACTGCTGCTCTCTTACATCATGTAGAGTGGCAAGAAGGTCATCTTTTCTGGAGATCTTTAGTGTGCTTAATTGAAACCAGGAAAACTAGTAAAGAGACTTGTCTCTAAAGCTCTGGAAAGGTGAATCAAAGTTCCTCTGAGTGTTACCAGAGCAGAATGAAAGCCAGAAAGTACTCAAATCCAAGAGAGAAAAGCAGGGTGCAAGTCCTTGCAGCATTTGAGGGCAAAGAAGAGTGAACAGTAGGAAAAGCAGAACTGTGAGCCAAGATTTTTTGTAGCTGCCAGTCTGTGTTGTGAAGGGAAGGGGAACATTGGGAACATTCATGCCATATCCAGAATGGAAATACCAAGACCAACTTTGAACAAGAAGATATTCTTTGTATTTGGCTGCATGTTGTCTCTGAGAAGTAGTAAAGGAGAAAGCACTGTCTCATGGTGTGGTTGTTGGCTAAGTCAGACTGACAGAGTCTGCTTCAGTTCCTCCATCCACCACAGATTTGTTGTGCCACCTTGAACCAAGCAAGAGAACTTCACTCTTGCTCCCTGGCTTTCTGCCTCTGACACACCTGAGCAATAACACTGTCCTGCCAAATGGGATGTTGCAGGCATAAGACATACTGAAGAGTCAATGCTGTGGTTCAGAGCAAGCAAAAATAGACTTGAGCCTGTAGGGTTAAGATTTTCTTGCAAAGGGCCTGCAATAAAGTTTACAGATATAAACCTATTTTATTAGCCAAGGACGCTTTTGTAGTTAAAGCACTACGATTCTAGTTTCTTAAAGGAGATGTGAAATTTCCTTTAACAAAAGTGGGTTTGTAGAGAAGCAAGCATAACCAGTGATATGTGCTAACCCTGAAATTGTTCCTGATGTTCAGTTATACTTATTTCTCTGGGTCCAAATGAAGGCTATTTTTCTTCAAAAGTCAAATTTGTCATCATTAAAGCCAAATTTGGGTTTGAAAGAGCTAAAATGTGAATAAATATACTTTGTAATGTGTGTGAAAATATATAATGGGCCATAACTGGGCACTGTTAAGATTTAGAGTAGACCAGTGATGCCAGTTTGGTAGTTGATTGACCAATGTTGGGTCAAGTAAAAGCTCATGGTCATGGGCTGCTTCACTGGTGCCTGATTGGGATGGTCCCGCACCATGACCAGACCCAGTGTGTCCTCCTCCTGTGATTGTATCCTTTCTCAGAACAAGATGCAGGGATCCTGTGTCATAGGAAGGTTTGCAGGTTGGCTTCTTGGGGAGGGAGGAATGAGGAAACTCTCAAGAAAAGGAGAGAGAGGGAAGAAGAGAGAGAGAACATATTAATTGTTTTGGAGACAGAGGGTAGTCTGTTACAGAGATTGAGAAAAGTATTTGCGTAATTTCTGTATCATTTACGTTTTCCAGTGCTTGCAGTTACATTTAGATGCTTTAGTTCATCAAAGCAAATAAAAGAAAATGTAGCACCTTCACCGTGTTGGCCAAATAACAATCACCTTCAAGGAAGAAAACATTGGAAATAAACGAATAAGCTACCAAAAATGTGCCCCTGAGTATAAAAAAATGCTGAGTCCTAGGATGTTTCTGCTGTTAATGCTTTGCCTTTCCACCCCCTTTTTTCTTTTTCTAGCTTGATAGTGGCAGCTGATACAACAATGGGCTACTGCCCAATTTTACACTTAAGGTACACAGTCACATTTAGAACCTGACAGCGTTCTCCTTCTCAGCTATAAACACTGCTTGCAGCCCACAACTGAAACAATTAGCTATAAAACAGAAAGCAGCTTCATAAAAAAAAAAAAAAATTGTTCTTCACCTTACAGATACATTTTAAGAATTTGTTAAAAGAAAGCAAAAGAAAAAATTAAAGTAGACAGGTGAACAAGCCTCAGAGTACTTAAGCAGATCTTATGGGTTTTGAGAATATAAATGATTTAAATGAAAAGTCATTTGAGAATATATAATAGAAGGGCTCTGACAACAGCAGACAGAGCAGAATAGAAATGGTAATGTTACTATATGTACCCACTTGCACTAAAACCACAAGTGATAGGAAGAATTCAAACTAACCTCTATGAACATGTATCCTTATAGCTCTTATTAATGGGTTGTTCTGTTCCTCTCCCAGTTTCTCTTGACCCTTTTCTGAGGGTTAAATTAATCCCTTGTGCAGCTCAGCTGAGGATAATGAAGTTGCCCCGAGGTAGGAATGTAGCCATTGGGTTTGACCTACAGAAGGCTGAGCTTCTATTCTTCTTCACACTGTGTTGTCAGGCAGTTTTGTTTATGCTGGATTAATTAAAAATACCCTCTCCATTCCCCAGGCTTACATGCTCTCCTGTGCAGAATAAAGGAGGTTCCAGTGCCTGGCCTCTCAGCCTATCCACGCCTATGCAGAGACGTAGTGGAAAAAGCTGCTGATGAGGGGAACTTAATGACCCTGATCGTGTTTGTGAGCAAAAAAGACTCCTGTTCTGATAGAGCCGATGGGGACAATGTTTATGTAGTGAGGGACAGTTTGGATCCCGACAGGCTGTTGCCTTTGTTTCTGGAGCCATAGGTATTGCTTGCATTTGGCCAGTAAGGCCTCTTGTTTGCTGGGGGTGAAAGCAAGGCATTAAAGCATGTGGTCATCTGGAATTTGATCTAGGGCAGATAGACTGAAATGCCTGTTCCAGCTGATACCTATTAGATTTTTTTAAAGGTTTCAAAACAGATGCCTTTCTTTTACTGCTTTAATACATCACTGTCCACTAATGGTACCAGTTTTGGGTCCAAAATCTAGCTTTATCCAAGTGTGAGTGACAGATTGGAATCTGGTCCAAAGTCAACCCATTGTTCTGAGAATTTTGACTGTAGTTACTTTCCTCTTTCTTTTCTTCCTTTGACACACTTTTCTATCTCGCTTATCTTTTATTCCCACATCCTTCTTTCTATCACGCTAGTGTGCAGGTACTACATAGTGGCCAAGCAAAGGCCGGTGCTTTGCTGCAAAGGCATCAAGAGCAAAATAGACTAGCATTGAGAGAGAGGGAAGTTGCCCTTATAAGAGCAGAGCAAGAAAGCATTTGGCTTCTATACCTCAGTGCCATGAAGCTAGGTGGAGCCAGCCAATTCAACCCTTCCCCTCCCCGTTTTCTCTAACCCTCTAATTGTTTGTGAATTGGGGTTTAAGCTGGATTTAAAATAGCCTGTGTATATTAGTTTATTCCTTCACAAAACAGAAGACTTAGCACATCTGTCTTAGCATAAGCATTTCATTTCAGTGTTCAGTAACAGCAGAGACAGACAGGGTTTTTTTGTCACGGACAACAATGGACAGCTTCTGACAACTTGAAACTCTTCAGGGGTATCAAGAGCACCATTGTACTGAAATTTGAGAAAGGTTAAGTTTTCCTTATGGTCAAAACCAATCTGTGAACACCAAAATGGAATTTACAGGAGGTGCTTAACATGTATCAGTGATGTTTCTGATGGCCAGGCTGTGTACCGGTCCTTTGCTGCTGTAAATGTTTGATTACTGGCTACCATCTGTCAAGAGGGTGTTTTCAGACAAAGGAAAGAGTGGTGGGCCAAGACACACAAGAGTGGTGAGCTAAGAAAGACTTCTTTCAAGGTCTGTAGTTGTGTTGGATTTGTTTTGCACTGATTCTAGAGAATGCTGATTAATATAAATCATCTTGTATAACAGCACTTGACCGAGGTCTATAATCATGCCACTACTTCAGCTGTGTCTGATTGAGAAGTCCCCAGATTAAGCAGAGTACTTACGGCAAGGAGTCCCCTCTTTGCCAGCTGGGAGGTTGAAACCAGCTGCATTCTGAAATTTGAAAGAAAGAAAGAATCTGTGAACTGCTTTATGAAATGGTCTCTTCCTCATTATCCTAATCACATAAGTATGCTGAAGGCTGCAATCAGCTTTTTTGCTTTTTTTCTTTTAAATCAGGCACAAGAAAGGAAAAGACTAATGAACATTGAACTGAAAAGGATCGCTTGGGTCATCCAGGTCCCATCCCTGCAACTCAGTAATAGACATTAGAGGAGAGAAGACCATTAAATTTTCCTTGCATCTGCCTTGTTGCATGCTTCAGGACACAACGTCCAATGCCCTTTATGCCACGTAGATCTACATGGAGAACTGCGTGGCCTGTATAATGTGCCATAGTATAGATCAAGGGGACTGCTTATCTCAGGATTTCATTTCTTAAGTGAAATAGCCTTGTATCTGAAAATTGCATTTCTTAGATGAAGTTCCTAGGTAATGCAGAGGAAAGCAAAAGCACCCAACACTTCCAGTTGCCCTGCTGGATCTTGTTCTCCTAGCCCAGAGTGGCATAGGTTTAAACCCTGAGTGTGTGAGCAAGGCCCATCAGTGAGCACAGAGAGACTAATACTACCTGTAGCATTAGCTTCTCCTGTCCATGCTCTTAGATGTAATATGTAATAGTTGCTAGTCTTCAGTGCTGGGGAGTAAGAGAAAAGGAGAATGAATGCATGGAAGGATCAAATTATATGTTCAAGGTCATACAAAGGCATCTGTGGTAGTCAGCAATTAGATCTATGCAACCGAAATATTACCACAGTACATAAATTAAAGGGATAAGCCCTCTTTCAGGTTTTTTTTTTGTATTTTAAGTGAGGAAAGAACCTTCAGGTAGTATCCAGACTGCAGTCCTTGCCAAGTTTTTAATTCCCCTTTATTCAAGTAGTGCAGATGGCTAATATTGTGCCACCCGTACTTCAGCAGAATTTCTGGGTATCCATGGACGTGTCAAAGTCCAGTCTAGTACTTAAACTCAGCCTGTAGTTTCTCATTACTATTTCCACGAGGTGGTTGTTCTTTTTTTAAGAGTGTTCTTATTGCTTTGACCTCTGACAAATGAGGCATGGCTTCACCAGCTTGGGATAGGGGCACTGTTTGCTTTCTGATAGGATAGGACAAACATTGATCTGATCAACATGGAGCAATAGCACAGTGGTAGCTAGACCTAACCTGGGAAAGCACAATAGAAGCACTGATACTGCAAATATAAAACTTGGTTAATAATGAAGTGGAATGAAAAGTACCATGTTCTGGCAATGGACTGGTCTGAGTGCAGAACTTTGAGCCCTAGAGGTCCCATAGTATGCTCCAGATGTATGTGTTAAAGAAAAGAAGAATTAAGCAGTTGTGGATATAGTGTACATATGACAAGAGCCTTTATCACCAGTAGATTGATCCTGTGAGATCCTGAGCATTATCAGCTATCAACATTTTTGTTGTCAGTCGTAAAGCATAAAAATGGACTCAGTGCAGGAGACAAGACCAGAAAATTCTTCCTGCCAAAGAAAATTTTAAAAAGTATCTAGGAGCCTTTCGTTTTGGTGGAATGTCTGTGTTAAAAATGTTACTTTTGATAATTGGGTATATCTGCCTTGCATGTAACATCCCTGCTTTGCACACCAGATGAAAGTCACATCTGTGTCTCCATTTGTCTAACAAGCAGCTTTCCTGCAGGCTGTCTAGTACTTACCCTGGGGGGAGTTTGTAGACCTTATCTAAAAGGAGGAATTACTTTGTTGTGGTTTTGACATGCTCTTTAAACAATATTCAAAAACCATCTGAAGCCACATTATATGAAGAGGATCCTTTATGTAAGTCTCAGTAGAGAAAACAAGAGTGAGAAATTTCCTTGTTCCATTTTCTGGCTTTACTCTGTTTCCTAGCCAAAGGCTAGGAAGCTGTTTAAGTCATAGGGCTTGGTAATTAATACTAAAACAAACAAAAACTAATCTAAAAGACTTTCTGCTTCTCTTCAGTGTCCTCGTTCACGTGTTTCCCTCATCACCTAGATGACTCCTAGACTGGCATGTATTTAAGCGATGATTTGCTTTACAGATCAGAGAATACATACCTCAACTGACAGAATAATTCTTATTCTTTAAACCATTTATTGAAAAATGCTTCTACTCTTCCTGCTTTAATCCCTGCTCTATTTTCTCCAGCCCTGTCCCATGAGCTCGCACGATGATCAGATTGGTAGCCAGAGATGTGACAGGGTGCTGACCTACTGGGAGCTGATAGATCTCGTGGAGTTGAACCCAGGGCGCTCACAGGAGATGGTTTTGAACCTGAGCTTCTCAGTACGATGGCAGTTACACTCTTGCATTAGTTGTAATAGAAAGTGGTACAGTTATATGATGCTGGGTTTGATTGCCATTTTCAACAGGACTTAATCTCTGATTACGAAAGAACTCATATTGTCAGAAAACTGACCATTGAAAGCCCTGTGAGAATAGTCCTAGGGAGTGGCAGCCTTTGAGTAGCCAGCCAAAGTACAGGCAGAAGCCAGTCCCACTGCTTTGCACTGTCCTAGCTGCACAGTGCAGCTCTGACCTGAAGAAACTGGGACAGAAACCAGAGGTTGGTTCCTCCTTCTCATCTCATTCGGGCATGCCCGTAGTTTGGTGATGTGAATGTCAGCCTGCAAGAAGCCAGGCTTGACATCACCCGTGCATGTCATTCTTGAGATTTAGCTGTAGGATTTGAGTTCACTTTTAAAGGCAAATACACTGAAATTTCATGATAAAACAAAATAATGGTTACGGTTACAACAGTAACAGCAGCAGCCAAATTTTCAAAAAGAAAGCCTTTTTGTTGTTTTGGGGTGTGAGGACAATTGGATTTTTGTAACACTAAATCTCAGTTTGGCCTTGGCAGGGAAATACCATGCTGCTGCTGCTGGAACAAGACAGAGGAAAGGGCTCTTTAGGTTTGACATCCCTTTAGCTTTCCAGCATTCTGGAGGATCCCCAAGGCCCCATGGAAACCAGATGCATTCCTGCTGCAACAATTAACGTAACCGACCCTTGCAGGAAGGGAATACTGGGGGGGTGGGGGGGAACATTACAGTATTTTCTTTTGGAAAATTCCACTATTGACATGAAAAACAGCAGGGTAACAGCAAAGATGGATTGCAAATTTTGACAGCACCGACAGGTAAATATTGGCTTTGTGCAAACAAGTTTCTATAAATAACCCGTCTGCTCCAGAAACTCCACAGATGGCAGCAGGGCTGCCGGGGTATTGATTTACCCACTGTGCTCAGTGCAGAAAAGCACAGCTGTCAGCTTTGCTGTTCTTCTCGTTCTGAGTGTTGCTTCTGCTCCTGCTGAGAGCTACGTGCCTTGTTCACCATTTTCTTTGGCAAGTAGAGATGAAGATTAAGAGCCCAACAGAAATAATTTGAAAGAAAAACCTGCCAAAACATGAAGAATAAATGAACAAGTGCAGAGAGTAACTATAGAGAATGCTGTATAGTCCACGTACCAAAAGCCAGCAAGAACCTGTCTCTCTTGCTCACTCTGTATCAGGTAATTTAATACAGCTCCCAGGAGTAGTTTACAGAGGTCCAGGAGACCATGGGGGGCTTGAAGGAAAGCTTATGAGTTTGTACATCATGGGGAGTAACAGGCAGAGGTTAGAGTTGAAGAGTAAAACCTGGTGCTACCTTTTGGGAAGATTTACATGCAAATGGAAGTTTTGCCAAAAATCCCTAGCAGCTGGAGGTGGCTTATAAATAAATGCCAGCCAAATAGGCAAACGCTTAAAATTGTCGTGATTAGGTTTTGGCTTGTATAACCCATTTGAGGGCAGTCTAAATCTCAGGATTATGGTTTTCAGACAGTAGAGTCAGCCAGTGCAACCACTGTCTCATTAACAAAAATGCTGATTTACAGGCATAATATCTGGAATTGCTTTTTAAAGGAGCATCTTAGATAGACTTCATAATCTTGAGTTCCGTAAAAATGTTTTCCCGTGGTGCAGGTTCGCTCCAAGAGCTCATCAGTAGCAGAGCTGTGTATCTCCTGGGGCAGACACAGTGTATGTCATTTGAAGGCATTTTTCTGCTGGTTTTCTGTGTAATTTCTGTGTTGTTACACAATCAATCCAGACAATGAAAGTTCCTCTGTCATTAGAGCTGCATCTGCATCAGGGATTGTGCAGCTTTTGCTTGTCATTTTGTCTTGTGTGGTGGCTTTGGCCTTTTTTTTTTTGTTGATTGGTTTTGGGGTGTTTTGGGCTTTTTTTACAGTTATCTTACATAAAATGGCAAAAAAAAAAAAAGTACAAATCTGGACGAGTGGAAATAGTTGGTTACGTTGTTGGGTTTTTTTAATTTATGTTTTCATTTTGTGGACTTTAAAGTTTGGGTGGTATGAGCTGGATTTCACTTCTCCTCCTGCACTTGCTGTGAACTCTGCAGAAGATCTGGCCCGCAGTTTTCAGCAGAGTTCCTCCTGGTGCTTGCAGTTAACAGCACCTTTTAAGTGCTTGCCTGGATGGAGGCCTAGATCAGTTCATTTGTCCTCTTTCTGCCCAAGTTTGAAATGATTACAGGAAAAGACAATTTGATCAACAAAAAGTATAAATCAAGAGTTATGTGCTTACATAAAATTCAAACGATGTGATTCTGTCTCAATTTTGGAAAAAATGTGAGTTGCCAAACGAGAAAGAATTTTTCCCAAGATAGACCAAGAATCTTTTATGGGAGAAGAACATGAAAAAACAGGGCTGTGAAAAGGACCATGCATATACCTTTTTTGAGATAATTGGCATTACTTTAACTGTTATTCAAAGCAAGTACTATACAAGCTAGATAATTCATAAGTAGTAGGGGATAAGTTGTCCAGAGGTCTCCTGTCTGAGTTACAGAATGTTACTGGGCTGAAGGAGCTAGATGCTAGCCATTTCTGTGAAGGCTGAATATCTGTTGCCTTTCTTTTTTTTTTTTTTAAGTGTTTTTAAGTATTGAGTAAGGAATCTCATATGTGTTTTGTAGAAGAAATTACATTGTTCCATCCAAAGCTATACTAAAATTCTGCCTTGTTTTGCTGCAGCAACAGGCAGAAAGAATCTTGGCTTCTGAGTTGTAGGTCAATAACTTCACAAATACAAGGACAGGTCAACAAGCTTGCACTGTGTGTGTGTGCGCACGCTGTTGCCCATTGCAGTTGTAACTGAGCCCCACACAACTTCTACTGACATTAAGATACCTGTGTCCTACTGCCATCCCTGTCGGCTTCTCCAGAGCTTTGACAGTTTAGATGCTGCATTCTTCATCTTTCACAGCTAGATGCGTGTGATGAGGTATGGAAACTGCAAACTGATCTGAATATGATGTGCTAAAGGTTTCAATCCTGAATACATTTCAAGTGTTTTGTTAGATTTTTTCCTCTCTCATGTTATATAAATGTTGTTTTAATATAAATACTTAATCTCAAGCTGTCCCTGAAATCGGAGTCCAGTCTCTGTTTTGAAACCTCATTTCTCATGTCACAGATTCAACACAGGAATAAAATACCAATTTGTGTCTGCTCAGAGAAGGAGGAAGGGAAAGAAGGGCATCCTGTAACAGTGTCGTAAAATGTGATGTCAGTTTTTCACTGCCTTGTACTAGTGACCTTGTACTTTAGTGACCTGCGAGCTACCATTTCCTTGTTCTCTCATTTGAAGTACAGTTCACGACATTTTCATTGTACTGTTATTGTAGTCTTTTTTCTTAAACCTGACCTGGGGGAAGAGAGGGAAGAGTTATGTGTTCAAAGAAAGCAACATCAAAATATTCCCAGCAGCCAGTCAAAACTTCAGCTGGTACTAATTCTAATAATTCTGTAGTAGGTGATGTAGACTGTTTACATGGGCTAGCCACCTGCCTGTCTCAGTATATTCATGGATAGTTGCAGACTTCTCTGAGGTCTTTTTTATCTTTTTTTCTTTTTCTTTCTTTCTTTTTAGGAGATGTGTTTGTGTTTTCTAGTAGATGTTAATCAACAATACAGAGCCAACAGTGTTGGATGCGGTGTTATCATAATAGCTGTATCAGAGGTCATTTGGAGTTACAACAGTAAGGTTGACAGGAGCCTCAGAAATGTTGGGCAAGAGCATTAAATAAAATTAAAATATAGAAAGTGATACTCTGTGCCGGATGTTGTTACCTAAAGAATCTTAAAAGCCTGTCTGCAATATATGTGCCTACACCAGTGCAGAGCAGTTACTAGATTTTAAATTAATGTAATTGTTTTTTCCAGAATTATGTTTCTTTTTTAAGTCACTAAAGTTGCTCTTAGTTAATGATGGTGAGATCAGAATAACTAAAAGAGAAAAAAGTAGATAATTTTAATTGTGATTAATTTTAAGACAAACTCTCACAGGGAATATCTAAATTACCAATTAAAAAAAAAAAAAAAGCAGATTTATCCATTGATAGTACAAGCAAGCATATTGCATGAACAAATGTTTAAATGGCAGTGTGTACTGAGTCTACATGTATGTGCAGTAGTGTACATGTATGTACATTAACAACAGACCTGTACATCCTCTGTAGTATTTTCTTGGGACAATGAGTTTTCGTATCTCTGTGAGGACGTGTCACGCATTACAGTAAGCTAACGTTTTCCTAGGTTAATCACTAATCTGCCTGTGTACCGGTAAATATGTTGCCATGGGCACTGTAATAGCATAGCTGAGAGATGAGCTTTTGCCTGTTTAGAGCTGAAAAGTGCCTATTTTTACTTTCAATACCCACTTGCTCAATCACAAATGAGGATAAAAGGATAAAGAAGCATGTTCCACCGCCTCTTTAAAATTTAATTATAGAAACATTTTTCATATGTACTTTTCAATATGCAGATAATATTTACTATATGTTTGTTACTTGTAGTGTTTGGACAAAGATCTTTCATTGTTGGGCTTTGTATTTCTTCACCATATTGTTTTACAAAGTTCATCTCCTACATATGATCAGCAAGGAGAAGTCACATCCCTTTCTTCGCTTCAACATGAACAATACCCATTTTGGGTATTGCCGAGTCCCATTATTTAACATTTAATTCCTTCCCTAAAGTATGCCATGCTTCCAGAATCCTGCATAATAAGTTACTTAGTTGTGCAGATTTAAATCCCAGACTGTCTGTTGTCCCTTATTTGAAAGAAAGATTAAACGATGTAAATGCAACATCATTGTGGTTTATTTTGTTAGCATGTGTGGTGATGAGTCTTTGACCTACATTTCTAGTGTATAGTGTGCTCTTGCCCTATATCTGGATAATGAATGACAGAAACATTAGTGTGGGTTGACTTCTTTTTGACATAGTGTTTGGTCATTTTTATTCGCATAAGGAAAATACTGAGATAAGAATCTTCAGGTGAATCCTGATAAAACCCGAAAAAAAAGAAACACTAAAGAAAAGGTTTAAGCACAATGTCTGATACATAAATTCATTTGGAAAGTACATAAAGGGCAAATCTGGAGTCTGCTTTTAAGCCTTTTGGGTTTTTTATGTAATAGATGCTCATGGACAAGATTATGCAACTAGAAGTTGCATCCTACAGTCTGTATCTGTTTTGAAAGGTGTTTTTACCAAATTTGAGCTGAGTTAACAAACCGTCCTCAGAAGCTGACTTTCTCTGGATGCTCCAGAAAGTCAGGCTATGGCTCTGTGCGTAAGTCTTCAGCCTATTACTGTTCTGAAGACATTGACCTCCAGGAAACGCATGTGAAAACATAGGCACTGTGCTCCTGCGTGATGGCTTGTCTTTCCCTGACAGTGGAGCTGTATTGATGTGTTGAGGGAAGTGTATGTGTGTAGCCTCTGTTAATACTAATGGTCTTCACGGTTCAGTAGGAGAATATAAGTCTGTAGGACTCAGTAGCATAGTTTGCCTCACTAATATTGCTGTCAAAACAACACATTTTTCCCCTTGAAAATTACTGCCAAGGTAAACAGGTATTTGAGAAAACTTATCTAAACTAAAATAAATTACTGACTTCTGATTATTTTAAAGTAGTCTGTTACACAGTAGGTCTAGGCACTGTAAGCACAACATGGAAGAAAAAATTGTGGAAGATACTTAGTACTGAAACGAATATGATCCTTTAATTCTATTATTTCTTTGACAGTCTGATGTCAATACTGATAAATATAATTTAAAAAATAAAGATTTAAAGAGGGAGCATTTCTGGAGGAGGAATTAGCAATGTCCCTTT
The DNA here is from genome assembly GCF_003259725.1 of Athene cunicularia. Lineage (NCBI taxonomy): Eukaryota > Metazoa > Chordata > Aves > Strigiformes > Strigidae > Athene > Athene cunicularia. Next base: position 5,477,778 of record NW_020799096.1, read on the forward strand.
GTCCTTCAGCAATCTGTTTTCAAATGTCTGTCCAACCAAGCTCTAAGGCTTTAATATTTCTAGAAACACCTACTGTGTATAACTTACTCTAAATTGGCACATATATCAACACTATGAAAAAAATGTTCACACCTCTGGGAAACTGAGCTAAAAGGTCACTTTTTCAACAAATTCATAAGCTGGCAAAAACAAACCTAGCTTCCCTTTGAATTTTTAATAGCATTCCTTTTTATGTGTGAAGTCCAGAGGGCAATATTCTGTAGCGTAAAGGCACCATCTGAATGATCCAGTGAGAGTTTCACACAGATTGGTGTGCATTTGTTCATCTGCTTAAGTTTAGGTTTGTTTGAATTTGCATGTCATGGATTTGATAGGTATGTTTAGCGGCTCTACTTATTTTTAATCTTGGGTCACTTGTACAGTATTTGAAGGCTTTCAGAGAGGCTTTTATTGTACAAGAGGAAAGTGCCTTGAAGGGCTGCAGTTAAAGACTGAAACATTAGGAAACACAGTGGGAAATACATATTTGGATGGCAATATGGGACCTCAGGAAAGGGTATTTAATAAAATTTTCAAGTGAGGAGCATCTGATAGTACTTTTAGCATAACTGGAAACCAATGTAAGTTATCACCCGGGTGTCAGAAAACTTTTGTCTTTTTGTTCACAGGAAAATGTGCAGCTCAAATTTTTTCTTTCAGTTCTAAGTATAATGTTTGCAAAACTCCTTGAACAGTAAATTATATAGTCATGCATAAGTCACAAAGACTTTTTCCTGTGCTACAGCATGGAGAGGTTAACAGGCAATCAGACATTTCTTTCAGCTTTTCTTTTCCTCTTTGTTTTTAGTACAGCCTTTGTCAAGGCACTGTGGTGCTAATACATGAATTTTTAGGGCATCTTGAAAAACCTGCTGTGTTCAATAATCTCTCTGGATGGATGACTGCAATCAATGTTCTCTGGCCTCGCTTTATCTCTTGATCATAGTCTTTCTGAGGTGTGAGGGGAGGGTTTTCAGCTTGGTCTTTCAGCAGCTAGTCCTAGCTTCTTAGAGGGCTTTAACTTCCAGGACTGGAATTTCAGATGAGTGAAGCTTAAAATCATGAGACGACCCAATTTAGCTGGTTTTTGTCTACTAGCTTCTTTGAGAAGACAGGTGAATGGTGCCCAGTTTTAATGTTCGTTTCTTCCTGCTCCAGTCAGCAGACCTCACAGTGGTGGACAGCAGCAGAGATGATCCTTCCCTGCCTTGTCCTCACACCCCCCCCCCTTTTT
>NW_020799096.1:5479100-5496918 GCF_003259725.1 Athene cunicularia
TTTTTTTTTTTTTTTTTTTTTTTTTTTTTTAATATACTGCTGCTTTTTGAAGAACTAATTGGAAATGGAGAAATCATTATTCTCTGATAATTTTCTTGATTGAACTTGGCATGCTTGGAATCTCAAGGCAAAGGGTTGTGAGGTTTTCACAAGGACATGCCTTATTTCTGTGTTGTCTGTAATTGCTTGAAGTCTAAGGGAGTTCTGAATGGAGGTAACTTCACAACGTTTTTGAAAGAAAAAATACAGATTTGTGGTTTTATTCAAAGTTTAAATAATGGAATCATGGATAAAGCCAGCAGGCAGGTTAAATTATTTGATTTCAAATAATAATTCCAAGTACTGTTTCCAGTTCTGCTTCACCCATTTAAATTACTTTTGCCCAAGATACAGATAGTACTGTAATAGAAACAGCTGAAAACATTTTGTTTCATTTTAAATACACCTCACAGTATGGTTCCTCATGTTCCTATCTGGAGTGACTAACTTCCTATTTACCAGGGTATGTGATTTTTTTGAGGGATGAGTAAATAATGTATTCAGGGTTCTCATGGCAGGGGGTTTAAATATTCTCTCATTTCACACAAATACAACCACATATACAGACATGCACACACACGCTTTGCTTTCTCCCTCCTTACAAAGTAATTGTAAAAATATTTCATGATTACAGTTCTAAAGGCAGTTGTTTTCAGGATCTTTTTAATCACATCTGGATAAAACCTTGATCTTTCAGCCATATTCTTTAATTAAAATTTAATAAGATTTAAAAGAATACTTACCAGAAATCATGTCCTAAACTGCATAAGCTCAAGTATCATGAGCTGATTGAATATTTATTCAAATGTACTATTAAAGATTGATCACCTTTCTTTGGAAAACAATTATGAAAAAGGAAATGCTAAAGTGATAATAGAAACTCAGCAGATGGAAACCTGTCAGAATCTAAGTGGTAGACCTGCAGGGTGGTTTATAACACTAAAGGAAAAGTCAATGTTTCCGAGGTTTGTACACTTAACTAAAGGTAGGCTTTTAAATGTGAACTCAGGCATTTGAATTAAAATAGTTTGATGGAACTAAGGTGACCTAAAGGTGGCTAATTAGCTGCTCTGCATCTCTGGTGAACTGAGCCATATTTTTTATACATATTCCTAAAATGGACTTGAGACTGGGGCCTTTGGCACTTGACATCTGTTGCCTCCATCCTATTTCTGTGTGCTGTGAGTTATAATTTCCATGCATGAAAAGAAACAGGTGAATACAGAGTTCAGTACTTAACAAAAGCTCACTATAACCAGTGAAAACTGGGTTGGGATGGAGCCTGTACACGCTTGTGCTAAATTAATTATTTAGTTGCTGTGATTTTCAACTGATTCAGTTAAATGGTTCCCATTCCTACTCTGAACTTTTAAATGGTATACGCTGATACTACAAATTCTTGTCCCATGTGAGAGGGTATTTCATTACCACTACAGATCCCCCTCATACCTGTTTACCTCCCCCGTAACTTATTTAACCTATACATTATACCTCTTCTTCTTTAGGAATATGGTAGCCAGCAATTCAGTCTATGGGTAAGCAGGGTAGACAAAGACATTTCTTTTCACTCACATCAAGTGAAGAGGTGCTTGAAATACTATAGTATCTGGTGGATAAGAAATCCCAGAATATGTCAAGTCTTGGGATAAGATCCCAATATTGTTTTGAATAAGTTTGTATTTTTGCAGGATACATCATGTGCAGTGAGATTCTTTTTTTTTTTTTTTTAGGGTTGTTTTCAAGTAAGAGTTTTTCTATTACACTTTTATAAGATGAGGACATTTGTAGTACTGTGTCATCCTGTCACACTGCTTTTGTTCTGGGTTTTGAAAGGGCTGGTAGGTTTCTGTGGAAGCACTTTTGTTGCAGAGAATGTGTCTCTTCTAGACCCTCTGAGTACTATTGGAATCATTGTGGGAGCTAATCAGGTGCCTAAACTTTGGTGTCCAGTGTCATGTCCAGCTCCACAGGAAATCCACAACATCTGCACAGGCCTGACAGACGTGACAGAGGTTCTGCAGGTGCTCCCAGTACTCCCATGGTGACAGCCAGAAGTCAAAGGAAGGTTATAGGAGACCTATAAACTCTTGAAGCCTAACCCCTTTTAACAGTTATCTCCTGGATAGTTCAGGAGGAAGAGGAATTATGTATTTTGTGTATTTTCTCTGTTGAGATACATACTCTTGGCAACATGAGTATTTGTTTGTGCTATTCTCAGCACACCTAGTCTCTAGACGCACCTGGCATTATCATCAAGATCATCATCTCTGGAGCACTGTTACTACTGCTTCTATGATTACTCTGGAGAACAAACACAGGTTTATTCAATGGTAAATGCAAGAGATATCATAGACTGTTGTCTCATGTAGTCATTCATAGAGTGACCTGCTGACTGTCCTATTCTTAAGGAAGGAGAGGTACAAAAATTAGATTAGCAACCAACATGTTGACAAGTAAAAGTTAACTGTAGAGAATCTGTCACTGCCAGGCTGCAGAGAATTAGCTGTCCAATCTAAGATTAGAAGAAAACTTTCCTGTAATGACTTAGAGCATGATGAACTTTTCCATGAAGGATTGGCATAGGAGACAAGTAACAGACTACACAGACTCCCTGGCACATGGCTTGCTCTATATGGTGATTTTATGAGGTGAGAAGTCATTTTGAATTAATGCTTTTCTGTGCTATATATAAGTATGTTGTGATGATTACTGCCTGAGTCATTCTTGCAGTAACATGCTTCTGTGGGTTCTAGATCATCTATTCTTAATGGATTGCTCGTACCCTTTAACAAAGCCTGGACTACTTCTTTTGCCTACAGAAAATAGTAGCATTTGTCCAGATTTCCAGGCTGACAGATTAATTTTTGGATGCCTCTTTCATCTTGCTGGGGAGCAGGAAAATCTGGAAAATGGGATAAGGTCATTTTCCTTAATTTAGCTAGGATTACAACAATTGTATCAGAATCAAAATGCTTCTGAGATACTGCTGAAGTACAGCAGCCATCCACGACCTCTTTTCCAGTCCAGAGCAATAACAAGGCATGGGTTTCCATATGGTAGTGGAACAGTATTTACAAGTACTTGGAAAGCTGCTCATTCTAACAAGATTTTAAGAGGCCTCAAATAGCAACAGAATATGATAGCAATGAAAAATGCACCACTGTGCTTAAAATCACCCATTCTGTTGGTCAGGTATTACATATATGCACTTTTTCTGTAGTCTCATTTAGTGGTTATAAATCTTCAGGATTTTAGAATTTTGCTGTGATGTAGCACAATTACTTGGTCTTAGTTAAATGTGTCCCTATTAAGTTGAATTTATGCTAATTCTGTCCCAGTTAAACAGCAGACGATGTTATTGGCTGCACTGTTAAATTGCTTTCCTAGGAGACATCCCATTAAATAAGCGATGCACCCAAAGTGGAATATAATGAATTACATTTTTACTTAAGCTTAATACGTTTTACATCTGTAATCAGAATAGAATTACGTGCACTGTGGATGACAAAAGACTTCTTGGGTCATGTCGTCCAGTCCTCAGTGAGCATGAAACTTGCAGTGTGATTTGTACAGCTAATTTTTAAATAGGCTAGGCTATTTCTTCCATTTGTGGTGGAGGGTGATTCCACACTGACATTATTTTTCTAACATTTAGCTGAAATGTTGCTTTCTCCTGTTTTCATTTATATCCTCCCAATTATTCTCCTCACAGACTGCTTACCTGCCAAAAGCATTTGGGCACCAATCCATTCAAATAAACTCCTTTAATTATCTGCATAGTCTTATTAAAACCAGAACGGCTAGATGAATTTGACTGCAAAATTTGCCCTTTTGTTCGTTACGGACTTTAGTTGCTTGTTCCAGGTTATGCGTTCCCTCCATTCTATGACAGCACTTTATGCCAGCTGGATCCAGGAGGAGCATTGTCCTTTACTTTCATTTCAGGTATTGGCAACACTCATTGGGAGGTGAAACGGGAAGCAGAAGGTCTTTTATCAATGTGAAGGCTGCCCTCCAGCATGATGTATTAAGTCTGTGTTCAGTGACATTTGAAGTAGATCAGCATCTCAAGTAACCTGGATCTGAAAAATACTCTTATTTCCCAGCAGGCCGAACTTGGTTATAATTCGTGTAGTAATAGGGTGAATTGTAATTGTGATACTTTTAGGGACAAAGGTTTAGTTCCTTCAAAGTTCTGTTGATCTGGGTTTGTAAGGTAACAGCTTACAAATGTGTTCATAAGTTTGAGTGCAGGCTACGCAGTCGTGGGGAATGACACAAAGCCAGTAAGTGTAGCTTAGAGTCCAGAGAGCTGCAGGGCAGAACTCCTCAGATTGGCAAATAAGTGTTTGCTAGTCTGCTTCATATGCCAAGACATGGGCAGCATGGAGCTCTAGATTGGATATCAGGCTTTGTAAAGGACTTTGAATAAGAGATAATTGTCTGTGAAGAAAGGTAAAAGTTTTCAAGCCACTTGTACCCTAGTCACTCAGAAAGAAACATAGCTATCAGCTACAGATCCAGCATGTGCTTTCCATTCATGCTGCCTGAAGTGGAGTTAAACAACTATTCCAGGCATCCTAGAACTGTGAGCACAACAGAAAGCCATCATATGCAATCCATGTATAATAGATTGTAAGCTCGATTGACAAAATCTTTTCAAGAGTAGCAAGAAACATAGTGATGCCTAGTTGGTTTCTGAAGTGTGACAGTAGGTGTCTTCCCTAGTGAAGCTGAAAGTAATACAAGTTTAGTAAGCAAGAATTCTTCAAGAAAATAAGAAAGATTTCTTTGCATCTTATCCTCCGTCCATATTGAATTTTAATCCTTCATAGCAATTTGGGAAGTTGACCATTTGAAAGGCTAGTTGTTAACCTTGAGAGGTGATTCACTTGAGTCAAAGCTGTATTGTAGTGGCTGATGGGTGGCAGCTGTGCTACGCTGAGTGTAGGCAAAAACGGTGGTGCAAGGGCTCTCCTCACCTGTTTGCCCAAATATGTACATTTTTGATAGCTGGTATTCTGTAGCTTCCATGTTTTTATAAACTGAAACCTATTCTCTTTAATATTTGTAATGAGTTTATGGTCAGAACTAGCAGGACTTCACAGAAGTAAGTCTTCTGAGTGGTTGAACATTTGCTGGGCTCCATTTTACGCTATGAGAAACCGCAGCTTCTGTAATATCCCACATGTAGAAGGAGAGGCATAATAGACAAGAGGTCAGGACCAAGGACTGTGCCTTAGGGGCCATCCAGTCCAACTTTCATGGAGCTGCCCTACAGCCTTGTGAGTTCTCGTCCCTTATGGACATGTTCCACTTTATTGTTTGCCTTATCTAAACTACAAGTCTGTGCAGCATGGAAGTATCTTGCTTGCTTACATGGTGACCAGCACATGTAGCAACATACCATTGCATAAATGACAAAATGATGGCTGGGAGGGTTCTCATGTTCTCATGTGTTCAGTCTAAATGGCAGAAACAGGACAGTGGAGTGGGAAGAGAGGCTTGGCACCCATCTTCCTGGAAAGCTTGTGGAATAGACTTTAAGCTGTTAGATACAATACATGGGTGAAAATGTCAAGGAGCGAGTTACTTGGCAGAGTAGCATGGCATTTTTTGGATTCCATCACCTCCAGAAACAGTCTTGGAAGGCTCAAATGAGGAAGAAAGGGTGAGATTATAGACAGTAGGTTTGATATCTGAAGAGTGAAAATCACATTGCGAGAGTAATAATAGAAGGAAAAAAAAGTCAACTAGAGTACGTATGACAAGGGTAGATGCAGGGATAGCATATTTTTATGTGGCAGATTGGATGTCATACCTATATTAGGGAATACAAATACATATGCACCTTTTTTGTTTCTGGACATCTTAAGCATTTGACAAATCATGGCTGGGAATTGGCAAGAGCTTTCATTGTTTTGTTGTCTTGTTAAGTTGTCAGGGAAGGAAGTCAGCATTTATTCAAGCTGTGTCTAAACAGAGTACCACAGTTCAAGAACATCATTATGCCATCAAGCTCAGGACCTACATTCTTCCATATGTAATTTCAAATGTCCTCTGCCAGTCATGTTACTAACATTCTCTGACTTGGCTCACACCACCACTTAATACATTTGCAGACAGGTAGAGAAAAAATGCAGCTAGCTCAATTTTGGATTTTGAGCTTCATTTTACCCCAGCAACTAGCTAACCTGAGAAGACGTACCTTGCAATTTTTGTAGCAAAGACTAGGGAGAAGGATGTTGCAGGGCAGGCTTGGAGCAGTCATAAGAAGCATGTGTGAGCCTGCGTTACTCTATCTCGGCACCTTACATCCATGCAGATTGATCCAAGTGTTGGCAAAGAAGGATTTGTGTGGGAAGAAAGACTGCCTAAGGCAGCATCTGTATCCTGAGTATGTTCCCACTGTAATACCACACTTTCAGCACAAATGCACTATCACCTATGGCTAAGACTTAAAAGCATCTAAGTAGGGTCCTGTCTGTTATATGTGCATGTGCCTAGGTATGCATTAATTCCTTTCTGATGATCATTTCTTAAATTTTTACTGTAGGCAGATATATTTATTTGGACATATTTCCTACATTCAGAATAAAAATTAATGAGTTTCAGTAGCCAACAGTACAGCCTGGCATTAATTGTCTTTTTTTTTAAAAAAAAAAAAAAACAAACCTCTGCCCAGTAATCACTTCTAAGATGATTTCAGGTTAGTTTTTGCACATATGGTAAAGAAAGTGATATTATAAATAAGGCCCGTTGCAGATACATAGCCACAAAATGATGCTCCTTTTCTCATAGAACATGAACTCTGTTCTTCTTTCAGGCCATCATAAGGAGGGAATTCTTGAGAAATTGCCTCATATACAATTTAGGATGTGGAGCGAGCTGTAAGATGGAATAGCTGTTGTCTTGACCTTGTTTAGTGCAGTATATATGGTGCATATGTAGATGCATATGGATGAGAGAGTGATCTTAAACACAGAAAGAGGAAATTTTGGTTAGGAGCATTAGACTTCTTCGCCAGTCCTTTAGTGAGAATTTTTGTTCTATTTTGTTGTAATTTCCCCAATTTTCATGCATTTTTGCTAGTTTTCTTCTGTTGAATACAGTTGCTGAAGGCCCATTACAGGTTGTTAAGGGTTATTTCTAACATCAAATGAATGGAGATATAAAGAGTGATAAATTAGTCACCCAGAGAGATGGGTTCCCTGCCTCTTAGTGACTGCCAGTCTTAGCCAGATGCTAGTCTGAGGTGGTTTAGAGATCTGTAACTTACTAAGATCAATGCTTATGTAACTCTGCAAAATATAGTGACCCTTGCTGGGAAGGGGTTTAGACTAGTTGATCTAACGGTCCTATCTGAACTGAAAGGCTATGAATCTTGCACGTCAAATTACTAAGATTCAAGAAAATGAAATGAGGTTATTGCAGCTGTTACAATACATTAAAAAAAAAAAAAAGAAAAGAAAATTAAGGAAGAAAGGTTTAGTAGGCATTGAACTCTGTTTTTCTGAAGCTAGAGAGCAAAATGTTACAGGACACTGGCCTGTAACAGAGATGGACAATTGTCCTTTGGCCACAGTACTCTGCAATATTGGCCACAGCTGGACAATAATAGGAGCTGCAAAAGAAGACGCTCACCTCATTCATCCGTCAGGAACAATCTCAGTTCAGACGAGGACAAGAAAAGAAGAACTCTTAGGACAATCTGTATTTGACGCAGCATTCCTGTTGAAAGCATAAAGATAAAACATAGTTCCGAGGCCTTTTCCCTAGAGTTTTCCCTCAGCATGGTTGCTCATAATGCAACAAAACCTCTATAAAGTAGATATCTTTTAGCTCATCCAGATATAAGCTGGCCAAAACTTTGTTGGAATAAAGTAATGCCTTTAATTGTACTCAACTGAGCTAACTTACCCCGAGAGTTTTGCCAGATGTATTATAGCAGTTGCTGCAGAAAACATTAGCAATTAGGGCAGCCCTGCTCTAAAATATGCTTTAAGATTGTACCATCTTACCCAGTGAGTAACTGTCTGTGCTGTGAGTACTTGTTTACTAATGTGATTTTCCTTTACTTTTTACTCCTACTTCTGTGCTTATGGGTGAGAAGACTGCACAATTCCGGTCTGTATAGGATGTGTATAATTGCTACTGAGCATCAGATTTTGGAGCTTCTGGCTCAGTAGCAAGTCTGCTTCGCTGAGGAGAGATTTCAGAGCTTGAAAGCAAGGGAATCAACCAGAGCTAACTGCCCTTACCAGTGCCCACTGATATGTTTGTTAATATGACATTTACAAAGCCACGTTCCCAAATTCCAGATTAGCTCCTGTTTGAATGGAACTATTTAGCTATTTCGGATATTTCTGGTGACCACAATAAAATAAACAGGTCTACTAAACACCTGAGATGATAAATACTGTCATCACTGGGCAAAAATCCATGTGTGCTACTGGTTATAGAAAATGTAACAGAACCTTTCACAGTGGTAGTTTGCATTTCCTTTTTTACCAAACTGCTGGGAGCTACCAAAAATAATACAACATGATATGCCTGAAATAACATAATTTATTTCACTGCTCTGACACATTTGAGGTTCACAGAAAGAACTGATCCGTGCATTCCTTTTCTTCCTGAGGAACTTTAACAGCTTTCTTACACTAAAAATGGATGTAAAATCCTTTTTGAATTAGAGTGCTTTGGACATGTTTGGAAAATAACTCATTTTCATTTAAATGATAGTTGTGTGAAAGATAATAGCAATTTATTGCTTCTTTTTTTTTTTTAAAAAAAAAAAAAAAAGGCAAAGACAGAGGCATAGCAAACTGGCCGATGAACATTGTAAAAGCCTACAGGATGGGTTCTGTATTGACAGAAACAAGCATCTCTATTCCCATCATCAGCTGTGAACAGCTATTTAGCAAGTTGTGAATCCTGATCAATCTCATCTTCCTCACTCCAGAGTAAAAAAGTAGCAAAACCCTTTCCTTTCTGAGCTGTGTGTGTGCTGTGATCCTCTCTGCCCAGACCCAGGTTCTTTCTGTTATTGGGAGGAATGAAAAGGACACTTCTTTTTGTTAATACTTTTTTATCACCCAGTGAAGAGCAAAACACTATTTCTCTTTTAACAGCAAATAATTACTTAGCTTTCAACTAGAAGTCAAGCAGAATACATAACCAATCTCACTTGTAATAGTGTGTATCAGCGCCTTGCAGGGAGTATTCTGCAACCAAATTAGCCAGTGGTCGTGCTCTCCGGATTTCTTGCCAAAGAGTATGGGGAAAAATCTTTTATTAGCTCTTCCCTGTGTAGGACTTCCTTGATTAGTCTTACCCGAATATCATGTTTTAGAAAGAAAAACCTATTTAGAAAGGGGCAAGAGCATACTATAAAATTCATAACTGTCCATTGCATCTAAGTGGGAGTTCAGCTCACAAGAGACTAGTATGAACCCACATGATGTAGTAGCAGCCAGAGTGCAGAAGGCATGGTGGGAGTCTTGATATTGATGAGGTTAATCTGTTATGTACTGTGGGACAAAAGGAGAAAAAAATCACGCTGACCTAGCTAAGGCAGTAGTTATATGTATGTGTATTTGTGTGATAGGGGACGGCAGTGGGAGGAAAGCTGAGGAGGAAGCAAGAATAAGTAAAACAAGATTGATTTATCGGCTCTGAATTGTTCATCTGTATTCCATTCTTCACTGTGCTGCAGAGGAGGAGAGCAGCTCTGGCACTGTAGTTGGGGAACAGAGCAAGAGAGGGGGAGGAAGGTGATATCTATCACAGGCACCAAAAGTGTTTAATTTTCCAGAGGCTCTCATTAAACAAATGTTGCTGCTGCCTGGCAGCCCTTGCAGACGTTTGTTGGGACAGAATTAATCAGGTGGTAATTTGTCTGCTGCAATGAGCAGGGTGTCTTGGCGGCACAGTCTTGATGAAGAATTTTTTTTCTGAGTTTCCTGGGAGCAGCCATATTTCCCAAACTTCCTTCTGTGCCCAAGGTAATGCCACCAGCTTTCCTAAGGATAGGGATTTGCTATTGATGGGCCCAAGCAGGGTAAATGACGGCCACAAACAATGATGTATGACCATTGTTAAGTTGATTATGGAGCCCTGGTAATTACAAGGTCAAAAGGAGTGACCTGTGGGACTGATCGAAGGACTGCTCTTGTGCAGAACTAAATGGTGCTGAAAGGGGTTAGGCTCTGCCCCATGCATGAATGGAGAAACAATTTCACTGCTGATTCCACCTCACATAAACGGGAGCTGAAGGGGCCAAGAGAGAATTACCTCACACTTAAGAATAGTGCGTGATGTCTGGGCATGAGCAAGGTAGGAACTGGGTAACCAGCACAGACATACCAGTGCTGTGTGTAGACAAGGTTGTCTGTGTTTCACGTGTTTGCCTAATTGAGGTTTACCTGTACTTTTAATGACCTTCAAATTGTAATTATCACTTTTAGTGACCTTTTCAGTTCACCTTTGTGCAACTACAAGCACCTTGGTCGCAACACAGCAAGCAGAATGTAGATTACCCCAGCAGTTGGGGGAAGCTCCAGCAGAGTTGAGGGTGGAAGATTCTCTTCCATGTGGTATTTTTTGAACTCCCTAAGCACATGGAAAAAAGTCAGGTGAAATGATTACTGAGTCCTGCAAGTCTATATTTATTGACTATATTGACTATATATTGTCTATATTTATTGACTGTTCTCATGATACACAGTGGCTGAATGGGCCCCATAGCAGCAGTGCAGCTATAAGTGAGCAAGCAGGTCAGCACCTAAGTTAGCTGAACTCACTTTGCCCTTTTCCTTTCATCTCTTTTTTTTTTTTTTTCTTACATATTCTAACTTCTACTGTTTGTGTGCTGTGGGTATAAAAGATAAGTAACAGTACAGCAAATAAGTGGTATGAGCTTGCAATGGCCCTACTGACCAGGAGGGTTGAAGGCAAAGTTTAATTCTGCAGGCCACTCATGGGAGTCATTATAAAATCCTAATACCATTCTGTGAAGGGCATGAGAATTATAAAAATCTTATTTCTGCAGTGAATTAGGAAGTTTAAAAATACATCCCTGCAACTAAAAAGCAGACTGCCTGATTAACCTTTAGTCCAAACATCCAGGGCTCATGGGGAAAGAAAAATTAACTCTAACTGTTGTAAAACAGCTACAAGAATGACTTCACATTCCTGATGATGAAACTGTCATCATTTTAACACCTTTTGATTCTGCATGTCTTAAGGTAAGCACTGTCAGCCCTTAAAAGTAGGAATCTCACTCTTGGAGTGCCCTTGACCTCCTTGTTTCCAGGCCTGTGGATCTATGAGATAACAGGAGACCTAAAGCTCTGATATTGTTGTCTAGGAAACATGTTACAAGCCCAAGACTGAGTCTTTGGTTCTCTCAGGATGGACTTAGGCTTGATGTCCAATTTTGTTTGTTTGAGGGTTTCACTCCTTTCTAGTGAAAATGAAATAAAATGTTATTGTTTATTGTTCGAGTAAAGATACTGGGAATATTGCTCAATCAGTTGTCTTCATAAAATGAAACAGAAGTTGCTTGCTGCAGTACCTTTGGAATTGGGATGGATGGATGGATGGATGGATGGATGGATGGATGGATGGATGGATGGATGGATGGAGTCATGGAGATTTGAGTAGGGGACAAGTGATATCATCAAAGCTAATTCTTGTGTCTCTCGCATAGCTACCATCTTGGCTTCTGTAAGGCACAGCTACAAATATGGAGAGGAATGTGCTTGCACAGAACAGATTTCCCTCTCAGCTGTAGTTAGACACATTTGCATTGTACTCAGAAGTCTAAAGACGTGGTCTCAGCTGGCCAAATCTTTGAGCATCTCAGGAGTGGAAAAGCTTTCCCACCTTCTCACTTTTGATAAGATGGAAACTGGAAGTTTAACATCTGTTCCTTCCAATGAGTGAATTTTATAAGTCTGAAAGAGATGCCTTTAGCTATGCAGGTTTATCACCTCTCTGAAATGGAAAGTTGTCTGTCCTGTCTAGCATTCTGTTTTCTGTCCAGTGGAGCCTAAAGCTTGTTTAGCTCCACCAAGGAAATGTAAAATGAAGGGGAAAAACCTGCAGCACGCTGCTGAGTTCATTTGGTAGTATCAGATATTTTGCAGACCTTGGGAATGAAATGTTTGCTGTATACCAAAGAGAACCTCCTTTTCAGACAGAGATTCCCCAACAGGGCATTGATCAGAGGTGTTAGTGCTGCAGCCACATTTGTTCTGTACAACCAATGTGTGTGCCAAGTGGGTTTCGCGCTTGAAAACGGGTTTCCTGATGGTTTAGGAGGAAAAAATTACATATCTTTGTCACACTTATGCTACAGTTATTCAGAATAGCAACTTGCCTTTTCTGATATTAAAGAAGGAGAAAAGAACAACAGGAAGGAAAATTATAGGGGTTCTGTTATATATGTGTGTCATGTTTCAAGTATGGCTCTTGCTTGAGGATAAGCGAAGTATCTCTGGAAAAGCAGTGCCCAAAGAGGATGAGGGCTCAACAACCTAAAGCTAGCTTTAGATAACAGGTGATGTTAGGCTGGCCTGCATAAGGGAGGACTGCTTGGGGGAGCCTGACTGCCTTGGCCCTCTAAGCAGAGATGGACCCTCAGTGCCACCATACTCTGCTGCTCTGCAAGAAGTGCTTGCTGTCTGTGAGCACGCAGGTGCTCTTTTGTTTCCTTTGAGCCAGAGCCTCCTCTGCAATGGGGAACGTCCAGTAATCCCTTTGCTCCAGCTGACATCCATCCCTTTCATGCTTCAAGCCTTCAGCATCTCTGTGAACTGTGGAAAGTCATTCTCCCTTTTTTTGCAGGTAAGAGAAGGTGTTGAGGGAATAGAGTATTTATTAGACAGTTGCAATAAAAACAGTAGTCTAGGAAGAATCAGTTTGACAGAGGTGCTGGAAGTGGTGCTTACTGTAATACCTTAAATCCTTGGAGTGGGAGGAAGGGGTTGGGACTGCAGGAGAAGCAGTGAGTAGAGGCAGTTTGATCAGGCAAACTGAGGGTGCAGCAGGAGGAGGTTGACCCTAGGTTATATCTCTGACTAAGGGGGAGTGGTTGTCAGGTGCCTCCTTAGAAATCCTGGCAGTCACAGCACTTGGAAGAAATGTGTGGAGGGCTCCGGCTGGCTCTGCTGCTGCCTGGCCCATTCGGATGTAAATGATCTGGGGGCTGGCAGGTCGTGGGGGGATGCTACAGCTGCCGCACCCCGACCCTCTCAGACTCACTTCCTGAAGAGGCATCATCCCTAATAATAATATTCCTTGGCAATAAAAATGCGCTTGTTTTACGTACCCGGAGCCTGAGATTAGTCTGACTCAGTAATACCCTCCATTGGCAGGCCTCTTAAATCAGACACGAAGAACACGTAGAGGGAAAAGTATGTTAATTTACATCCTCTATGTTCCCCACCATAGGCACATGACAATAGGGCTCCTGTTCCCTCTCGTCGTCTTCCCTTTCCCGAGCAAAGCGAGGTTCCTCCCACCTGCCCACAGCCCTTCAGCAAGCGTGAGCACAACTCCCACACTAGTCTCCTTGCCAGAGTTTCAGCTGCTGGTGCTGCTTCCATGCACAGGCTGCTCTAGTTGCTGGGCTCAGAGGGTTGATTTTTAAGCTGTCTGTTGAGTTCTTATTTTTTTTTCCCCTCTTGCTTAGCTGCATTTGCCTATTGATTTGTGCTCCCTCTTCAGCACCTGGGTCCTAGTGTGGGGTGGCAAGTGATACCTAAACACAGAGGGAAGCTGAAAGCAGGAGCTTCTCAGTGGGGTGAGAAGTTTGCATGATCAGTGAGTGGGCTCTGTCCCCAGTCCCAGGAGCCACATCCACTTTCCTGCTGGATTGTCCTTTGGTGGTCATCCCACACTCATCTAGTCTGAACTGACACCTGAGTGCTCCCTTCTCCCTAAAGTCTATTGGGAGCTGAGGGCATTTTAACTTCACAGGTTTATATATCGTGGATATGTTTGCTGGGTATCACTCACCACTCTGGAGATGTTTCCTACCATAGGAAGTCTCTTATCCATAGGCAGATTTTTCTATTCAGTTTCACATCTTTTCACTACTTGCCACAATTAATAATAAATGGAATATGCTTTGAAAGTGTTGTCATTGGCAGATCTCTGCTGACTGGCATATAAAACCCATTAGGAACTGATTATTTGGATTATTAATTTTTTTCCTATATCTGATATTCTGTTGCTAATTTTTATTGATTCTCTAATCTTTAGATTTTTTACTGATATTCTAGTCTTCAAATGAGGAATTGTTCATGATGCCTTCTTTTACTGATGATACCTTGTTTGTGGCTTCATTTATTTTAAGAAGTGGGTCTGGAGGCATAAGCAGGAAAAGAAAAAGGATTAAAATGACAAAATGACCGAAAAGATTAAAATGACAAATAATATGTGGGCTGCAGTCTTCCAGAAAATCCAAGAATAAATAAGGCTTCTTTTAAAGTGCTTTGAGGAGGAGGTTGATGATAATTTTTTATCTAATTTTTTCAGTGATATATCCAACTTCGTTAGATAAAGTGCCCTAAAAACTAGCCCATGTTAACAGAAGCACCTCAAAATAGATTTTACTGGACTATTTTTGTGAATAAGAGTTTGAGATAATGAAAAAAATAATCCAAATTAATTGAAGATATATCTACAACCCAGATATAGTGCTAGTGTGCTAGACCTATACATACACGTAGAAAGGCTTGCATGAAATACTCCCTGCTGATGGTTTTTTGGCCACAGCCTGATGTCTTTTGGAATAATATTGACTTTTGAACAGAGCAGTTACCAGGTTCTTAAGTAGAGTTTGGTGTTCAGTGGGACTTCTGAGATGTTGCTATCTATACATAAATACTTATTTTCAGTTCCTCGATCCGTTTCTCTCTCCTCAAGTTTTATCATACTTTGTGGAGGGGGGTGAGAAGAGCTTAAATTTTAAGGAACCTGAATTGTTTTCTAGCCTCACTCAGCTTGATTATAGTAACACCAGGGGTCAGATTGGCCCCCTCTTTTCTCTTTTTGTTATCTCATTTTTATAGGCACCCTATGGCAGTGGAAAGCAGTCCTGAAAATAGCTGTAAACTAGGGATTTTTTGCTGACAGAGGATGTGAACTTACACCCAGATGAAGACTCTACATGTGCAAGGGGAGCTGTACTGTTCTTGTCTTGCTTGGTGAAGTTAGGCTTGCATTGCTGCCTGAGCAAAACTGGTTAGAGCGGTGGCACTTCCCTTATCTTCGCTCAAGACCTATTAAATATCTGCCTTTTTTCTTCACAGCCTTTGGAGCCTATCATGCATGTAGCAAAAAGCTGTCCTGATTAGGGCGGCTGTTTTCTCTAGAGCCTTTGCCTCCCGCGGCCACCAACCATACCCCAAGGTGCAGGGCACCCTGGGCCAGGGCCCACGTGGCAGCTGAGCACCCAGGAGCTCTGGGGACAATATGCTATTAGGGAGTTTGCTGGCCTGTTTTCCCCTTGGTACTTCCCTCAACAGAAAGAGTTGCATCTTAGTTAGTAGAGGTTGTAGTTCCAGCTCCGTTGGTTTCAATTTTAACATTTTAACTTTCAGGAAGTGCTCACATCCAAACCTATTGTGTTGTTACATGTCAGTAATGCCAGTGGATAGTTTGGAGAGACATTTAGTTGTCACCTTTGTTTTTTACATGGGTACCTCCAACTTGGATTTATGAGTTTTATGAGCAGTGTTCTGCAGATGCTTGAAGAGCACCACTTCAGGGAGGGTGGGCAGCTGGTCATTTGGGAGGAGAAGGGCCTTGGCACTCTACACAGCAACTGTAGAATCCCCCACCAGTCTTCCTTGCTGCAGTGCAGGCTTCAATCTGTATCAAGAGCTATGGTTACTGTGAACACTCAGTAAAAAAAACTTAGATTTTTTTTGTTATTGTTAGGAGATATTTCACAGAATCACAGAATCATCTAGGTCGGAAAGGACCCTGGAGATCATCTAGGCCAACCATTCACCTAGCACAGTTCCCACCTAACAGCATATCCTTAAGCTCCAAATCGACCCTACTCTTGAACACCTCCAGGGATGGGGACTCCACCACTGCCCTGGGCAGCCCATTCCAATGCCTAACAACTCCTTCTGCAAAGAAATGCTTCCTAATGGCCAGTCTGAACTTTCCCTGGCGCAACTTGAAGCCATTCCCTCTTGTCCTGTCACTTTCTACTAGGCTAAAGAGGCTCACCCCAGCTCTCTGCACCCTCCTTTCAGGGAGCTGTAGAGGGTGATGAGGTCTCCCTTCAGCCTCCTCCAGACTAAACAATCCCAGTTCCCTCAGCTGCTCCTCATAGGACATGTGTTCCAGACCCTTGAATTTTTGAACATTTACCTATCTTTGGATTCTGTACTGGTAACTGTGGAGGTGTCCGTGTTAAGTAGCAATTCTGAGGACTTGGGTTTTCATGGATGGCAACAAGCCATTTGTTTTTCTTAAAACCTTTGTTCTTTTACCTCAAATGTCCTTTCTTTTAAAAAGCATGCAACTTAGCCCAGATTTCTATTGGAATAGGTTACTGCCTTCCCAAGGAGCTCTAACAGGTAGCATTTTCCCCCTATTTCTTTCTGACAGCTTTCAAAAATGAGAACAAATCAAATAACAGTGCTTTACACCTACATAAGTCCTTTTATCCAGTGAACTCAGATGTGCAATATAAATGTTGGAAGGGTCTTGTAGTCTTACAATGAGCTAAATTCAATAAATACTTTTCTACTCATTCTACAGCAGAGACAATGTGACACATAAAGCAGGTGCGCCCTGCTTTCCCAAGAGCGGACGGTTTATATGGTGCAAGAGAGCCTTGTGGGGTGTCAGAATTAATTTCACTTTAATTCAGTAGTATTCTAATGTGTAGCAAATATGTGCCACACTTAAATGCTGATGCAGGAATCGGATCCAGTGATGTTGATCAGTACTGGATCATCATAGCAGCTTCTTATGTCTACCTGTACAAAAAATAATGGTAATTGGCTGAACCTTGCTTTCCACAGGCTGTCTCTCTAGCAGCTATCACTTTTGTCTTCTTGGTAGGTCATGGCTGTGAGTTGCCACACCAATTTTGTTAAGGTCATGTTTAGTTTGGCAAAGATTAATGATGTGCAGAAGTTTACAGGGCCTTCGTGTGGAACTAAGGGTACCAAAAGCCCCAGGTCAGTCAGCTTTGGGCTCATGTTGGTTGGCTGGATTATTTATGTATTTATTTAATGCTCAACCCCAGCATTTTGTGTTCCTGTCAATCACTGAAATCCACCAAACAAGGCACAACACAATGTATTCTGAGTCATGGTCCTTCCCTGGAGGAGACGGGACCAAGGAAGCAGAAGCTGTAAACAAATTTGAACCAGGATCCCTGAAGATGCAGGTCCTAATGGTAGGTGAAATAATGGGAAGGATTTCTCCTCCTCGTGCCAGTGGCCAGCAGCGGTGCCTCCTGTGAGCCATCTCTCCTGCCTCCCTGACTCACTCCATGGAAACCAGCTGGCCGGCAATCGCTGCCCCTTGCCACTGGGCCCCTGGGCACTTCGCCCAGTTCACAGCTGCCGTGGGGAGCTGCTATTTTTCTCTCTCCTACTATAATAGCATCCTTATGAGGCTTCCCCCAGCCCGTCTCTCCTCTGCAATAGAAGGTTACATGTTTCTGCGTGTGGCTTATGCTGTAATATTTGGGTTCACTTAGTATGCTCCTGGGAGCGCATCTTGACTCTAGAAAACAAAA
>NW_020799096.1:5496968-5545540 GCF_003259725.1 Athene cunicularia
ATTAAAAAAGAAAGTCAGGGAAATTCTAGTCTAGTAGCGGGTGTTAGAAAAAGATACAAACAAGAAGTGGTTTTGTATGGGAAGTTTGCTCTCGCTGAACTGACTGCAGTGCTGTGGAGCAGTGACAGTGCAAGCATCTGCCTTCTGCTGGGCAGACTTGGGAGTGCTAAGAAAACAGTAGGAAACCTCAGTTTTTCAGTGGAAAGCCAGTGATAGGTGTAGTCTATTTAGAGAAAATGCCAGAGATGGCTGATTGTTCTCAACAGTCTTTGGACTTGATAGATTCTTGATGCAAGAGAGTGTATGGGGGTTTCCAAAAGAGTCTGGTGTTTAATTATTGGGTGTATCTTGTCTTAGAGAAAATACCTGCTCTGTATTGGTTCCAGGTTCATCCAGGCTTACACCCTTTATCCTAAAAATGAGGTAGAATTCCAGATAATGTTTTACACAGTCATCTCCAAGTTAGGCCGTGATCACCTTTCCCTCCCTGAAGCTTTATTACCTTCCCTTGACTTTACAGCCCCATCAATACCAGCCCCCTCCCATTTGCTGTGCCTTGCTACTACACAATGGTTTCCTCGTGACTCTACCACATTTTTCCATGAGCACTTCATACACAGAAACATAGGTTGCATCAATCCCACCAATCTTTCCCTTACAGGAATTTCCTCCCCCTTTCTGCCTGACTTCCAGTAGGATAAAATAGTAGAAGATATTTACAGAAACTTTTGCTTTCATTGCTTCACATGCTCTTGCTGCACTCCAATTACACAGTATGGCAGAAGATTCAAAAGTGGGAGTAGCATCCTCATATCTTTATGATGATAGACTCCTTGGTACCAAAATGTGAAATGGTTCTAGACTCCTTGTTACCAACATGTGAAACGATTTTCTGAACCACTATGTCTGTGCCCCTGAACCATGTTCACTCTAGCATGACATCTCCCATTTGGCTTCTTCCTGGATCTGAGCAAATTTACCATAGCAAATCTTTTGTGTAATCATGTATAAGGCAGTAGGGGAATTTTAGAATGAATCTAATACTTTTTTTTGTTGTTGACTGATGCAATCTGGAGTGCACAGAATTTGTCTCTAACCTTTCAAAGGAAAACAAATAGCTTGCATTTATTTCTAAATATATTTCCTGCCCCAAGATGCAAAGTAAATATTCCTGGAGTTGTAGGAAAGGAGTAGTCTGCTGGCTGATTAGAAATTTAGATTAATGACAATATGGAAAGAAGTGCAGATTTATGACAGTGTGGAAAAGTGCAGTGATAGCGTTCAAGTTACCAGAGAAAAGGTCTTCCATCACTGGAAGATTGTAAGCCTTTCTCCATCTATAACTCACTAGTTGGTTACTGGAAATAACACTATTTTAAGACATTATTTACCCTCCTAGGCAGGATCGATGTGTTTCTGGAGATGTGTGTGTTTCTGTGTATGTCATTGCTAGTTTCAAATCAATAGTGGGAAGTAAACTTGAAGCCAAATACTGCAATCTTGTCTTAATCCTTCTGTGAGAAAATTTCCTTTGGCTCTGATTTAATATGACTAAAATGAACAGGGGGAAAAAACAAAATTGAGAATGTGGTATTGACATAGTATTCACTGGAGGCAAAAAAAGTGTGATTTTTCAGGTGCTTTCTATACACATAGTGAAGGAAATGAAGCATTGGAACCAGGCTACACAGTTCTGATGGTCACTGATAGGTCTTCAGTTAAGATTTCATATAACTATAGATGGCTTGCCCTGTGCTTAAGGAACTCTATCCTTGTTCCTGAAGCAAAGGATTGGGTAACATAATTGGTTTGTTCCAATTCTAATTTCTCTGGCTAGCAGATCAGTTTTGTAATCAAACTGAGGTCATTGAATGCTTTTGAATTGCTGATATTAGTGTCAGGTGTCAGATAAATCACTGCTATCAATCCTGGGGAGTAATTTATTTTCCTGTAGTGCATATAGATCCCAAAAAACCTTCCCTTTGATCTGGGGGAGAAAAGATTGCTCTTTTGCAGCAATCAAAAAGATAGGTCTCTGAAGCCATAAACCATTCCACTACAGTTTTCAGAATGAGGTATGGCAAAAGATGTCATCTGTGCTTTTTCTTCTTCTAAGAATAGTCTAGTTGAATTCCTTATAGGCTTGGTTATGTGCCACAACTCAATCATATGCGTTGTTCTTATTTATATGACCAGCACAGTAATGATACAACTACCTGAGGCAAAGATCTCATTGGACTAGACTGCACTAATTCAGAATTTTATGAAGGTATTATCCAATCATTTCAGAACATTTTACATGGCAATGAAAACATTTTTTCCTTTCTCTTTTCCTTGGACATAGACATTTTGTGTGTGTTTGGCAGTTCCAAGCAGATCTTGGTTTGTAATAGTCCTGACAACACTTACTGTGATCTGTCAAGTCAGTAATTTGTGAGCTCCAGATTTACAGAATAATTTTTATAGCTAGCATCTAACAATTCATGATAGATTTAATCTTTTCATTGCTTTGTGTATTTTTGTGAATTATTCAGTTAATTCATGCAACTATTTTTATTTTTGTGTCACTCACTGACTGGACTCTCTGATACCAATACAACTGTCGTTTGAAATGCCTATTAATACAAGATGTGCTAAAAAATTGGTGTCCTGTAAAACATGTTTTTCAGCTCACTACTTTCTTCACTGACATAAATGCTAAAGTAAGGGTTTACCTAAAAAAAATATTGCAGCTTGTTATAGATTATGATGCATAATAACATGTAGATTTGTTCAGAGGCATAGCACATCTGCAAACTGCATTTTTGCACGGTTCCTAGATGTTGAACTCAATCATTTACCTTAACTAGAAGGATGTGCAAATAATGGGCTTGAATGAAAGAGTCCAACACCAGTGCGCTGAACATGTGGTTTATGCATTCATCAGGAAAACCTAAGTGCATGATCTAGTTCTCTAATTTGGAGAACTGAATCCAAAAAACACATTTTCAGTCTCTTTGGTCATTTTTGTTAGATAGAAACTTTGGGAATTTTCCTTTTTTAATAAAATGGAATGTCAGGAAGAAAAAAAAAAAAAAGTAAGTAGCATTGAAGTGATGAATGCCATTTAACTAAAGTCCAGGAAAAAAAAAGCTGAAGCTTCCAACTTCTACTTACCATTTTCTTTTCCTTTGTTCATGTGAGCAACAGAAATACTGTGAAGTGGTACTTTAAGCAACCAAATAAGAAATTCTACTGTTTGTGTGGTGGCCCAACTTTTGGGCTTGATGGGGAAACACATAAGTACTAGCAAAGCTGGGCAAGATTACAGAGCTTTTGCACCTACAGAGTTTAATCAAAATGAACATTTTTCATAGGCAAATCTCCTTCTCTGAAAAATGTACATGGGAAAAATTGAAATGTTTCATTTCTCAGATTCCTGAATAGAGACATGTTTCTGGGGTACTGTAAGAATGTTTAAATCAACTAATTCCTGAAAGATTTATTTTATTCCGTAGAAGCTTTCATTATTTCAACTTCAGTTCCATATTAGGGAAAAGGTAAAAATCAGAACAGTTACTTAAGATAAAAAGTCTGTTTCGTCAGGTGAAGTTTTCTTTATCAGAGTAAAACCAGCTGCCATTGAGAATAGCATGTGGTTCTGAAACAACTTGTACTGTCCATTTTTGCCTACAACCTCCACTGTGTCCAACCAGAGCAACACCTTACTGACAGCCCACAATTCTGGGCAGCTAACCAACACCTGCAAGGCATTCCCTACGTCTAATCTCAGGGGTCATACATCTCTTTTATTAATATGCCTATCAGAATTACGGAAAATAGTAGGTGATAGAGCTGCAGAATTTGTTACTCAAAACAAGTGGAGTTAATTATAGGTGCAGTAAATGGACTTTCAAGGTCTGTTTGGGTTGTGAGAAGAAGGTTAGCAAAGAGGAGAGGCATGAGGGGAGATGTAGAGAGGCCGTTGCCGACCCCATGTTGCCTGGTGCTTTGTGCTAACTGGTGTGTTTGTAGTTCACCTGGATGATTAGGGATCTCCCATTTCTTTTTGTGTTAAAAAGACACAAACCTGGTGCACTAGCTCTCCTTCCATTTAGAGCTGGAGCTGGAGAGTCCCTGGAGTTGACTGGAGACAAGGGAAGGGACAATGCGAGCAGGGACAGTGGCTGGCTTGGACCATGTTCAATTCCATGTGGCCGTTCATACCTCAGACAGGATGGACCTCAACACAGTGGTTTGCACTGGTAAAAGAGCCTGGAGATCTTTTCAGAAATGCAGCTGGACATGCCCTTATTTTGTTTTTATCTCAACTAAAGGAGTTAAGATATGAAGCTGTAATGCAAAGTGTTGTTCTTCTATTTTTATCCATTTATCAGATGTACTGAGTAATATTTCAAGCCCCTTCTGTTCCCCTTTTTAAAAAAATTTGCTCCCCCACTTTTTCTGTTTTTCTGCCCATTTAGAGAGTCTTTTTTATTAATCATTAATAGCCAGAACTTGAGTTCTTTGATTTTTCCACTTTCCTAAAGTAAAAACTACCTATTGGAATCTTGTCCTTGCTTTCCTTCTGTAGAACCAGCTGTTTGCCAATATATTAACAGATAATTTTAATTTAGTGTGTGCTATTTAATGTAACTGTGTATTGCAAGGGAAGCAGCACCCAAATGTATGTTCCTAATCATGGGTAACTCTTATATTATTTTCCTTTAGAATTCACAAGCATGTTATTTGACATGTTAATTATTACATTGGTATATGACTAAGGATACAAATATCTCCTCGTTTTTCCCCCTCCCCTCACTTAACATTTTGTTTGAGAAGATCAGTACATTTTGTCTGTGAAAAACCCTGAATTAAATGCCACCCACAAATGATTTTCTGCATGTTTTACTTTGCCAAAGGAGGTTGTCAGACATTGGGGGAAATAATGTAATATTGGTTGACCTAAGACTTCAATTAACTAACAAGGAAGTTTACAAAAACTGTCATATTTACTTTGCACATCATTTTACTGGGGCAGAAATGCTTTGTCACACAGCACTTATTTCTTGCTTTGCTTACCTCAAGGCACCAAGCACAAACAAATTAATTCCTTATTTCTGATGCAAATAATATTCTGCAAATATTAAATGTGGGGAAGAGGTTTCCTGTTTATCAGTCATTCCTGTTTCAACCCAATACAACCCAAATAAGTGGTATTTGACTTCTCTGTTTAGATTAGCATTGTTTTGAATGAAACCCTTAGCATCTGGTTTTAGCCCTGCAAGAAACCAGTGGACTGCTTTCATGTTGTCTTTTACCAAAATGGTTGAAGACATTATAGACGGTTAAAGTGTGTTTTGATGACGACTCTAAATCCACATGCATTTCAAATTTGTAAAGGACTGCTGTTCGCTTTCCTTTCTATTACTATCAATTTTACCCTCAACTTCCTCAGGCCAGTCCTTAAGCAAGGTTTCTCTTCAGTCAGCTGTTTCCTGAGCCGTAATGTTATAAATATTTGTTTCCCCCATATTTTACCCTTCCTTTTCCTATTTCCTTTTCACTGATCTCATTTCTTCTTTTTCTTCAGCCTTCATTTTGTGTTGAAATACATCTATCAGAGCCTCTTTTTTTTTTTTTTCCTTCAAATTTTTCCACCCCTTCATTTATTTTGTTGCAAGCCATCAACCAGATAGATGCCTTCCTCCACATGCTGATACTCCCTACTGAAACCTCTGTTCCTTCTCTGGTCACTTTTCTGTATTTATAAAACCCTTTTTAGTACCTGCTTTCCTTTTTCCTTTGTCCACTCCAGTCTGTTCACATTCATTGTCAAAATCATCTTCTTGACCATCCCTTTGGCCATATTATGCTTCAGTGGAATTTTTTGGTAGCCCTTTGCTTTTTTCGCAGTCAAGTTCAAGCTGGTTTTGCTCCCAGCCAAAGCCTCTGCCACTGTTCCTGGTTTTAATTGAGCAAATAAATGGTAATGTTAAAAAATAACTGGAGGGCCTCCTTGGCATCCAGTAGTTCTTCATCAGAACCTATCTATACAAGAAAAAAATAATCAGTGCAGCTAACAGAATTCTGGGAGCTTCTTTGGAAAGTACCAACTCAAGCTGTGACCACAGTCTCGTCCTGCAGAGCCCCAAGATGTAATACAACAAGAGTGCAGCAATTAGTGGTCCATTTCCACTGAACATGGTTTACAAAATTCTGGCATCTGACAGCAGGATGAGCCAGGAATCTTTTGCAGGGAACTGGACTTTTTTACATCTGCCCCTTCAGATGCAGTCACTCCTCAGACCCCTTCCTCCTTGCTTTCAGCCTGCCTTTCACACCTTGTTTCATGGTGATCACCAGTCTTCTGCTCATGGCCCTGTGGCTGTTATTCCTCCCTTCTTACAAGAGTGTAACTAATTCTCTATCCCCTCACTCTTAGTCTTGGATTAACAACAATCTCAGCTCATCAGTTCCCAAGAACACTGTGATTTCAGTCTGATTTTCCACACCTGTGATTCATTAGTCAAGGGAACATAAAAAGCTGGAAAAATCAAGAACTTTTCTGAAATGTGAATCAATTGTGTGCCTTGCTTCATCTTCAGCCTTTTCTTTCTTCACTACTTGACCTTCTGGATCTTGGGATCCAGTACAAGGTCAAGCTCCCTCAGGTTCTCTTCCCTCTTTTCCTCACCAGAGGACAGGCAGTGTATTTGGGTCCTGAGGCTCTGAACAAGGTTTCACATTGAAGAGATCTATTACTACAGCATTAAGTTTTCAGACACCTGCTATAGATGTTCTAAACCCCTTGTGTGGAACTGCTGTCACATCTGCTTCTCAGCTCTGTCGTCATATCTGCTATGTGTGCTCATCTGTTCATGCTGGGTATTCCTGCAAAATTATAGTCATTGCTGAACTGGGTAATGATATTGATACTGGTACCACATGGAAACAGACTGCTCAGCTTGATCAAAACCATTACATTGTTTCAAGTCTCTGCAGACTGAAAGATATCTTGGTTCATACTAGAAAAATGTAATTACAAGCAAAAGAATTTGGGAAGAAAAAAAAAAAAAAAAAGCACCAAAACCCTAGCAACACAAACTTTTTTTACAATGAGTTTTAAACTCTGCAGAAAATTAAGAGATAAAATGTATTAGAGCTTATACCTGCTAAATCCTCTGACAGATGCTTCCTCATCCTGCTGCCTGAAAATGAATCAACTTAATTATTCCTGTGGCTGTGTACATCCAGACGGTTTAGAGTTTCCTCTTTATCACTGGCTACAGTAACTGTCCTTGTGTTCTGGAATAGTTAAGATGATTGAAAACAGGTTTTTTTGTAATTCCAGAGTGCACAGACTGTAATAGAAGAGATGGTCTAGAATTTTGGAGTCTCCTGTCATGGTTAGATTGTGCCAGCACTGAGTTTAAATTTGCTTGTGTAGGATGGCGTGTTTGGATTAATATTCTAAAATAATGTGGAGTGGAAGCTTGGTACAGACTGTAACCGAGAGACTAGCGTAGTAAATTCACAGACTGCAGTATGTGGGGCAGGGAGGGAACATCATTCCAGGCACCTTGAAGTCTCTCAGGATGACTCTTCTGAGTACTCGGAAAATATAACCATTGATCTAGTTAAGACAATTTATCCTCTGAAACAGTCTAAAAAATTATCTTGAATTACCTGGTATACATGTTAAACATGTAAAGTTTTCATTAAAGGAGTTGACAGGTTGCTTGTAAACTGAAGTAATTTCCTTTCCCTTCAGAATTAGATTTTCTTTATGGCCTCTATTGTCAGTAAGTGCTGCTCATTAAGAATTATTTGGCCATTTCACTCTACCGTCTTCTTTTTGCCTGCTCTGTGGATTTGACTGAAGGAAATCCCTTTGTGACCAACATGATCAAACTGGATCTCAATCACCAAATTATGTTTTCTCCATTTTTTACCCTGTATAAACCAAGTTGCTTCTTTTGGGGAACATTTAGATAGGAAGGAAACTAGGTACACATTCTTGACAACCAATTTGCGAAGAGATGTCTTTCCTCCAGTTTTCTGCTTGTTGACTTTTGAATGTTTATGTGGAAAAGCTACTGAATGACACCTTAAAACTTCTCACATCTTCAAGGTGCTTCAAGTCTGGTTGTAGGCGGGGAGGGTCTCTATAGCACAGTCCAGTGGCTGCTCTTTTATCATATGCTGCAACTAGATAGGGGAATCATGCCTCACAATAGCTGCAAATTTTGAGCCAAATTAGGAAAGCACTGAACTAAGCACATCATTATAATGTGGGCTCAGGATTTATACCTATGTCCTGACTGTTCAGAAGAAAGGTGGACTGTCAAGATCAGTCAGCATAACATACTGACACACACACAACCCCCTGAGTTAGTCACCAAGCAGCAATCAGTGTAATGTGTGCCCCAAGATACTACAAGTACAACTTAGTGGCTTTTGTGATGGCTTCTGGATGTATTCTTGCTGCTGTGAGGGTCATTACATGTGAAAGGGCATGCTTATTCAAAAGAAACACTGATACTGGAGGGAAGCTATGAGAAAGGTTCATCTCCTGTCTGGTGCTCCACAGATGGGTTGTGAATATCCAGCCCTTCAGGGTGTTCTGAGAGAAGTTTCTGGGAACGTTGATGCTGTGAGTTCATAGAAAGAGTGTGTCTGCTGAGTGGAAGGCTCAGACTTAAATTTCCAGCAGCTTGCAGGCAATGGTAGGCGTCTGAGACAGCAGCCTGTCTTCTCCAGTCAGTGCCAGTGACAAACTTTGCATTGGTATGGGGTAAGTAGAGTACAGAGGCTGGTGCTTCCCGTAGTTGTAAACAAGCCACTGAAATGCAATCAGTGGGAAGGTTGCTATAGAATTTGGCCCAGATAAACTTCTCTTTCTGACATTGACAACTTCATCTTTATATTTTGTCCCCTTGTAGAGCCCAAGCGTTCTGACCTCTGCTCCATCCTGGAAGGAGGAGACTTTATTTGCATAAGCAAAAGTTGTCATGGCAAGAGAGAGAAAGAAGAATAAAAGAGGGGCTAAATATTGGAAAGGCAAAGTAGTAAGAATGTAAGATGACAGAGATGAGGTCAAATAAGCTAAACACAAAGCTAGACTAAAATAGCTTAATAAAAAATAGATAATTTAATGTTATGGTGATACTGACTGCAGAAATTTAAGACAAGGTTGATGGATACGAAATACAGGGAAGAAGGTCCTATGTGATTAAATGAAAAAAAGTTGGTGGTTTTTTGTTTTGTTTTGTTTTTTTTTCCTACTGCCTTTCTCTTCACGTCTTCAGTGAATTTACCTGTTTCAGTTGTAATGCAGAACTCAGGATTCTCTTACCATACGAGAGGTTGTCAGATAAAAAGAACGTGGTTTAAAGCAAATGTGCCCTCTGAAACAGTTATTTCTCAGTAAGAGTAGCAAAGCATAATGTAATTAAAACAACTGTCGACGGTGTTTATGTACAATCACGTTGAGTAGAGAATACCTTTAATTTCATGGTAAGGTCAGACACGAGGGGAGGAAGGGTTGGTGCTGTCTCTCAGACAGCAGTAATCAAAGGCTGGCAACTCAGCTTTGGAAACTGAACAGATTAGAAGTTCTTGGCAGTGATTCCCGAATGCTCAGGAGACTCAATGCAATCAGCAGCTTTGACATTTTGGCCAGCTAGTTAAATACTGTTGGCTATAGACATTACAAGGCAAGTGATCACCCCATTATGTGCTGGGCCTGGGGCATACACATCCTGCCTTCTGTCTCAGGAGAAAGTGAGCCTCTATACCAAGAAGGTCTTTGATGATACCCTGTGAATAACTTTCTAGATCATAGCAAAGAAGAGGAATTTGCATTGTTTCCAGTTTAAACACAACAGTCAGTACCAGAGAAGGGAGACAAGGGTTTATACAGGATTTTGCAACTAAGCATAAAGACAGTGGCCTAAGTCTACTGAACCTGAACCTTCTTTGCATCGTTTAGCCAAGAATGAGCATATGAATGGTTTAGAGATCAGACTGAAAAGAAGATCTGCATATACGCACCTCCTTAAAATACAGTATTTATTTATTTGTTTGTCCGTTTATTTTCTGAGAAAAACTACTCATAGAGGCTGTTTCCCCGGTATGAGTGCCTGAATTTAAGAAGCTAAATCTAAGCAACAGAAAACCAGATTTGTACAGCTATTTGAATGAATGCATGAAACTGGAACTGCATGCATGCATAAGCTATTGCAGGACTATATATGCTTGCAAATTTGGTTTAGTGCTGAAAAATCAAGGTGATATGGTAGTGATAGTTAATATAGCAGTGTAGTATGGTTAGTTTAGCAGTTACACTATGTCTGTCTGTTTAAAATTGCACTAATTTGTTGCTTTATAATGCCCAGGGAATTTGATCCCATGAGCAGCGATGGGGCTTTCATGTTTGAATTAAGCTACTTGGTTTTGCATGCTTCTTTTACATGGCACCACAGAAATGATGACTTCAGGCTGGCTGCAAAACCACATTTAACAAAGCAGTCTGGCACAACTTTTCAGTGGACCTGAGAAGTCAGAAGTAAAGTCAGCAGCTGAATGTCACATTCTCTGTGAGGGTGAAAAATTAGGCCCAGTTCACCATGAGCCTCGACAGTAGTGTTAGGAGGTACCAATAGCTGAATACGTTTTCAGTGGGCAAGGTTAGTTTCCAGTCTCTTCTCCGTTCCTTGTAGTTAATAAGAATTAGTCCTAATTAATAATATATAAATATATAAAATATAAATTAAAATTAATTAGCAGTAAGTAGTCATTGTCAAGAAGGCACAAAGAGGAAGAGAGAAGATATTTTTAAAAATCCAAGTGGGATTTTCATTTTTTTTTACTGTTCCTTTGAGGACATTTCCTTCGTTACACTTCCTAAGGCTTTTTAGATATTAAATCCGGACCCAGTGAAATCAGTAAGAATATGCCTCTTGCCTTGTCGGGCACAATCCATTAATGTTCAGGTGTTATGGTTGTTTGGCCTTTCGGTTTGTTATTTCCAAGGTGTGACAGCATGTTTCTTAACCTGGACTGCTGAGGTCTCGTGAGTGCACTCTGAATGCAATCAAGGAGACATTAATCCCTCTAAGCAGTCGGATGGCAGTCAGGAGTTAATCTTTCAGATGGGGAAGTAGCTGATTCCCACTGGCAGACCAGCTGAGTAACTCTTCAGAGGGATTTAGCTGCACATGGCCACCCTCTAAAAGCGAATACTTCTGTATAGGAAATGAAGAGTATGTAAGTGTAGAGTACAAAATTCAGTGTTGCTTTTTACCATCAAACTGAACTTTAGAAGACTTCCTCAAATACATATCAATGTACCTATTAAATTGGTAGGAGTGGATGGAGAGGAGCTCATCTTTGCTGGGTTTGCAAGATTTTTACCAAGAGTTGGATCTTAGCTACAAGGATGCAATCAAATG
This sequence comes from Athene cunicularia, assembly GCF_003259725.1. Classification (NCBI taxonomy): domain Eukaryota; kingdom Metazoa; phylum Chordata; class Aves; order Strigiformes; family Strigidae; genus Athene; species Athene cunicularia. The sequence continues at coordinate 5,508,404 of NW_020799096.1, forward strand.
AAGGTCCCAGCCAAGTGAGTGTAGGTAGGCTGCTTCATCCAGGGAGTGAAAGTGTGGCAAAGGCATTTGCTGCCCACCTGAGCCAACACCTTTGGGAGAAGCATCTTGCTTCTCTTGAAGTAGATCTCTGGGATGGATGTAGTCCCTCTAGTAAGGAAGGAGATTATCTTTATTTCTTTACTTGCTTAGTTTCACCTTCTGGACTCAGGTAAAATGAGTGCTTAGATCACATCTGAGAAAAAAGTTACATCTCAGGAAGCAAAATGAGAAAACATAGTGAAGGCAATGAGTTAGAAGACTGAGGCAACACATGTGAAGCAATAAAATATGTGAAAAAATAAATTTTCAGAATGATTAGGGAACCTCTGAGGGGCTGAGCTTCTGTTTTAAGATACATGGTGAAGATGAAAGAATAAAGGAAAATTAACAGTGCAGGAAAAGCTTTTGCCCTCTGATTGTGTAGCTGTTAATTTCTGCCATACCTGCTTTGGTACCAGGAGGAGTTACCATTTCCTACTGGGTTTTAGCAGATTTTAGTAGATTTGTGTGGGATGGGCCTTTCTAAGTCTGATAAATTGTTTTTTCAGCCAACTTAAGCACAGCATCAAATAAATATTTCAAAGTGTGTGATTTGCACCAGCACCAAGGAAATGAGTCCAGGAAAGCAGAGAGACAGACAGTAATCTGTGATATGTATTTATTTGAACTAGAGCCAAGCAATTCCCCTTAGTTAACTGTGTCTCAGCAGTTTTCTCCTGATAATTAATATGCAGATAGATGGCTGTTGCCTAGCCATCCTTCATTCTCATTTTCTGGTTTGCATTGTTTATGGCATTGCTTCAAAAGCAATCTGTAATACCCTTGGCAAACTGATCTCGATCTCTCTCTCTCTCTCTCTCCCCTGACTAAAGGTCTCTTTTAGCAAGTTCTCTTTCTTTCATTGCGTATGGCCATAATGTGCTTGTAGCGTAAGGCTCTCACAGAATCACAGCATGGTTGATGTCGTAAGGGACCTCTGAAGGCCATCTGGTCCAGCCCCCCTGTTCAACCAGGGCCACCTGGCCAGTTGCCCAGGACTGTGTCCAGATGGATTTTGAGTATCATCAAGGAGAGAGACTCCACCACTTCCCTGGGCAACCTGTGCCAGTGATTGGTCACCCTCACCGTGAAAAAGTGTTTCCTGATGTTCAGAGGGAATCTCCTGTGCTTCAGTGTGTGCACACTGCCTCTGGGCCTGAGGAATAAGGGAAGCAATGGGCCACAGTTAGCCACTTTGTGCTAATGCCTGCTGGTCAGGACAGCAGCTCCAGGACACAGCAGGAGAGCAGTAAGACCTGAAAAACTTCCTGTAGTCTCTCTTGTGGGCAGTTAAGAGTGGTCCCTGCAACTTGTGCACTTCCCCTGGGTTGAGCTGGCAGAAGTCAGGATGTGCATCTGTGCTCTCAGTCAGTTCCTTAGGACTTCACTGCTTTAGTTTGCTGTTGCAAGTCTGGTGTTGTATGTGTGCCTGTCCCTGACATGATGGGAGCATCAGCTCAGAATGCAGAAGAGCCACGCTACTGCTGCCATTAGCACACAAACCATGGACAGAGTGGGACTTAAAATCCTGTAATCAGCAATTGTAATTTAGCTGTCTAGGGAGACAGCCAAGCAATAAATCACACACACACACACACACACACACACACACACACACAATTGTTACAGATTAGATGAGCTTTTTCTGTAAACTGTGATGACCTGTCAGAAGTTGGCTTATTTTCTGGTTATGCTATTGAAAAATTGTCTTGAGACCACATAGCATTAATCATCTTCTGTACCTAGAAATCTTACTGTGACCCAGAATAAGATTTGAAACAAAAGTGCAGAAAGTATTAAAACAGGTTTTCTTCTCCTTTCCTTGTTAACCACAGGTAATGCAGGTAGTGAAAGAACAGATAATGAGAGCACTCACTACCAAGCCTAGCTCCCTGGATCAGTTCAAGAGCAAACTTCAGAATCTCAGTTACACAGAAATACTGAAAATACGCCAGTCTGAAAGAATGAACCAGGAAGACTTCCAGTCTCGTCCGATTCTGTAAGTACTGTCTTCTCTCCCCACTCATTTTTGCATGGAAGGATTAACAAGTGTGAATGACATTTGTGAGCTCTTCTGGGAGAACCCAAGGAAGAAAAGTGTCCAGGGAGCCGTGCTCAAAAGCAGTAGTGCAGCGCTGCTTGAAATGCATTATGCATTCTTCTGCTGGGAATCACAACTTTTTCTTTGAATTCAGTTAAACCAGATTCAGCAAATCCCGACAGGGTCTCACGTGGCTTATTTGTATGAAACAATGCTTTGATATTTCCTAGCTTTGCATGATTGTGAGCCTGGTTTTGGTGCTGGTAGTTCCATTAAAAAAAAAAAAACAAAAACAAAAACAAACAAACAAAAAGAAAACAACAAACCAACAACAACAACAACAACCAACCTAAACAAAAAAAAACCAAACCCCAACACAACAAAAAAACACCACAACTTTGTCTTCTGTCCAAAGGCCTTAAAAACTCCAAGTGGCACTTCTCTAAGCAAGACAGGGAAAACTTTTGAGGTCAGCAGAGAAATGGTGAGGACTCCAGAGGCATAAGCTGAAATGTCATGAAATCTTTATCATGTTTCAAGTGGAATGGCTTGTGTTTTTTCCAAATCTCCTTTTCAAGGCAAACGTATAGAGAAGGGTTTGGACCAGAGCACTTCAGGATTCAGAAGTGGGATATTAATTTTGATTAATTTCTAAAGGATATAATTATCTAAGTACAAGCTCTGGGGACGTATTCCTCGAGGGGCAGCAGGTCAACAGCAGAAGCATAAGCCAAGTAGAATTACACACTTTAAACTTTAATCATACCAATGTGGATCAAAGCAGGAATGCTTCTTTTATGTTTTCAGTGTATTAGAAGATAGGACCTAATGCCCAATTAGAACTGATGTCACTCATAGTAATGCATCAATTAAAAAGCTACAAATGGTTCCAGTCAGTTTTGCATCATTACACTGCTCGGAAATCCCCTGCCAGTCCCCTGCAACGTTGAGTGGCTCAGAGCTGCTCGGTACTGCTAAGCTTGTCACCAAAGCTTCTCATTTTCCCTAAATTCCCTATGAATCAACTGGTTAAGTATGATACAGATCAGCTATTTATATTCTCTTGCACCATCACCTAGCCTTGTGAACCTTGCCAGTGTCCTCTGCAAGCTCTTTATTTCCAGTATCACTCTGGCTAGTTGCTGTCACAGGGCAGGCTCCTTCCCCATCATGGAATGAGTGAAACAGCCAACACAAATAGTTAAAAGCAACTGAAGTGTTACCAGAGACTCATTTCAGTTTCAGGACAAAGGCTAAGCCTAAAGGCTATAAAGGCTAAGTGAATCGATAAGGTGTTTAAGCAATCACAACTGCATTTGCAGAGATTTAACTCTATGCATTTGCATTTTGATTGCATCCATGATCACTTATTCTTGACTGTGAAAAGAAATGGTTCTTTCATTTTCTGCTTTGATTTGATTCCCTGTACTGAACTCTCTCAAATTGCATAGATGGCACAATTGATAGAAGTACAGAATCATGGCCTCATTGTAGGGAAGGAGACTGATTGAAGAGAGCAATCGTGGTTTGTGCTGTATATTTTAAAGCCTTGCAGATATGCTAAAAGAGTTTGCGCATGTAAAGTCGGCAGGCCTTGTTTAGTTCTACATGAGAATATGGCAATCAGATGATGGTTTCTCCTGCCTTGAACGTGATAGAAGTCTTTCTTTTGCTGTTTCATTGTATGAAGCACTGAAGTTTGAAGTTTTCAAGCTGTCGGGTGAGAAAAGCTTCAGTTAAGTTGGATTTGAATGTAAGGTGGCAAGTGTTGCCTTAGATCCTCCTAACTACAACAACCTTCTTTTGCAAGGATTTGTTGTTTCTTTTTTATGAGCATTGTCGTATCATGTGAGATGAAGTTTTTTCAATTTCTGCTTTTGATTAGGGAAAGTAAAAAGTCCTTCAGAATAGAATTGACCCAAGATTCTGGGATCGTTATTGATCATCCAAACTGCAATTCCACAACAAAATGATAGCATATCACCGGTTCATTTTGAATGGCTGTGGAAGAAGGTGTCTAGGAATCCTGTGGGCCTGTAGAGGACCGGAGATCTCCTTGACACATTACATGGCAACAGAGATGGGTTAATACTGTGTAAAGGTCTGATGTCCAAGTGGAAGGTTGCTGGTTAAAGGAGAGTTAGTGTCATCTGAGGAGCCATTGCTAAGGAATATCTGTATGAAAATCAGCAACATGCAGGGAAATGGAGGGATGTGGATGCTTCTCAGCTTTTTATCTTACAGATTTCTCTGCAATGCTAGAAAGAGTCACTAATGCCTACTCTGAATGTATGAAGTGATTAGGAGAGGGTATAGCTACAAGCCAGAAAGATAAAAGGACAAAATACATGAAAGCAGTACTGGGATTACTCTTCTGTTGTGTTGTAATGATTTAAATGTCTGTAATACGCCACATCCTGAAATGAAAACAGCTAACAAGAGTCTTAACTGTAAGCTGGAAAGATAAAAGCTGGGAACAGATATAACTGCTGCTGAAGAAGAATTAGTATCATTTGAATAATTTAAAAATAATTTCTAATGATTTTCAGATGTGCCGACAATTCAGGTCTGTTATTTTAAAAGCAAGTGACTCATGTTAGAATGGCCTGTAGTGTGAAGACCAGTGAGATCAGAAAATTAGCGATCGTGTATATTACTGTGTGGTTCCCTCAACCCTTCTGTCTTACCAGCCCACTAACTTTTGCCCTTCTTACGTGACAGGAACACAGTAGGAAGCTAATAGCAATTTCTAAAGCTGCTGTCTCCTTAGACTTTCCAAGTTTGTTCTCTCTCTCTTCACAAGGCACAAACTGTTAAGCTGATGTCACCTGAAGGACAATAAATAAAACTTGCACAAAACATATTTGCATTTATGATCTTCCTTCAGCTCATTGTTCCTGTTTGATTTTAAAATTAGGCAAGAGGACCTATTTTTTGTACAGAGATTTTTTTTCTAACCCTCCCGTCTTTAGACACTGACCCTGAGGAACTGAATTCCCTTGCTTTCAGATGGCTTTCTGAAGGAAATACAAAGATTCAAAGAAGCACATCTTTTGTTTAACTGTGTGACATGGTTTCATTGTTCTGCCCCATTTCTGTCATCTTGAAGTGGTAGAACAGAAACCTTGACAGTGAGGAGCACTAAGTGGCCGGATCACCTTGCAAAAATGTATCTGGAGTCATGGTACCTGAAAAATAGCTGAAAACCGTACAAGTCAGAGTAACCATGTGTTGACACGAGCTGCTGAGGACAGTAAGTGCAGGTGACCATAGCAAGGGATGGATGGATTTATGGGGTGTCACTAAAGTCCAAAGTTACTGAAGACTCTGTTTCTCCATGGAGTAATGAGCTGTCTCCACAACCTCTGTGTGTTCACGTTTGGGGACTGTAAAACATAAGAAAATACTACCTCTGAGCTTTGTGGTTGTGAGAGCAGATATATGCACATGTGTAGAGGGACTCCAGCACATCAGCAAGGAGGCGGAAGGTGGTGTCCCTTTCCTACCTCCCTTCCTCCTATGGAAAGTCTGCCTTAGACAACAAAGTACTTGAGAGAGCATTACCTGTTTATTTTTGGATTGGTTAAAAATTCTCCTCTTCCTCTGGTTTGTAAAGGGCAGATGGGGCTTTAGAGGGCAGAAGAGGGAGTACTGTGAGCAAACAGTCAGATGTTAATGTGCTGGGTGACCCGTTCATTTTTGTTTTTTCAGTACTGTCTTACAACTGTTATGTTGTATATATCTTTAACACCTATTTAATGATAACTCTTCAATTTCTGTATTAAACTACTTAAATATCAAACTGATGTTTATACCAGTCTTGAACGTTTGAAATCAGTCCAGGTGGAGATTTAGTCTTCAGCCTGGACCTCTGAGTAATCCACACTCTGTTTTAACACTGTTCTGCAGAGCCCCTGCTCCCAGATTTTACCTGAGGAATGGGGAAGCTCATCAGCTCAGTAGCGGCAAGACATTTTTTCAAGCACAAAATTCTTCTAATCACAGGTTTTTTTAACCATTCAGCATATTCATATCTTAGTTTCCAATGAGAGAACAGTAGTGCTTGAAAATTATCCTAAAGGACTAATAATACATTTTCAAAAGGTGGCCTGTTTCTATAGCTACAATGCTTCCTTGATTTTTGACCAGCTGGATTTTCACAGCTTGTAAATATGCAGTGGGTTATGCATCAGGAACTCCAACCATTTTGTTAATACCTGGAGGAAAGATGGCTTTTTTTATTTTTAAAGACCTGATCTTTCTAGCAGAGGACTTGCAGTGGTTTCAGTGGGGGTCTGGCAGATCAAAAGTATAGATCCAAATGAATGTGGATATCAGCAGAGGCTGGGCTCCTCAGTTTTCAAAAAGAGATAAATTTTTTTTTGTCTCTATGGGATACCACAGCTTTGCTTCCTTTTGATGACAATTGCTGGAACATACTGCCAGACAGAATGATTTTTTGGTATTACCTAATTTGCACAGCAATACGAAATTATGGTTCTGACACACTTCATATTTTATAAATCCTCTACACATTCAGTTATTTTTTTAATCTTACTAGGCTTGCTGTCGAGTTGATGTTTAAACCTGTCTTTTATGTATTCTTAATGAATCTAAGTGAGGATATAACTGATGAATTCAGACATCTGTGAATCCATGTGATGGTGTATGAAATCAAACTTTAAATATAAAGTTTGGTGCATGGATTTTCTGCCTAGTTCTTGACATGTTGAACTCTTATCAAAGTAGAATGCAGAAAATTGATTTTCTGGAGGATATATAATATTATTTCTAAATGCACTGTGGGTTTCTGCACTCTTGGGCAAGGGTAAAGTTTGATCCTTTAGCAATCCCTAGTCATGGGTTTGTCTTCCACAAAATTCTGATAACAAAATAATTGAATGGCATGGAATTAAGAACAAGCATATAGTGGTATTAATTTAGCTTATTGGCATTGCCTGCTGGTTTTTATCATTGTTTTAAAATGTGCTTTAGCCTTTTTGTGTTGTCCTAAATAACAGTGCTAGTAAAGTGTACCAGTAGAGGATTGTGCAACAAAAGGTGACAGACCCTCAAATAAGCTTCACAGTGATCCTGTGATGAAAAAGCATTATTTGCTGCAGGAAAACCTTGTTGATGCATTATAGTAAACATTATTTTTAGATGAGTAAAATAAGAAACAAATAAGTAACCTGTCTGAGTCATACACTGATGTCGTATCAGGGACATGTCTGCAACAGAGATATTTTGCCTCCTGTTCTTTGTTATAAGAAAAAGGCTTTTTTTTTTCTGGAACAGACTAGATTCTGACCTGAGCCTGCCTGTGAGAGTTGTCCCCTTTAAACTCCTTGCAGAAATATCTTGTGAGACTCTGTCTCAGAGGGAAGAGGATGGTCTTTGATTGAATTTGACATGTGCCTACTTTCTCTCTTCCCAAGGGAGCTGAAAGAGAAGATTCAGCCTGAGATCTTAGAACTGATCAAGCAGCAACGTCTCAACCGACTTGTGGAGGGCACCTGCTTTAGGAAACTCAACAGTCGGCGTCGGCAAGGTACAGCTTAGACTGCCTAGTCTGGCTTTTTATTGTCACTTTTGTCTAAAATTTCAGATGAGGAATACTACTTTAAGTAGCAGGATCCTTGATTGTAGTGCTGTCTTGACTGCTTTTACCAGGGGGCATCTGAAAGCATCTCCTAGTGACAGTTGTTGTAGGGTTTCCTGTGTTTCCCTGGAACGGGTTTTGGCTTCATCACACAGATCATCTGGAGCAAGTCCAACATTTGACAAAAATCTCAAGCAGCAGTCTTGCACTCTGAACTGAGTATTTTGATTTCTGCCTGGAAAAGACTTCTTGTTCATCTCAAAACAAAATCTCTGCCTCTGCAGGAATAGCACATGGAACTTGGTGTAGCCAGAATTTGAATGTCTCGGACTTGGACCACCTTGATATATGTGATGAACTCATTCTGTCCCCCCTTCCTCTCATACTGCCTGTCCTTGATTTTTGTCTTATATCACTGTACACATTAAATATATTATGGTGTTTAAATGTACTTCTAAAAAGCACTTAGATCAGTAATTTGTGTACCTTCAGATGAGTACTTGATTGACGTGAGAAGATTATTTTCCCAATCCTGTGAGTCATTGCTCAATGCTAGATTTACAGCTCATTTTGTACAGTCAAACTCTCTATGGTTCTTTTCCCTCAAAGATGCATGCTGCTTTCCCTGGACAAAATAATGGGGACATAGTGTAAATTCAGCAGACTAAGTAGAAGTTGTATCCAAAAATTTACCTTTAAAACCCTCATTTTGTGATGATTCAGATTCTAATTTGTATAGTATTTTACAGCAGAAAACAAATGGCAATGTTAGAAAAGCTAATAGTAAGAACAGACAGAGATAACTATTTGAGACCTTTGGATCAATAGGGGAAAACTGTTTTCTTCACAGATAGAAGTATCCCTGCAATGCCTCCTTCTATACAAACAAGGAGGCAGTTTTCTTGAATGCAGGGAGGTTATTTTGGAAAATTTCAAAGCCTTTATGAAAGGGTTGAGTTGCAGAAAAATATATTGTACCTTTATATCTTCTCTATCAAGCCTACAAACAACCTGTGAAGCCCACTGCACAGAGTTTAAGGAAAGAGCATTAATATTTCGCTGTGTCTTTCTATACAGATTTCACAGGGAGGCATGATACATATTTTTCTTTCAGCAGCATATTCACAGAGTGCAAGTAGCTAAACTAACGTGTAGTTTGGTTTAGCTATCAGCAGTGAGGGTTGTTTGTTTTATTTCTCTCCGAACCTTAATCCAAATGACTGAAACTCTAGGGAAGGAGCAGGGTTTGTGGCAAATGTTCTTCTTTTGGCAGACCTCCAAGAGGAAGATAGACCTTTTATTTTATCTTAAAATATTGTTAGTTCATGATTTATAGGATCGAAAGCATTAGGGGCAATAAATTGATTCAGCTTAGATGAGTGCAGTTGAAGTGAAAAAAAAATATTTAAAATAAAATCAGCGTAATTTTCTGGTCCACAGTTGAGAAGGTTCCTATGTATCATGCCTTGGAGTGAATTGTATAGGCCACCAAATTAATTGCTTTGATGTCATATTTATGCAGGGCCAAAAAAGTTCTTTGGAAACAAATAAAACACACGACCATGCCTCAAAGAGCTTGATCTTCTCTGAAATATATTGGGTTTTGTCAGACACAAGCCCATCTGAAAGGGCATTTTTCCACATGCCCTGAAGAGGTTTGTGTGCTTTATGTTAGACTCTTTGTATTCCCTGAAATGGAAATGTAAATTATCCCCCTGGGACCAAGGGAGAAGACACAACCCTTACAGAAGATGTTGATGCATGAGGCCACCAGGACTAAACTCAGTAAGGTCTAACCCTGTGCAATCTAATGAAGAAGCAAAGTATGGTTTGTAAACACAAGCATGTAAGCCATTCAATTGAGATCCTTTTTTACGGCACGGCCCAAATAGCAGATAGTGGCAGCTGGCACAAAGCAGAAGCAGCTCTCTTGAAATCAGCCTTTACCTTTCAGGGTCTCCTGTACCCCAAGCAGAGCAGGCTGTAAAGCCAGGGCTGTCATGATGTCAAGAACTAGGACTTGAAGTGAGTGGAGGATGGAGGTTTAGCTAGTGATACTACACATCGGGACAGTCAGGCTTTCAGAAAATTTCTCTAAATGTCTTGATAAAAACAGTACAAGTCCCAAATTCCTGAGTGTGTCTTCTGTTAGCCTTATCCCACCTCCCCATCTCCCCTCCACAAACCAACCTCCATGTACATGTGCCCTGTGCTACCTGGGGGTTCAGGAGCCCCATCACCTGCCCACTGCTTCAACTTGCATTCACTTGCCATGGACCGTTACCAAGGCTCTCAAAGGGCTGTGGTCCATCCAAGTTGATACAGAGCTGAAACAGAAATGGGGAGTGCTGTGAGGTATGGCAATTTGCTTGCTATGTGGCAACCTGCTTGTAAGAACATTAAGATCAGATAGGTGTTTTACTTCAGTATGTGTACTGCTTCTTCTACCTTTCCTATGATTCTTTTTTTTTCCCCTTGAGACAATCCTGGAACAAATGTTGCAGATCTACATATTGTACAAGAAGAACCTGAACATGCCCTACACAGGAGAAGCTGAAAGCATTAAACTGCTCAGTTAAAAAATAATTATCAGGCATTATCCCATGATAAAGACTCCAGAGATAACTTCTGTTAAGACTGCTGTTGTTTGAACATGTGGTAGGACACACATGGTTAGTCACATTAAGTTGAAAAAACTGACTTACAAAAAAATAAGCAGGGAGTTTACAGCCTCTCAGGCCTTTTGAGAAGAGGTGAAACACTTGGCATTGAAAAGCCTCCAATATAGTAGGTCATTCCTTGAGGGGATGCTGAAGATTAAGCTGTAAGGTATCTGTATCAGATCTCTGTCTTTTATGTTTCAGCACAGGATTATCATATCAGCAGGATCTGTCTGTAGCTGAAATTCAGGAATACCACTGTTGTCCCAGGGGGATCCTTAGGACTTTCAAAGAATATTTGCCTTGCAAGGTTTTATAGGAGAACTGCAGCACTAACTCCTATTTTTATTAAACATTCTTAATCAGTTGGAAATGAAATAGCAAAATCTAGCCTGCCCTTCTGGTCATTGTTCAACAGCAAATCATGAAGCTCTGCAAATCCCCTCTTTGTTCCTTGACTGTGGACATCAGCTGAAAGATAGACCTCTTCAGCTTCCTCCTTCCTGAGTTAATTCCTAAAAGAAAGGGAAGAAGACTAAAGCGAAAGCCTGCAAAGCACTTTACAACCCCAAAAGTTATTATTTGCAGTAGAGCTAAGTAGCAGATAAAGGCATTTTATTGAGGATAATAGATACTTCTGATGCTGTCATCCAGTACATTTCTAGTTTATGTTGCTGTGTGCACTCTTGGAAATAAATTCCCCTTTTAGCTTTGTAAAGATTGTGGAGAAATTACTTGTTATTGAAATAGTTCTGCAGCCAAATATGAGGTTTCTTGAACACTAATTTTTGGAAGGGAAGGAAAGCCTAGTGATACACACCATTAAATTAAAAACACATGGCACCATGTAAGTAACCTGGAAGGAGCTTAAATTAAAACAAAAAATCAAGTGAAGACAGGTTTTCTATCTCTTGCTAGGGTAAGTAACTCAGACTCTTCCGAACAAGAACACAAACTTTTGTCCTTTTTACTGCCAAGCCTCTTTGCTACTTCTACTCCATCCCACCCTCCATAGTCCCATAAAAGTAATATTCTGTGAGTGTGTGACTTGCTGAGAGGAACTGGTTAGCCAAATATGCCTCCAGCATTGATACAGGTCAATTATTCGACAGCAAGCAGGGCTTGCTGACTTTCATCTAAGTAGTTAAGACCAGTTAAAGTGAAAATGTGTCACTATAGTTGTATTAGAGAAAGAACACGATGAAAGTAAAAGGGTGAGTCCACGTACAGTACATATATCTAAAATCTACACAAATACATATGTTTTCGCTGACATATTTAAAAGTGTGTTCCTGTTGGTAAATCCATGAGGAAGATTTTCTTTGAACAAAATTTCTCTAGTAATCTGGACCAATCTTGAGATAAAATGTATACTCTAAGATGTATACTCTAAGACTTTTGTCCATACACATCTGAGCTATTTTCTCCCTAGATTCTAACTATAGAGCACTTCTGTACTAACCACAGCACTTGTTTACCTGGGATAGCATTGTTAAGGGCATGAGTCATTGGCCATTAATGCGCTTGGAAACACACTATGTGAATGGCCAAGCACTCTGTAGCCCATGTAGCAAAATGTTATGTGCCCTACTATTTGGTCACAGTTCTGAATATTGCTCTTCTAGACAAATTGTAGCTGATTTTGTTATTTGGGTTTGGGTTGTTTTTTTTAAACTCCTTCTATATCTTTAACAGTGTGCTATGATATATTTAACCCACTGACTGCTTTAGCAGTTTTCTGAAAATCAGAACAATTTGTTTGAAACCTTTTCAGGCTAAAACCCAGAATGATTAATTCTGTTTCCCAAAGAAGAATCTCTAGCCCCTTGACTTGATTGCATCAGTGGTCGGTGAGCTAAAATACATGAGGACTCACCGGAAAGTATAAATGACGTAGTGTCCAAAAACTGCAATGAAATCACAAGCCCACATCATCTTTAAAGATTTTGTGGTTAGTGACTTGCCCTCCCTACAGCTGCTTGCTCTGAGGAGGAGTTTTACAGAGGCAGTTGTAATAACACCAAATACAAAATAAGAGTTGTAGATCATAGAAGGGACTTAGGCTTTGGGGCAAATTCACAAGACTGGGCCTAAACCCAAACCAAACTCTACTTCTTCCTGAACAGACAGTTGTCCCGTTCCAGGTGTGCACATCCACACAGTCTTCCAACTGTGGAGCACAAGATCTACTGAGAAATGCCTGTCCCGTCTTTAAAGTCTCTGGTGGCAACTCTGCAGAGTTGGATTTAAGAGCTCTGGAGAGTTTGGACAATAGTTTTTCCTTGTTTTATAAACAACACTTTCTAAACATGGTAGAAAAGAGATTTTTCTTCTGCTTATTTTTTTTTGTTTATCAATTTAGAGCTGAAACCAAATACTGCCACCTCCCATGTGCTGTTCTGGATTAAGATTTCTTCACCTTTTTTGTCAGTGGAAGCAATTTAATACCATTTTTATTTTGACTGCAGCAGTATTTTATACACTACTTTTCCAATAAAATCGTGTACAGCACCTGCACTACAGTAAAATAACATGCATCTTGTTTAAAACTGTTCCCCTCCAAGGATTGAGTAAGTGGGATATTGTCTGATAAACTGTTTGTAATATCATGTACAGCCGAAAAAAACACCCCAGCTGGTGAGGCTGAGGTGGGTATAGAAGCAAGGGTTACTTGCCATCACTAAGGTGCTGATCACCCTCCTCGGCCTGGCTGGTGCTGTCATGTAGTGGCTGCAGCTGAGGGAAGCTCATTAGTTCCATTTGTAGGTTTCATTTAAGGGTTTTCCCTTTGACAGCAAGGCTGTGGCACAGTGGTAGGTATTAGTGAGCCCACAGGAGAATTGTGCTGGATATGCTTCAAGCTACAAGTTAGGCTGTTAGTTCTTTAATTAACCTTGGGTTATAGGGAATTGCTGTAAAAGGGTCCACAAGTTTCCAAGCTAAGGTTTCTTCCCATAAAGCCACCCCTTCCTGAAAATGAAATAAGATATTTTCACTAAGGGTTGGTTTTTTTTTCCCCTCTTCTATTATTGGAGCAGGGTATTGAAGCAGGACCAAAGTTACCAAAACACTATAACCCCCAGGAGGTTAAAGAGCCAAACTTTTTCAAACTATTGCTAACACCACCAGCCCCATTTATTCTAAATTGAAAGGAATTAATGGTATTTTTTTTTTCAGTTACAACCATCTTTTTGGCCAAGTTATTGAGAAGGTAGTGAGACCGTGTTGTTTTTTATTAGGAAAAAAATTGTGTTTCAGTCTTAGAGTTGGAAACGTATATTTGTTTGAACAAATGAGGTTGCAGTTAAAGCTAGACATGAAAGCCTCCTGCTACAATTACTCATGGCTTTTCTTTAGATAGGCAAGGGGCATGTTGGTCTATGATCAGATTCAACAGGGTATATTTTTTAAGCATCAGGTTTTGATACGGTTCTGGTAGTTCCCTATGTCATATCACGTTTCTCGTTTCTTACTCCTTGTAAAAGGTACAAATCTAGAAGAGTTTCACAGGCATCCTTCTGAGACACACAAATTGTCCAGTGAGTTGATTCTCTGTGTGCTCTTTAGATTACAGTCTACTGAATGGGGGCTCCTGCTCGCTCTAGTTTCAAATCCCTGCAAAAGCTTTGCAAGTGAGGTTTTCCTCTTGACCCCATACTGTTCAACATTGTATGTACTGCTTACAGTCCAGGGTTGCTTATATTTCAGCAGCTCTTCTTGTATGCATCACAAAATCATAATGTCAGGCTTTCTACCATAAATCTTTCAGTATTGTATTCCTGTGAAGTAGGTAACCAGAATCTCTCCCGTTGCCGTTTTGAGCCTTTGCCAGCCATTTGTAAGGTCTTCTGAAACCTTGCTGTAGAAGGAGCTGCACGCTCAGAATGTGGTTTGAAGTGTGTGGGGGTTTTCCCCCCCAAACATTTTTACCAGCCATGACAGAGAAATTTACTTGTGCATGTGGAAGCTCACTTCTGCCATTCAAAGCTGAATTGTGTTTCTGTGTTTCATTGCATTGTATTTCAAATGGCTGGCCAAGGGACTGGAGAGTGTCCTTTAGAAAGAAGTTGGGTCCAGAAAGCCAATATTTTACTAACAGAGCCAAGAAATCTTTGCTCTGCTAACACCCTAAATGAACTCACATATGCTGGCTCTGGTGGTTCTACAGCTCCTCCGACGCTTTATCCAAACTGTGGCTCCATTCGCTCTCGGTGATTGCAGCACCATGGGGCTGTAGCAATGTTAACATTTCCCCTAAATTGTCCCTTATGCTTCTTCTTGGCACAGCATCAGTGCTGCCAACAACAAGAGAAGCACAGAGCCAGAGAAGCCCTCAGCTTCCCCCCCACCCCACACTGGCGTTTTAACATCTAGCCTTGCTCTGAGCTTCTGAAGGTTTATAGCTTGGATGTAACAAGATTGTATTTTTGACAGCTTAACATGATGTGATCTGTTTATTAAATAGAAAGTGCTCTGAGAAGGAAGGGTAACCTCGTTCCTGCCATTTCAGAAGGGGAATTGGCAAGCACCACCCTTGCACGCTAGGCAGCATGGAGGCCTGTCTCTGCAAAGCTGGAGTTGGCAGGAGATGTAAATATACCTCTCCTAGGAAGGGCTAAAATGCAAACTGGAGTGTGACTGCATGGTCACATGTATATTTGTGACCATGCAAAGCACTGAGTTATCTTCAGGACAAGGGACTTAACATCTGCTTTTTAAATCTCTGCGTGTTTGTTATGTCCAGTCCCTCCATAAATATGGGGGTGTTCTCCCACGTCTATAAAAAGACATGAGTCATAATTTTCATAAAGTATGGGATATTTCAAATGTATCAGTTTTTGGGTGTCCCACACAAGACAGCTGGCAGGGCTTAATTTTCACACAGTGGGTGCTAAAAATGAAGCTTTTATTGGTACATTAAAGTTATCCACTCAAAGCAGTGGTTACTTTGCCAGTCTTCTGTCCATGAGGGTATATAATATCATGTAAAGCTCAGTCAATTGTCTTACTAGTATTTATTTTTGGAGCCGGTGCTAAGTCAATTAAAAAAGGTAGATTAATGCCACCTTCATTTGATCAAGTAAAAGTACTGAGCAAAGTCCCTGCCCTACTTTGAATAAACGCCACACATTCCTCCTGGAAGAAAAAAGACATTCCTTCCCTGTAGTGCCTTGTTCGAGTAAGCTTTCTCCTATGCTATTGATAATGCTGATGAAGACATGTTAGTGACCTTTTTTAATGCATTTATTTTAACAGACAAATTTTGGTATTGTCGACTTTCACCTAATCACAAGGTCTTGCACTATGGAGACTTGGAAGAAAGTCCCCAGGGAGAAGTCCCCCATGATTCCTTGCAAGATAAATGTAAGTCATGCACAAAGATTGTGCTACTTTTGCTTCTTTTATGCTAGTTCCTCTTTATAACTTGTAATAGATTTCTCCTAACACAGGACACTATCAACAGCTCTGTTTACAGAGCGAGCACAGTTCATTTTCATTGCTCATCTAACTGCAGCTGTGAAATGAAAATACTTGGACATATTCAGAAGCCCTTCCTGTCCACAGAGACAGATGTTTCTTCTGTGGCAAACATTCTAGTGACTGGAGGAGAAAACTGTGGCAGGCAGAGGTCTTTTTCATTAATGTGAGGAGTGGACTTAAAGATGACACATTGCTGTGAACAGTATTGAGAGCATTTCACCATTACTGTGTACCCAGCTGGGAGAGGACATGCCCCTGTGACAACTCCTACCAGGGGATCTATTGCGATATTTTTATGGATAAAAGTAATTTAGGGGGCCTTCAGAAAAATCATACTCTTGTGATAATTTCTTCTTCGGCTTTCAACGTGAGTTGTAGAGGTTTAACTTGCAATACTGGGAAAGTTTTTTATGGTAACAGAAATAATGACCAGCATAGTTCTGTCACCAGAAAGTGACTTCAAGAAATCAAGCACTGAATAATGATTCATTTCTTTTGTTCTTTTCTGAATCTCCATTAGTAATAAATGCCATTCTTGGCATTATCAAATTAGACACGCTTGTACAAATATTTCAGTTGGTAGCTCCACTTTGTTCGTGGAATGACAGAAAGACTAATTCTTCAGAAGTTGGAAAATTTTCCAGACTGAAAATTGAGAAAGAAGGAAATCAGTAATTTAAACTTTCCTGTATATTAGTAAAACAATTGTTTCTCTTTTCTGTTTCCCCAACCTGTCTCCAGTCAGCACTTTTTAAGATTTCAAAGTGCTCCCAGACACAGGGAAGGAAGGAGGAAGAGCCTGTCTGATGCTGAAGCCCTGGCAGTTTGCAGTCACATTCCCTTGTTTTCATTGCCTTACAGATTGCCTCAAGGATATTTCTCGCTCTTACTGCAGTCTTGGCAGAATGTAGGACAGGGGCTCACATTGCTGCATTAGCACTGGAAGAGGCTGTTTTTCTGGATGAGACTTGGAGAAATAGCCCTTGAATGTTACAGTAGCATCAGAATGACAGAAGAAGAGTGAAGGTCACAACTGCAGGCACAGTTATGAGACCAGCAGTTCCCGGATTTTGCTTTGAGCACGCTTCCACGCTCAAACCCCTGACTGGCTTCATCTTGCATTTGCATTTTCCATAGGCTCTTGAGCCTCCTCAGGAATGTCAGATTCCCATGGGGATAGAAATCTTCTACTTCAGAAACCATTGGGCCAGACCCACATGTTCCCTGTGCATGCCTGCTGGCAGAGCAGATACTGATGCAATTTGAGAAAGATAACGGTTATTTCATCAGTATTTTAGGTTTTCAGCCTATGAAGGATATGAGGTTTACCACAGTGCCACCCACATTAGAGTTTAATTAAACAGAGTTGAGAATAGTTGAAAAGATACAAGCTTATAAAGTGGCACTACTGTTCAAGATGCATCAGGCCAGACTGGCTTGGGAATTTCCCAAAACATTTTCCAGAAATATTCTAGTGTTCTTTGGATTGACGTATATTGAATTTTGAACTATTGCAATCTGAATACAATGACCAGATTGTCAGCAGTTGGGAGCAAGTCAACAGATGAAAGAGAATAGGTGGGTTAGAAAATGAAGGACCGAGAGAAGCAGCATAGGGCATATTGTGTACTACTTGCCAAGCTTGAGTAACTGGTGCCTATCTCCAAAAATCAGTGTGGGGGGTTTTAACCTTTTCACTTCTGTGAATGTCACCCCTCTCTTCAGGCTGGCAGCCAACAAGCTGTGCAGACTCCAGCTGGGACAGGAAACAGCTGCCCTCTTTCTCAGGGCTTTATCTGTTGTGAGCACATCACAACTGTGCTCACACCCTCCAGCATCTTGTCGTCAGCTTCTGATACTGTCTGAAGTCTTTGATTCTATTTTTTCAAAGGAAGGAATAAGCCAAGTTCCAGATAAATAAAAATCAGGATGTCACATCAGCCTGTGATCTCCCATAGTAACTGTATTCCAGATCACAAAGATCAAGCATATGAAATTTGCAGAAAAAACCTTTTTGATTGGGAGATCTAACTTGAGAAAACTCTACCTTATGCAAGCAAATAAATTGTTTTTCTAAGCATCTTCAGCAAATGGCAAGAATTCTTTCTTATTAAGAAGACCTTTCTACCATAGATGCGGTCAGGTATCTCCTTTAGTTCCCAGTTTGTCCTAGCTCGCTCTCTCCTCTTGAAAATACCTCTTCTTGACCAAAAAGTAGAGTAGTGTCAGAGACATGTTATCAGGGACACAGCATGAAATACTGAGACTAAAGGCAGGAGAGGTTTAATAGTTAAGGGCCAAGTAACTTCCATTTCTTTTAGTTTTCCATACAAAAAAAGTCCTTATGTCTATTATATCCCATGCTATCCATTTGACCATGGCGCTGAGGTAATCTGTAATAAAATATATAGTGTGGCTGTACCCAGTAGACGAGAAAATGCATTTCTCCTCTCCAGTATTTCCATTAGAGTTTGTAGAGAACTGGGCAGTAACAGATTTTTCATATTATTACGCTTCTCTATATTTATTATGCTTTTCTGCACCCACAAGGATAATGGATTATTTATAGATTGTAGAAACTGTCACACACTGACCATATTGTATTGTGGAGCATATAGATCCTCCGTAATGTAGTTACTGTTGGAAAATTGACTTCTACTTGAAACTCACAGAAATTTATCTTTATTTTTTAGTCACCTCTGTAAGTGAGTCTTGAGTGGCAGCAGCTTCCAATATTTTTTTCTTACCTTTTTTTTTTCAGTGATTTCTGATCATTTCACATTTTAAAGCAATTGGAATGGGACATCATAAACTGTAGTAGTCCTTATTCCTGTTAGTAGCAGAAAGAGACTAAACTGCTGATGTGAGTGAAAGAAAAAACTATTTGAAAAATTCATACAGGCGTTAATAGAAGGACAACAGCATTGAGTGAGGTAGTGTCCAGCTTGCCCAGCATCCTCCCTCCAGCAGAGACTTTACCTGGATGCCTAGGAAAGAGCAACAACAGGACAGACGTACTACTTCAGTAAGGCAGAAAACAGTATGTGTTTTCTAGATACGTGAATATACATAAAAACTGTCCAGACACAGGTACATATCTATATGAAACACTGTTACCCAAAGTAGTCTCAACAGGCAAGAAAAGCATACTCAGATATTTATCCAGATGCCTGAAGTTTTGTCAACTCACTGATTCCTATTTTAGTTGTTTTCTTCCAGTTTTCTTACAACAGGCTGGAAATGGCAAAGGAGGTGGCAATTTTAACACATTAGTCTTGCCTCCTTTCAGACTGTAGCTTCTACACACCTTGGTTATAACTAATTTTCTGGTTTTTGCTTTTGTTTCTTTATAATGCAGTGCCAGTGGCAGATATAAAAGCTGTTGTGACTGGGAAAGACTGCCCTCACATGAAGGAGAAAGGAGCTCTTAAACAAAACAAGGTATGGTTCTCAAATTGTTATAAACATGCACCCTGCCGAATACAAAGCTTGTCAACTCGACCTTCCCTGAAATAATACAGGCATTTTTCATTCCAGTCTACCACATTTCTGTGCATGCACACACACCTTTTTTTTTCACCTCAGACCATGTGAGTTAAATTATTGAGACAGCCTACCCTCCTTTACACAGATTTCATGGCAGATGTGCATTGTGAATACGCCCAGAGCACATTAGGAGTGTCTTTAGTAGTGATGTCTTCTACCTCTAAAGCAAAGCAGTTTTGACTGCTGCTATAGAGCAGACTAGCAGTGACTTGATACCTGCTCCTATATTGTCTCTGATAAATAAATAGTTTGTTCCAGGTGTATTCTCTGATGAGCTCATGCTCAGTGAAGAGTGGCACATGCCAAAATTGCAATTAATGTCCAGTTGATGATACCTTCAGGTCCAGTCAGGTAGACAAACAACTTCCAACAAAAGGACGTGACGTAAATGTTGGGCAGTTAATGAGCTATATAAGGATGTGTTCAGCAGTGCATTTGGGAAAAAATGTGTAGGAGACAATGGTCACCTTAAATTAGATTTATGCTACCTTTCAGAGTTTCAGGTCAAGAACTATACACTGACGGTAGGACTCAAATTGTACAGTGACAGAATCTTGCAGAGTTTTTGTTAGTAAGAATTGCCACCACAGCAAGAAGCAATTGAGTTACTAGCAAAGTCTGACATCTTTAGTGGTGAAGGTCTTCATACCATATTGTAGAGGTATATTCATAAGTTTTCTAGCAGGTCATGCTGTCTGACCTTACAAGAAAGAGTGCAACTCTAATGATGTGGTTCCAGGTCGGAGTGAACAGCCTGAGGTCTGGGAACCATATCAGAGGATTTGAATCGGAATTTCTAGTTACCTGAAACAGAGAAATTTTGGGTCCAACAAGAAAGAGATTTCAATGGACAAAATAGTGAAGAGTTCCTGCTTCAAAACTTCAAAAGTGAAATGCATGCATGTAGTGTTCAGACATATGCTGGAAAAAACAGTGATGGGAACCATAGAGAACTTTTCTTAACTATAGGCAGATACACAGAACATCTCAAGTATTCTTTTCATCTCTTTCTCATACAAATGAATTGCTTTAAGTCTATCAGGATACAGTCATCAACTTTCAGCATTGGCTTTACATGATGAGAAATTAAAAAGTCAAGCCAAGCGAGGAAAAAAATAAATCCCAAGAGTATTTTTCCTTTTGATTTTCTGAATTGGGGCACTAACACACACATGGACACAATAGATTGCACACAACTCCTACCTCATGTTACAGCTGAACCATCAACAGCATTTGGCTGGGGCATTTATATGATACATGTAAAGTATTTTTAGTGCTTCCTTGTCTTAGCACTCATATGTCCACAGAAAAAGGAAAGATAGGAAGATGGAAAGCAGTGGGTGGCAGTGATGGAAATGTGTCATCTTTATGGAGCAGTAATGTCTAGATAGTGTTTAATGCTAAACAGCAATGCTGTAGATCAGTTTGTCCTCAGCTGTCAGCATCGCCCCGTTTCCTCACGTAAAATTGCTTTGGACTGGCATAAAACTTCTGGCTGAGAATGTGAACATCAGGAGTTGATAGGTAGCATGGCTGCATCCATGTCTGGAGCGTTCCATTTGTGACCCAGACAATAAAAATGTTAATGTTTTTATTATTTCCAATGTGGTCTTGGTTTGTTGTTTGGTTTTTTTAATTTATTTTTCTTCCTTTATTCCTTGTTTCTTCCCCCAGGAATCACAGAATTTGTGAAATTAGTTGTCAATCAAACTGTCATGCGCAATATTGCAATTACTTAACTGACATCATAGGAATAACATATCATTGTTTGTGCAGTACAAAGTTAATGTGGACAACAACATGAAAATTAAAATAAAAAAACAAGCCAAACACAGAATGCAGTTTGGCTGAGATTGGTGAAAGGCTTCACTTCCTGAAATTTCACAATCGATGATATATTTTTTAAGAGGCCTTTTCATCACGCGCTTTCTTTTTACATATATAATGACCACCTTGATATTTATTCATTGGCAGAAAAGAAAATTGAATGGCAGAATGCCACTGCTATGAACATAGCTGGAATTGGCAGAATGTCCATAACAAAGGCTTCAGCGTCTCTTCATTTGCTAGCACATGGCTGTTATTCTTACAGCGGGACCATTTAGAAATAAATAATAGTTAAACTGAATTGAAATTTGCATGCATATGAAGCTGGAACAACTTGATAGGACCAGACCTGAATCCTTTGTTGTTCATCTTGCTTGTGTTTTTAAATTAGGTTTAATTTTAAAGTCCTCATTTCTGTCTCTCAAGTAATATTAATGAATTTCAAGGAAATGAAATATATTAGATTTTGCAGCCTTCAAAACAAAGCATGAAAGAAGAATTTGGAAAAAAACATTGCCATGTATTTCTAAGTGTTCTTCTATCTCTCTTTATTTGCTGATATGGCAGGCTTCAAGCTTGGTGCCTTTTTAGTCAGCAGAAATGGTTCTGCTCACTTCCCTATTGAATGCTTTTCTCTTTCATGTTGGTTGAACAAGTTCCCTGCCACTTCATGTATCGATAGTTCTCAGGGAGGGGGATCTTCTGGCTCTGGCAGGCAAACTTAACATGGCTGTGATCTCAGCCTTCAGCAAAGACATGGGCATTTTGAGGCTGTTGATGACAGTAGGCAGAGAGTAGTGAGGTCAGTCCAGGTGCATGGGATCACACAGCTATAGGCACCTAAAATGCCTGCTTGTCAAAAATGGCTTGTCTCTGGCCCATGTGAGGGGCCAGTGCAGGCCTGGGGACAGAGAAGCTCTAGGCGTGGGAGAGCAAGCGGATTCCCCTCTCACCCCCTACAACAGCTTTCCTTGCAGAGTTGAAACCGAGGAGTGGGAAGTGTCCAGCCAGCATGTGCAAAGTCTCATGTTCCCTGTTTTCAGTGAAGCTCAACAGAGGCATGTCATGGGTCCCAGTACCCATTACCTTTGACAAGCATCGAGGTGAGGGCAGGGGTCTGAAATGGGCAAGGGCAGAAAGGATTAGGAGTGACAAGGGAGTAAGTACAGCAGATTGAGGTGGGGGAAGAAGGCGGCAAAACAAAGAGGAGAGGAGCAGGCTGGAAGGAACTGGGAGAGAAAAAAGACCAGAGTGTCCTGATTCAGCCATAATAGAGTAAAGTTTTCCCCAGCAGAGAGAGAGGGGGAAGGGATCTCCAGCCGGGTTATTCATACCATGCTGACATCAGGTCCAGGGGCGGAACCTTTTCCTTGCTCCTTGGTGGGTACAGGAGGGAATTTTGCTTTCCATAGACCAGCTAGCGGTATTTCTCTGTATATCGTTTGTCTTGTTCACTGTTATTGCTCTTTATTGTTGTTACCATTGATACTGTTGTTGTTCAGATTGTTCTATCACTCTGTTGTATTAAATTTCTTGTTATTTTAGCCGGGGTCTGTGTCTAACTTCCAGCCCAACCGGCGTGGGTGGGGGAGGGGCAACGGCCACGTGCTCTCTCATCCCGGCAACGATTAAAACTTGCACACAGAGAGAAAAAGAAACTAGTAGAAAAGGCTAGAGTGGAAAAAGACTTTGAGAAAGGTTGAGAAGTAGGACCAGAAGAAGGAGGAAAAAAACACAGATGGCTGATAGACACTGACCGGTTTTCCTTTAGGAATTGCCAGTTCCTCAAAATCACCTGTCATTGATGGGAACGTAACAAATCCAGGTGGGGGTGCCTGACGTGTCAGCCAGCTCAACCACTGAGACCACCATCAGTGTGGAGGGCCAGCTGTCAACTCCAGCTCCTTAGGCTTCCATTTTCCTTGACAGTTAACTGTGCATGAAATGACAGAGATGCTGGCCTCTGGAAGCTGTAATTCTTGAGCCTTTAGTCTTTGGAGCAGCCAGCAAAGAAGACAAACTGGAGCCAGGGCTGCCAAACTCCCACTTACCCCCATAAAGGGAAGCTTGGTGCCCTAAATTTAGCTCTTTCTCATTCTCTGCATGACTGAGAATGACTAAACCCGTGGGTCTCTGGGATATTCCTCTTTCAGGCAGGGATTTTCTCTCCATTTTCTTTCTTTGAGATGACCAAAAACTTTAATCCTTGGAATTTCCCAAGGGACAAATTTTCAAGGGCTAGGCCTATGGGATTGTTTTTGACCTTCATGAAATTCAGGAACATCACAGTAGAGCAGTGATCATTTTTGCAATGATACATTTTTTTCACAGCCTCAGTTGCATGACTTGGCGTGTTCTGTCAGTGGTTTAAAAGACTGCGTGAGGAGATAATACCAGGTTTGTGTGGGCAGAGATAAATTTGTTTCTGTAATGAGGGACATCACTCTTAATAAGGTGTGGCTGAGAGACATGCCTAAAACAAAAAGGCTATGTGAGCCGTCTGTTTGCTGAGTGTACCAGCACTGTTAGTATCTGCAGCTTCCGTGGGGATTTAACACAGACTTCTCTCCTGTGGCCTGGCAACACAGCAAGTTGGATCTAATAACTAAACTCAGGGAAACCAAGAGCATTTCACATAAGAAGCCTGATCTCTGATCGTCCAAGATTATCCGTAAGGATTGCAAGTTTTGGCTCTGCAAGGAGTTAAGGATTGCAATCGGGCTCTGCTTTTAATCACACAAGTTCAAAAGACAAAATAACCCTCGCTGAAATCCAAAGACCTGTGTCTGTTTCAGACCAGGAGATCAGGGATAGAAATCTAGAGCCATGTATATGCTGCAGTCCCCACAGCCAGTTCTTCCATTTTAAAACTTAGTGTAGCAAATCTAAGAAGCCACGCTCTTGCTGCTGGCAGTGCAGGGACTGTTGTCAGCTGAGAGTCAGCAAAGGCAATCAGTATTATGGGCTTAGGAAGCCAAGAGGTGAAAAGAACAGGGCATATGATACAGATCAAAGTAGTTACAAGTCAGCACTCTCCTCTACAGCCAGGTCTTTTTCCAACAGAGTTGTTATATCCGTATCAGCCAGCTTAAAGGTCGTGAAATCCTTGCAGTGGCACTTGTAGCGATGGGTGCAGTAACCATGATAACACAACATCTTTACGTGCTCACTGCTGGCCAGAAATGGTATTTATTCAGATTGGTTGGGTTTCCCCATAGGAACCCAGGTCCAGGTGACCTTTAGGAAAGGTCAGCGCTTAATGAATTCACTTCGACACCTTTGAAATTCCCGATTCAGTGCTGAGGAGGAAAAAGAAGATATTTTTTTCTTTTCCCAAGGTTTATTTGGGTCTTTATGACTAAGTAACCCAGATAGTTCAGTTTGACTGAGGCTGCTGATTCTGGTTCAGGTGGAGAAAAGATTACAGAAATCTCTTGAGTATGAATAATTTAATAGATTTCCAGCAGTGAAAAGACCATAAGTATATACCTGGAGATTAACTGTCCTGGCAAGATTTTTGACACAGAGAATCAAACCTTGGAAAACTGTGCAAATTTAATCTATACAAATTGAAAAAAAAAACCTGTGGGTCTTCATGAAGAGTTTGTTGCAAGTGTACTGTTATGGATTATGTTGGTTTTAGTCTTTGCCTTTGCCTAGCTCAAATCTAAACTCAAATGCTAAAGTAATCCATGACCAAGTGAGCTACAGTCAACACTGAGGGGGTTGAGTTTGTTTTGACTGAAGCATTCATGGTGGGATTTGCTGTGCCAGTCTCTTGCAGTGGTCTGGTACTACTGCAACTTTGGCCAGGCAGGAGATAACCATAACCTATTTTTCCACTTGTTTTGGGGAATAAGTGGTAGGAAGGGCAGACAGCCCTCATATTACTGCCTCCGTCATGTAGCATTAATATATGTTTCTTTGTATTGTTCCAGGAGGTGCTAGAGCTTGCTTTCTCTATATTGTATGACTCAAGTGGCCAGTTGAATTTCATTGCTCCAGACAAGCATGAGGTAAGTCATATTCAGAATACAGAAACTTCTTTGGAGCCCTCTTAGTTGCTTTATGGCAGCAGACAACTTTATAAGAACATAAGAATTGTCACCCAGACAGAGGCTGCAGGTCCATCTAAACCTGTGTCATGTCTCAACAAACTGAAAGCAGAGGGATTAGGATGGGAGCAAGACCTTCTGCAATTTTCATACATATCCTGGGCCACAGAAGGAACATGTTTTGTATTTGTACATCATAGAGCACGTGGGGGTCCAAGTTCAAGACCAGTACTTCTAAGACCTACTCAAATATGAACCATAACTAAGAGAGCTTGGGCAGACTTCACAGTTTCTACAGACCTTGTTCACTATTGCCTAGTGTAGTAAAGATTTCTCCTGGTCTGGTCTACCCTTGAGGATTTTTGCTGTGTGTTCACTTTATTGAACTTTAGTTCAACACCAAAGATTTGTACAGCCAAGCTCTTAAAGAATCCCTGCCATCCTCAGCTCATCTTGGTGATGCCAACATAATCAGGGGAGTTCGTACCATTGCTGGGTTTCAGTTTCAGCCAAAGTCTTGTGTTCTCCAGAATAGCATATCCACTTATTCTTAGTTTCACATTGCTTAAGACCGTTCATGACAGGTGATCATAGAAGGTCCTCTCTATTGCATCTCCACAGGGGGCTGTTTTGCAGTAGGTCTCACTTGTATGAAGACAGTGTAAATACCAATAGCAAAGCACAATGACAGCCTCCTTTCTGCTTCCTTGTCTTACTTGAAAACACAAGGAAATAACATCATTGCCTGTTGGAAGGTCATGGAACTAATTTACCTTATTACATGGAAGCATTGGATGCCTTTCTCTCAAAGAATTTTCAAGTAAATGCAGAATGCACTGTTTTAAAAAGTAAAGAGGGAATAAAGTTTTTCCTTCTTATTTCTAAAGCAATAAGAGTTGGTGTTCCATTTGCACACTTATTTTGTGGTATCACATTTGGTCTCAGTTCAGGACACTGTGTTAAGATGATGAAACATAGAAGGTTGCATTAAACTGTTAGTATATGAAATTGCATTACAGGTGAAGTGTATTTAGTTACATAGCTTCAACATTTGCAATTCTGGATTAAAACCTTCAAATAAATGTTAATTTTAGGAGAGGAAATTAAGTTGTGCTCATTTGGGTTTTCCTAGGGATTAATATTTGAGCGTCATCTTCAAGTATGTTCCTTCCAGAGAAAGTAGCACTTTTTGAACTAAGAGAAAGTAGCACTAAGATCCCAGGCATAATGTGCCATTAGAGCTGTAGGTCTAAGCAAAGCATGATTGTCTTCATCCTCTGAAATGAACATATGTTAGATGCTTTCTGATATAAATTCTCCAGAAACTGAAGTCTAGTCTCTTTCAGCTCATAAAAGCAAATCGTCATGAAAACTGACAATTTTTTCAGCCACTTCTATCTCAGATATAGTCTATGGCTGTAAGTGGATTTTAATGGTCTAAATGTGCAAAAACTGCTACTGCACCCTACTGATGGGCAGTAGCATTGTGAGATGCATGGACCCAATTGCTTGTGATTGTGTTAACACACCTATTAGCCTTAATTTTCTTTTTGATCTTGTGCTGCTTCTTTGAAACAAAATTAATATGTTCAGAAAAACAGCCAGAGGCAGCAGTCTCTGCTGCTACTTGACAGTTCCCAAGTGAACGTTTTCAAAAGGGCTTCTCACTTCCTCTGTACTTTTCCATGGCCTACAGAAGAGCGAATTGTAATTAAAACAAAAAGTACAAATGTTCAGAGGAAGCACCCAAAAGGAAAGGCAAGTTGCATGTTATGAAGCCCAGGACTCTTCATCAAAGTAACTGGGGTGCTTGTCAATAGAAGTGCTAGTTTAGCCGTGTTGTCAACTTGGGAGATTTGATGGGTCATATCTCAAGATTTGGAAGGCTTTGTGTGAAGCACCAGGAATGATGTTAGTACGTGACAATTTCAAGTCAGACTTACAGGGGTTTTTCAAGTACTTCTACAGTCCTCATGATTGTAGAGTGAGGTTTGAACATGAGAATTGAGTGTATCCTAAAACCAAAAATTGAATTAGGATCATAGGATGATTTAGGTTATAAGGAACCCTGAGGGTGGCCCCAATTTAACATCCTCCTCAAAACAGGTCAGTGATGAGCTCAGATTACTTGGGGCTGCATCCAAATGGATGGAGCCTGCACAACCTTTGTGGTTGTTTGGTTCCACTGACTTGATTCCCAAAGTTTTTCTTTAATAAAAATCTCATTACTGAACTAATATTGTTGAGTTTTGGACCTCATTCTTGCACACTTGTTTGGCAATACCCTTAGCCATCTGTTGGAACTTACTGCTAGCCAGAGGATTCAGCACTGAGAGATCACTCCATCGTATTTGTTTTTCATTTAAATACTAATAGCTGGTTTCAAGTACATAGCAAAAAGGTGGATTAATCTTATCCTTGATTTTTGACAGAGAAACTGATGAGGGAGGCTATAATTAGGTTTCACTGGAGTTTTATGAAAATGAATCTGTAGTAAATTAATTTTTCAGTGGCTCTTAGTCTGTTTTGCATATTAAAAAGAAAAAAGCTTCTGAATGAATGCCTCTGTTTTTCCACCATCTCATTAGGATTTCTCTCTGCTCAAAATGTACAGGAGTTTAATTAGATGCACTTGCCAATATGGAGATTAGAGAGGAAGCCCCTTTTCCAGGCCATTGCACACATCTGAATTGTAGCCAGACTTTGGTTTCTGTGGGTCCTGAATGAGTTATATCTGGAAGAGGAGAGAACTGCAGTTCTGCTTTCTGGCTCTCTGGGATTCCTCCCCAGAGAAAGTGTTGGCCACACTCACTGTGCAGGTGATGGACAGTTTACGTCAGGGGCTGCATCTGTTCAATGGATGCTCTGCAGTTCTGTAACCTGAGCAGAGCCTTTTGCCTTTCTGTTCCTTTCCTCATAGTGAATTCCGGAAAATTTCTTTTCCGAAGAAAGATTTCAAGTCCTTGAAATCTGAAAAAAAAAATATAGTGTGTTCAAAAATAATTACATTTCTAAGATAGATTCTTTCTCTTCCTGATGTTCTGTGTACACTCCACAAAAAGCGCATTCTTTAAAAGTCTTCAGTGACACACTTTGTCAGCCTAGAATAGGCAGGCTAAGTTGTTTATTTAGTACTTGTTAGCAGGACAGTCTGAATCCTAAAGTCTCTTCTATATAGCTAATCTCATATTAAAGCTGCAGTTTGGTTTACTGACACCCTGGGTGAAATCCTAGCTGTGCTACTGTTTTGTCACTGACTTAAATGGGTCGGATTTCACTTTGGATGTTGAAGTGTGTTAACCATCCTTTTTTTAAAAATATGCCCTTTTTCTAGATTAAGACATACCCCAAGAGGGGTTTTTCTCTCTCTTCCATTAAAATAATCCTCATTTCTGCTGTAGGATGAAGTCAACCGTGGCTATCTTTAAACTTGGCGGTATCATGTAGCAAATGGTCAGCTAAATTTAAAATCCATTTTTTTGGCATGAAATCTAGCAGAAGTATATGTAAGATAAAAATGCAGTTACGGTTGATTTAATTTTTCCCTGCAAACTAGGACACAAGTTCATGATTGAAATCTTTATTTTTAGATTATAGCATTTGAGTACTTCTGTTCATAGTTGAATAAATGGCTTGTAGTAGTAAATGGAAGTGACTTACTTGATAGAAGTTGACTCTAGATCACCAATCTCCCTTGGGTTTGTTGCTTATTTAAAATGGTTATTCAACCCATGTTTATCACAAGCTGTCAGCTGTTGGGAAAGATGGCTTTTCCTATTATGAAAAAGCTAACAGTAAGGAAGGAGTTTTAGAGGCCAGTTCAGCATTGGCAGCATTTAGAATTACACCAGGTAACCTTGCATTTAATTTTCCTGAAGGACACAACATTGACTGACTGTGGTTTTCACAATATGTCATTTTGTGTAAAATAGTGCTAAAGTAGGCATAGATATGTAAGTGAGAGCCTGTCTTTGTGTATGTCAGTTGTAGGTTAGTCAGTAGGTTAGTCTATAGGAAAGCAAACCACAATAGAATTAGATAGTTGGTACAGGATTTCTTACACAAAATGTTGAGAATGATTTGGGGTGGGATTCGGTTTGGTGTAAGATAATCAGGGGTTTTCTGTAAGTACTGGGGAAAGAGAAAGGGGGGGGAAAGGGAGATATCTCCAGACGTTCATTGTCTTAAGTTGTTCTTTCTCCTACAACCATTGAAGAATATTCAACAAGAAGGTTGGAGGAGATAGCAAATTGTCAAACAATTAATTACTGTCATTTTCTCCCATTTTTAGGGAATTGTTTTTCCATTTTCTGAGCAGCTCAGTGTAACGTGTCTTCTTCATTGATAAGAGCGAATAAAATGAATCAGCCTCATTTTAGGTCTCTTTGTCCTGTGGGAGCAATAACTGTAAAGAACCAGGGCAGACAAGCAGTTTGTGTACGGAAAGTTGATTAATGATAGTTTTTATCTTTTTCCTGTGCAGTATTGTGTATGGACCGATGGGCTGAACGCCCTCCTTGGGAAGGATATGTTGAGTGACCTAACGCGGAATGACTTAGACACACTGCTCAGCATGGAGATAAAGCTACGCCTCCTTGACTTGGAAAACATACAGATCCCGGATGCTCCCCCACCTATCCCAAAGGAGCCCAGCAACTACGACTTTGTTTATGACTGTAACTGAGGCTGTCACTGAAACTTGCTTCAAAACTGGAAAAAAAAAAAAAAAAAAAAAAAAGAAGAGTGTGAGGAAAAAAAGAAACCCACTTGTGCACCTTGGATTTTGGCTTTGGGGAGGGCTGTAGAAACACTTGCATTCCTCCCTGTTCCCTGCATCCCCTCCTTCCCCATTCCCATCTTCCCATTGTTCATCCAAATCCACATTGCTTTAATTAACTTGTAATTGCAGGCCATTGGCCTTGCTTAAGGCAAAGACTGCCACTAAAGAAGCACCCTCCTGAGGACTTTTTTTACATTTTTAATACTGGAATAGACATTCTTAACTAAAGGACGATGTTATCAAACTGCATGCCTGTGAAACCCACTTGGCAGGGCAGAGGCTTTAACTGGAAGGAGGAGGGAGGTAGGGAGCAGAAGCAGCTACTGTAAGCAGAAGATTTCCCCAGACACTCCCAAGAGTCTGCTCACAACTGAATCCAATGCGATGATGAAAATTGTTAACTGCTTCCCAGTGCTTGCACCATTCGTCACTGTCATTATTCTTTCCACTGTCACCTCGACTCTTGCCACCAGCCTTCACCCAACTGATCAGCTCCCAAAATGGAAAGTCTGCAGGTTTTTGCTGTACCATATGCTGCAATGCTGCAACAGCTTTTAACTTCTTTTCCTCCCAGCTCTTAAATAGCCCCACACTAGCAGATCACTCGCACAAACTGTGTATGAAGCCACTAGTGTGTCCCACCCCTATAGCATTCCCTAAGCCTCAGTTGCCTCTAAAATTGGCTTGTTGCTATTCGAAGTGATTTTTATTTTCTTGGTCCAAAGTTCAACAGTAACTTCCACAAATTTATTACAACTGCCAAACATCCAGGTTTACATTGTTGTCATTGCTACAGTGTTAGAAATTTGCAAGGGATTTCTTTTGTACGGGTTCTAATTTTTTTATTTTATTTTGCCAAACAAATATATTTAATGAAAACTAATTTCATTGTGAGTACTTTTGGGGGACAATATTTTTACTTAATTTCCATTTGGAACATTTGCCCTGAAGGGAAAAAATAATATTTCCCTTCAACTTCACTGTTGAATAAAAATCTGAGTTGTGATGATTCTTGGAACTTTGTTTTTCTTCTGAAGTTGTCTTTTATTCTTTGTGGTTCCTAGCAGTTCTGAAGTGGTTGGTCCAAAGAGGAAAGGGAAAGTGGAACCTTTCTTATCTGCATCTGATTTAATTTACATATTTGTTTGTTTGTGGTGACAGGGATGAGATGCATGGGTACGTGAGCCTTCCTTGTGAGAAGGACCCTTTGTGAAATCCAAAATCACAGCATACTGATGTGCTCATGGTCAGTTTAAGACTGCAGCCTTTACTGTGTTTGCCAGAGTAACTCTGTCTTCTGTATTTCCATTTCCTCTGCTGAGAGCATTTCTGACTGCAGCAGATGGGTACTGGGGAAGTTTGGGCTTTGTAGGATGGATTCCTTCCCTCCTCACACTCTCCTAGGTATTTCACTAAGTTCAGTATCTCTTACTCCAAGAGTGCTGGGTCTAGATCTAGAGGAACCTGCCAGCCCTTTCTCTCCCACTGTGCATGCTGGACAGATGTTTATTTGTGTGAGTTCCTCTCCTACTCAGACCCAGGTGAAAAAAACCCATGAAGGAGTTTTATCAGAGCTCATGCTAGTGAGAAACCTGGAGGGTGGTTCCAGTTTAGACCGACACAGAAGACCTCAGCTGAGGTGACCTTTGCTCCATACAGCTGGCCCTGGGGCAAACATCCTG
This sequence comes from Athene cunicularia, assembly GCF_003259725.1. NCBI lineage: Eukaryota > Metazoa > Chordata > Aves > Strigiformes > Strigidae > Athene > Athene cunicularia. Next base: position 5,540,156 of record NW_020799096.1, read on the forward strand.
GCTGACCTCACACCAGGTGAGGAGAGACCTGGTGTCCTGCAGGTACAACGAAAAAGCGGATGAGAAGAACATTGGATTTTAAGCATGAGAGCATCCTAAGGAAGGTGTCTTCCTGAAGCTGTGTTTGCAGTGTTTTATGAATGCCTTGATCTAACAGGAGGCATTAGTTGGTTCAGGTGGTAACAGATGGCAAAGTAAGGAAAAAAGAGATTCTGAGTTATACTCCAGAGTAGAAGTTACAGTGGGCTGTGTCCTGAGAGAAGTTTCAGGCTGAATGAGAATGGGGATGTACAACATGAGAGGTGGGAGTTTGAGCTGTTTTATTCTCCAGAGCCTTGTCAGACTCTAGCCAAGGTAGTCATGGTCGGGATTGAGTGGAAGCAAAGGCACTGCCAGCCACAGGGGATTTTGGAGGGGTCCTGGGGTTGGGGGCAATAGGTAGGAACACATTTCTTCAGAAGACACCGATGCGGTCTCTTGTCTGCGTGAAGACAACACTCAGAGCAGAACAGAGAATCTGAGTTGTTTTATTAATCTCCCTGACCCAGCTGGACAGCTTGGCTGTGCATAATGTTTGCTTTTTATTTACAGACTGCAGAGCTGGTGCTTCAGATGGGTATTGCTCATTGTCGAAAGAAACACCTTCCACTCCTAAGTGATAAGAGCCAAACGCTGCCATCTCAGTTGCAATCTGATGCCGTGATCTTAGCAGGTGGGCGTCTGTGTGACAATCAGAAAGGAGCAAACAAAAACCGTCCTCCGGGGGACAACTTGAGCAGGAGGAAAAGGTTAGGCTTGCCTCCCCCGCTAAGGTGAGTGCCCCAAATTGCACACTGAGAGCCCAGGGGAGGTGGTGGGAGAAAAGTTGGCAACCCAGCCTTCTGTTTTTACCAACACCTCGTGCCCATCCACTGGGGCACATCAACACCACTTGGGCAACGTGGGGCTCGAGCGTGGATCGCAGGTAGCTGGCTCTCTCCTTACACCCCTCTGGCCTCGTGCAAGCAGGCGACATAGCCCAGCGACCTCTCTCCGGCCCTGGGACTCTGTAGTCCTGACCAGGGGTCCAGGTCCGGGGCTGGCTGGGTGCCACAGCACTGCTCGCGTGGCGCCAGCTCACCGCCTCCTACAGCCCTGCCTGACAGGAGCCCCATCTCCTCACGTGGCCCAGCTCTTTGTATGGGTTATGCATTGTGTGGGATGGTCACATGAGCAGGCATGCTAAATTTGTCTTCCCCCCACGTGTCCCACCCTGCCATAAGAAAGAAGAGGCTCAAGAGATGCGTTGGCGTAATAGCCCATGCAGCTATTTTAAAAGCGCTTCCACAGCAACGCAAAGAGCCGTGGTGCAAACAAGAATCCTGCCTTCAGTTTCTAGTGCTGTCATACAGGCTTTCTTCACCATTATGAAATTTTTTAAAAAAAAAAAGTTTAATGATGAACAAGTATCCCGCTGCTTCCCATTCATTTAAAAAAAAATGAGAATGAAAATGGCAAATTCATTTGCTCATGCTGTTGTGTGTTCCGGAAAAGCTTTTAAGGCTTCACATTCAAGGAGCTGCAGCAGGAAAAAAAAATTGCTATTGAAGTTTCTTGTATAATTTCAAAACATTAAGTGGGTAATTGCTTGTAAAAGCCATGAAGGGGAGAGAGAACAAAAAAAATAATCATTCTAATTTTAGCTTCTGTTTTTGAAATGACTTTGCTTTTGAAAGTGAATATATTCTTTTACCAGAAAACTTGAATCAAGAAAAACATGTGTCTTCTTAAGTCAACTGCTTGCCCTGCTTTTAAGGACAAGAAGAACAGCAGTACTAAGTAATCCTGCACAAAAGCAAGCTATGTGTCAGAGAAAGAGCTTGCACTCTCTGGGCTTTCATTACCACTTTTCAGAACCAATTCCTTTTTCACTATGAAGAACTCTTAATAAACCTATTAACTTACAGGGAAAAGTAACATTCTCTCGCGAAGAGGCAGGTAGGTGATGATTCTCTCTTGAGTTGCAAAATGACTGTGCAAGATCCTGATTACTTTATTTGTGAAATCCTCTCGTGTCATCTTGCTCTATCCAGGATTGCATTTTGCTTGCCCAGGGTGCTTGTTACCAGTGTTTCTCTCCCATCAGTTGTCCCCAGTAATGCAGGCATGTCATGTGTGTATGGGATTGTGAAGGTTTGCACGGAAATCTCGTAGGATACACTGTCCAGAGCAAATCCCTGTCTTCTCTGGCAGACAGCCGAGCCACAAGGGAGCCCTGTGTGCCCACACCAACCCTGTCGCCCACCAGCTGCAACCACATGGGCTCTGGCCACCAAACAGCTCTTAAAAGAGGGAGGGATAAAAGGGAGGAGAAATGAAACCCTCTCCTGGCAGGGGAAGACTGAGAGACGGACATAACACCCCTGAACTCCAGGCTGTTTTCCCCAGAGCTTGCTAAATCAGCATGAGACTCACTCAGTGCTCCCTCCCTCCCTAGATGATAATTATATTTGAATATTAAACATGCAAATGGCTTACACAAGTTCTCTGATTAAAAAAAATGTTACCAATGCATCAAAAGTGGATTGATAAACAGGCACCTAAATTTAGGTGGGTGCTTGTGGACCTAGCTGGATCAGAGCCTGTGTGAGGAGAAAGGCAATTTTACCTGTTACTGAGTTCTCACTACATGTTTGGAGGTGATGCAGATAATTACTTTTCTGTCTGATGTGTAATTGGGTTCGAAACCACTAGTTATTTCATGAGACTGAACAAGGTGCCACCTGATCATTCAACATCCCTCAAGCTGCTTCATGCATCTTTGGGACTTACACAGAGGTAAAAGGACTGAATCAGGCTGAAACTTGGGAGGAGAGTGGTTTAAAACCACAAGTTTGTTAGGGCAGGACCAGGCGTAAAATGGTTGTTGGAAGAGCCATGAATTTTTATAGCAAGGTGATTTCAAAGTGCTGATTCAGGGAGGGCTGTTCTGCGGGAGCCTCATGAGGACAAGGTTAAAAAGAACTGGAGACGTTTTCAAACTCATCCAGTAACATATATTTACGTTTTATTTTCACTTCTAGCTGGGAGGCCTTGTAGGTCTCTTAAGAGCAGAGTGATGGTGATGCTTAGTTTGCAGGGACACACACAGGGCAAAGGGAACATTTCATTAGCCACCCTTCTCCAAGTGGAGAGGTTGCTGTTGGAAGTAGAAGAGTTTTCTGCACTGGTGTGTTTTTAAAACCGAGAATTTCTCAGGCTTACTGTAGCCACCTCGCTGAAGGTGCTGTGTGGAGAACAGTAGCTGTTGTTTTAAACTGTCTTGAAAGAGCCAAACAAGGCTCCTCATGGTGGGAGGCTCACCCAAACCCTCGCTCATCCTATTTGCCTCATTTCCTATAAGACGTGACCAATGGGACAGTCACAGAGCTGGGGGACCCAGTGCTGCCTGTTCAAAGCAGGATGGTAACCTTGAGTTTCAGCCCAGGAAGGGTATGGCCACAAGACAGCAGTGCATATAGAGGATGTGAGGGAAAAGAGAAACTAATATAGTTTTGCCAAGCAGTGCAGCCAAGGGCAGGCTTTTTTTTTCCTGTAACACTTAAGGATGTGTCTTGAATGACTTTATTTCAATTGTCATTAGAGGATTTTGCAGCCTGATTGAGCACTGCAGTTAAACTCTCCCTTGATGAAACCTCGTGAGTCTAATTTTTATCTTGTAGGCAAGATGGTGTTCAGTCTAAACTGATTATTTTTTGGGAATCCTCTGGGTTGTTGTGAAGGGAGGGAGGCTGGTTGATTTTTTCTTTAATAAGAGGCAGCATTTCTGTATGAGGTGTGTCTGTATCCTCTTAGTTTCTCATGAAATAGCTCAGATTTAATAGCCCCTTCCCACCTGCCTCCCCCCAAGGGGTGAAGGCACCTCACAGATCTTTGCCGTCCCAAAAGAAGGCCAAGCACAGGTGGGAGACTGAGCCTGTGGGACTTCATTCCCTGCCAGTTATCAGGGAGTTTGTTGTGTTTGAGTAGTTTTTGAAGAAGTCAGAGAAAGTAATGTAGGAATCTGCCAGGATTCAAAAAAATAAGCTTTCCATAAATGCTTAAAATGAGGACACCAAGGATGCGGGTGTGGTACATTGTGCAGAGCTGCTGACTGTTTGCACCTTTTTCAGAGGAAAATGGCTCATCCACAGGGTTTTCCCAGGGCATAGCTCCCCCCTTCCCCCCCCATCAAGCAGCAGAAGCCTGGTGCATTTGAAAAGCTTGGAGTTGTGAGCAAGGAAACATGTGAAAGGTTTCTCTGCCAGGAGTATGACATTTAAAGAGCACCAGTAGGATTATTTCAGCTGTTTTTCACCCGCGCTGGTCCCTCTGCACATATTGGTTGACTCACAATACCCTCTGTCAGTCTCTGACCTTTCTCAAAGCCCTGGGTTCCCCCTTTCTGTCCCAGGCCAGGGTGGGTGTAGTGATACCTCACACCTATCCACCATTTCACCGATCACAAATAACCTAAGTGCAACCCAGCCAAGACAGCTTTCATGTAAACATCCATCTCATGCACTTGGTTCTCTCGTTTACAGTACAATTCGAGGTTCATTGATGTTGAGGAATTACAATGGGCTGGTTTGTGGATGTGTCCGATAAGATTTTCAGCCAGGCTTTTCCCTCAGTGAGGACCTTTACCGAGTCCTCCAGACTGACCTTCATAAAACCTGTAAGAGCTTACCATTTCTGAGCCTCTAGCTTCTCATCAAATCTGACACCTCACAGGTGGGTGCACACACACCAGCACAAGCACACACACACACACACACACACACACACACACACACACACACACACACACACACACACACACACACACACACACACACACACACACACACACACACACACACACACACACACACACACACACACACACACACACACACACACACACACACACACACACACACACACACACACACACACACACACACACACACACACACACACACACACACACACACACACACACACACACACACACACACACACACACACACACACACACACACACACACACACACACACACACACACACACACACACACACACACACACACACACACACACACACACACACACACACACACACACACACACACACACACACACACACACACACACACACACACACACACACACACACACACACACACACACACACACACACACACACACACACACACACACACACACACACACACACACACACACACACACACACACACACACACACACACACACACACACACACACACACACACACACACACACACACACACACACACACACACACACACACACACACACACACACACACACACACACACACACACACACACACACACACACACA
>NW_020799096.1:5545590-5550666 GCF_003259725.1 Athene cunicularia
ACCAGAAAAAAAAAAAAAAAAAGTATTGCACAAGACAAAGCAGTCTTTCGAAGGCCTTTATTTTACATTGTTATTATTATTTTTAATGATGGCTGTTATGCCTTGTGGAAGTGCCCCACTGGCACAGGCGACCTGCATCACTGCATGTTCACCACCTTGAATCTGCCACAGGAAGAAGCGCAGGGAGGGGAACACTGGTATGACACTGAGCTGGCCAGGAAAGGGGCGGTAGAACAACCTCCCATCAGAAGATGCCACCGATGGAAAATTAAAACACACACACAAAATCTGGGAATTTAGTTGAGTCGTTGATTTGGGAAGGCAAACTGAGATGCTAAAGCAGCTGAAGCTTGCTGCTCAGATGGCTTTTGGACTGCCATGGGTCATGGTTCTCCTTCTGTAAAGAGTGTTTCAGGGCTTCTTTTTAGTTCTAAGATTTGAAGTTCCATAGAAAGTTGTAGCTGAAAGAAAATGTGGGGATTTTTTAAAATATTTCCATTTCTATTAGAAATTGTGTGGCTTCTCCCCCCCCAAAAGAAGCCAAATTGTATCAGTCTGGATACCCTCCCCCATGTTCTGGCCCAGAACCTCCATCATCAAACCTGCATCGCCTGAGGAAAACCATGCTGCCTGCCCGTATAGCTGACTTGCAGTAAAAAGGTATGTGTAACAACCCCATCAACAGTAACTCATGCAGAATGAATTGCAGTATTTTCACCCAAATATATTTCTGACAAGCTGATTTGATGAAAAAAACAGTCCAAGCCCCCAACTTTTGCTGCATATGAAGAATTGGCTGCAGCCATGAATCAAAACTGTGCTTATGGGGAAAAAGAAAAAGAAAAGCAAGTGCCAGTTGCCTTCACTGGTCTGGTTTGGTTTTAATCAAACCTGAGTCACTTTTAAGTTCCCTGACTTCAGGAGGCTTGTCAGCAATTGGGGTTCTGAAGACAGGTTCCTGAATTAAGCTAATTAGTCAAGTGACTGGCAAGTATTCATTCAGATCACCCTGGCTGGAAAGAAAAGAAAGTGTGAATTTAATAACTCTGATCATGCAGAGCAAAGAAATCAAACACTGCCAGCAGCGGCGCTGTGGTTGGCCTGGACCTGAGCACTAACTCATGCTTGATGGCCCTGTGAGGTGTCCTGTCTACCCCAGGACAGACATCCAGCACCTGCCATGCCAGGCAAGCCCTCACCAGCAAGGAATTGATGCCTGTAATGTTCTAGTGCTTTCCACAGTGTAGTTTCCCAGAGGTTTATACAACGAGGAGCAAGCCCATCAAGCAGGCAGGAGGTGTAGGGGCGGAATTGCTTCCTTCTCGCATTCTGATGAGGCTTGATAGACCCTTGATGCTGAGTTTTGCAGGGATTGAGCAGGATACTAGTACAACGGCACTGCAGGGCCTTTTAAAACTGATTCCCCCCGCCAAGCAGAGACACTGAGAGATGATTTAGCAGAGTGCACTCCAGAGGAGGCAGTTTGAGTGGCTTTGCACCATCTGCCCAGCATGCTAATTCCTCCGCAAGGGCTGAAAAAGTGGCTTTGCCTTATGGGAGCCATCTCCAAGCACCTGATGGCTCCCCGCTTGTGCTGCTGAGTGGGGCTGCTGTCTAGTAAAGTCATCTTGGGGGCGCAAGTGGTTCCCGCTGCTGCCAGCATCTTTGTGGTGTGTGAGCCCTGCACACCCCATGCTGAGTCCCTGGAGCCCAAAGGTGGCTCCTTTGCCCCCCGGCATCACTGGATGAGGCTGAAGCTGCACTTCCCACACTGTGAAGAGAAGGAAGGCATGTCAATAACTGCCTGGCTGCCCAAGTTCCTGGATAGAAATTAGTACCTTAGCACTGCTGAGACAATCTTGTCTTACTAACGACCTATCAGGGCACCCAAGACACTGTAGGAACACAGTTTTAGACCATGTATTGGAAAAGAAAAAAATTGCAGTATGGTGAGATGAGACTCGTAGATGCTCCCCATTTGTTAATGGACTCATAATTCTCTTGCTGACACTTTAGCACATTAAAAAAGCATTTTCCAGGTTCTCAAATGTGTTAGTGAAGGCCCATTTCCATCAGACTTCATTACACTTTCCCAGCTTTTGAAGCCTGCTGATGCAGGCTACTGCGGGCAGCCATCCCTGTCTCCTAGCCAGTTTGGTAATGCACCATGTCTTCTTCCCTGAACAGTAACACCATGAACAGTAAATTCAAAGGTAACCCACCCATTTTGCACTTGGACAAAGCTGTAGCCCTATGGCAGCATTGTCTAACATGAGCCAGAAGTGCAGCACCACGTATCGTTTGGTCTAGGATGTATTCAGATGCCCACACCCCAGCTGAAGACTTTAAATGTTATTTCCCTTTCAAATGTGGGGAGGTTTTAAGCCCGGCTGTAAAATACTGAAATATCCTGGAATGAAAAAAAGCTAGTCTTCTGGGGAGATAGGTATGCTTATCTTCAAGAAAGAAACTGCATTAGCAAAGTAACAGAGGATTTGATTCTACTGTTGCAATGAAGATAATAAATATTCATTTCTGAAAGACAGAAGTAGATGTGAGGAAGATAAAACAGGTGTGCAAGACTGGAGTAACAGGTGCTGAATAACTCATGAGGAGGATCCTGGGATTTAGTGATGGCATTGGGAAATTTAATGTCTTGCATGAACTGCTCACTGCAAACAGAGAATAAGGTCTGTTCTGTCCTGGCAATTCCCCCTGGTATGAGCACGAAGAATAGCTCCCAACAGTCTGTCACACTTGGGACAAATGCAGGATTAATAGTGTTTCGTGTTGGCCTGTACCCTACCTGCCTCATTGTGGTCTGAATCTCCAGGGGATGGGAAGATCTTATTAATTAATTCTCTTAATTCAAGCACCTGTAACTGATTTATATGCAGTCTAGGGCCTGATCCTGCAGGGCATGAGCTGACTTTGTCGAGGCACACAGCTTTCCAAATCCCCAGCTGAGAGGAGTTACTGGATCTTGCGCTGCCAAGTAAGCAGCAAGCGTATTTGGGAAACCTATGTATCACAAAAACCTCTGTTTTTTTTCTCCAGTGCAGCTAATACATGGCATTTGCTGCTCATCAGTGCTGCAGATTCAGCTCAGCCAAAATTCACCTTCTAGGGATGGCTACATGTTTGGTTTTGTCCATGGGTGACAGCACAATTTAGGGCTGACAGACCTGAACAATCTGGAAGGAGGTGGGAGAAAGCAGTATTAGAAGGAGCAGGGGATTTTGCTGCTCAAGGATGCAAAGGGTGAATCGTCCTTCTCACCAGGGGAGGCAGAGCTGGTAACTCTGGTTAACTTGGTAACTCTGGTAATCTGGCAACTGGTCTTTCAGCTCAACGTGCTTTGTCCCCAGACCCGCTGCAGTGACCAGCCTGCTTCTCATTCGGGAAACAATTCATCCCAGGGACGGTCCTACCAAGTGGGTGTCTGCCCACTGCATGGATGGGAGCTGCCACCGCGGTCTGGATCCTCTCTCTCAGGCAGTACCCCTGTTCTGGGTCACAGGGGCACTGTCTGAGGGAGAAGCCAAGGGGCCAAGCACTGGAAATGCAAGTGGGGCCAACGGCTGAGGTTTGGAGGTCCCTGCCCTTCCTGGACGGTGAGACTGGTAGGCGTGATGGATAGGCCATTCAGTGGGTCACAGCACCTTTCCCACTCGTGGCTGAATCACCAAAGAAATAAAGTTCCCAAACAATCGGGCCATATTTTAAAATGAAAGGTAACAATAAGCTCTTGTCCTGCTGAAATTGCAGCTCAGGGGCTTGTTCTGCTGATTAACCTCTCCACTGCTGGCAGGGATGAACCCACATCCAGGCAGGGTCCCTCCACCCCTGCACACACAGCTTCCCTGCAGCGGGGAAGCTTCTTTCCCGCCTCTTCCATCCTGGGGCACGATCCCGCCCAGGCAGCTCACAAGTAAGGTCAACAAACCTTGGCAAAGACATTTGCCAGAGGAGCCGATCACATGCTGCCCAGTGCCCTGACCCAGAGCCACACACCTCTGCCACCACCACTGTGCTCTGGGATAGATAGCAAAGTGCTTTGCATCCCTCAGGGCAGTGCCTGAAGTCAATAAACTCATTTATCTATATTTGTCTATCTAGTGTGTGACAGCCATAAAAATGACGTTTACTTATTAGCACCAAAATTAACTTTTTAAATTGACCAAGACCAATCCTGTCAAGCTCCTCAAATTGAAGGCTTGCTCCTTGAAATGCACAATAAGGTTTTTCAAGATTAATTGTCCTTTTGAATACATATTGAATCTTTCCTTCCCCTTGTATTGTGGAGATGCCAAAAAAAAACCATGAAAGCCTTTGAATTAACTGTTGAAGATAGATAAGCTAACAGATAACATCTTTTTTTTCTGTAGTCAAGAGGAAAAATAATTGCTTCCATCTTTTTCTGTCCCAGTAATTGTGACAAAAGAAATGTCTTTCCAGATAGAAGTCTTTTCTCCCAGGATCTATCCGGCATGTGTGCACGCATGCATATGTAAGGAGTCTTTCCTTTGTCAAAAATAGAAATTCTGCCTGTCTCACTGCCCTTCTCTAAAAATGCTGAAAGCACATATATATATTGCAGTAGTATATAGCTCTGTGGTATGTCCCAAGTGCCCCAAACAGAAGCAAGTAGCTTTATGAAATGCTGAAAGCCTTAGCTACCTCTGTAGAGGGAAAATGAACCATTAGGGCAAATGTAGTAAGAAGCTTCAGTTGGAGGGGTTATCTTCTCTCTCAGAAATAACTTAGGAGAGAGCTAGGGTGCAAGGGGAAGCTCTGAACTTGGATGCCCAAGTGATGGATGACGGTCAGCGTGGAGAGGCAGTCAGCACCACCAAAAAGGCTGATGACCCACCAGTCATGCCCTGAAGGCTAAATGTTGCCATCTGAGTGGCCACACTATGCCAAGGGGAGCCAAGTCCAAAATAAAGGTGAGAATGGAAAGAATCACCAACACAAAAAATTAGTGGGTCAAATTTTAGTGACTGAGGTCTTGGGACAGGGTATCACAGCAATTCAGTGTTTTAAAATTTGCCAGATTGGGGGGGGGGGGGGGGG
>NW_020799096.1:5550716-5555028 GCF_003259725.1 Athene cunicularia
GGGGGGGGGGGGGGGGGGATACAGCTGGAAAACTTGCTGGCTATCCTTCCTAGTGCAAATCCAAACCAGCACTTCAGATAGCCCGTATTCAGAGTGTGTTCTGATTTATCTTGCTGAAAGGAAGGGAATGATTCATTTTCACCATAATCTCCCACCGTCAGGTAAGTTTTCCTGATGTATTGGCACGCTTTTCTACAGCCAGCTTGCTCACTGCACTGGGGGGAGTGAAAACCACATTCAGAGAGCCTGAATGGCAGCTCGACAGCAGTGTGTAGGAGACACACTAAACAGCTCCCACTTCTAGGGCAAAGGAATACACCTCTGACTTTTTCTCCTGATGCTCTCCTGAGAGCTACAGCTAAACATGGGAGGAGCTGTTATGGTCCACAGCATCCTCCTTCCTGCATCAAGGGTAGAAATGTTTAGCATCCTCTGTAGAAAACAAGCCCACCATGTTAGAAGAGCCCTTTAGTGAGATGGATCCTCGCTGGAGATGCAGGGGAGCACCAAGGATGCTGTCCCAGGCACTGTGCACAGGCAAAGTAGGGACTTGGGAGCCATGGAGCAGCTGGCATTCTTGGCAGGAGCAGGACTCAGTCACCTCTCTGAAAACACAAGCAGTCACCTGGTAAATATAGACAGAGTCTCAGATAAAAGTTACAGCTTACCTTCATCTGCAATGACTGTAGTTATTTTTGCTAGTCATCAAAAAAAACCTGCTGGAAGTAGGAGAAGTAGGATTAAAGCAAAGGAATGATGTAGACACCTGAATTATGAATTTTGCATCACAAATTATTGCCTAAAATAGCATGATGCACCAAATACATCTAGGGCAAGTGTTCTCTGGTTTTGAAGGTCTGGAAATGACGCCAGCTTCAGGGAAAAAAATAGTTTCTTTGTATATCTTAAAAATGGGCAACTTCCCTTTACCTATTTGGCATCTAATAGTTCCTTAATCTCTGTATAAAACTTTTGCCACAACAAATGCTTCTGGGTTTTGACTGCCCATTCTGAAAGGCTTCACTGGGATTTGAGTTTCAGGAGGTCAGTGCCAAACATTTGCCAAAACCCAGCTGTCACGAGGGGATCAGAGAACCAAACACTGAGACAGCCAAATCCAGATGGTCACTTTTGGGCAGAATATGACTCTCTTATCTTTCCTACATAGTCTCATTTCCTAATTGTTAAATGCCCAGGAATTTGCAAAATGGGATCATGAAAATTTCTTAAATAACTTTTATAGTTTCCACATCAGATCTTTGGGGCAGAACTTCCTTTCTGGAGGACTCTCAAGCAGGAATTTAGCTACAGAGGACTACAAGAGGGTAAAAAGGCTTGGGTAGAAGAAAACCACTGGTGAGACCTAGATACCCAGATCACTGGATAGCTGCATAAATAACTGGTTTTGTGGCTAGGGCTCCCAGGGTTACCCCTCTCAGTGTTAACCCCAGCCATGCTGGTGGGACACCTATGCTGTGCCTCACTTTTGCCCCAGCCCAAAAGAAACTTTGGTCTACTGCCTTCCCAGCTCCAAATACGAAATGAAATTCTCTATCTTGCACATTATCTTTTATCTGGACTTCTACCAACATCACTATTGCTGTATCGCTCAGAGGCAAGATTATTCAGACGCCCCGCTGGGAATCTGCAGCACCACCGCTGCACAGAAAGAAGAGCACTGACAGACTTCAAATAGAGATGTTTCGGATATGCATGGAATAGATTTGGGCATACCCAGCTTTATAATTATTATCATTTCTGCTTCCTGGAAAACATTTCTTGGCATCTGATTGCTGCTGGTTTGTGTTCCACTCGGGGCCTGGAGATCTCCAGAACATACCTGTTTTCTTCCTTGGCTTTATGTGATGAGAATTTATTGAAGAGTGACAGACTTTCTGCTGGGGTGTCTGTCTGCCACCTTTTTGTGAGACTGAGAGAGCTGCTTTGTTTGGTCCACAAAATGCATTTCTACTTACTCACCCTTCCAGCATCACTGGAGAGGCTCCCTTTTCCTTCAAGTGGTGAAGTTTGGAGGGTGAAAGTCATTCAGTCCCCACTTTGTTATCTTCTGGGCATAGTGTTAGACCAAGTTGTTTACTCAGGTATTTTCATTTTGAGAAATGACTCCAATGATGGCAAGGAGTTTTACTGGAGGTTATTTAGCACCCTCGAGCTCTGTTGTTAATTTATGTTGGTTGCTTTAAATATACATTAACGCTGAGTCTATATGATGAATGGTGGCAAGAAGTAGCTGGGAGACAAAATCCATAAATACTCCAGTGTTAATTTGTTTTCTAAGCCAAGAAGACAGGGGAGATACTACTTCTGTGTCATGCTTCAGTAAAACCCAGGGTGACGTTCGTGAGGCTTCCTCTCTCTAAGTATAAGCTGGTTATATGGCATTCACCCTACATTATTCAGATAAAGAAAAGAGAATCCCTGCTGTGATGTCCAGTAGCTTTATTAAAAAAAAAAAAAAGGAAAAAAAAAAAAAAAAAGGTCAGGAAAGCCTTAACCATATTTTTTTTTGTGGCTGTGGACATATCTTTGCAGAAAAGGGAGGGTCCAGGATCAGCAGTCTTGGAGCACTTTATCATGGCAGACAGATTGATTTGCAAGGCAGAAGATTGCCTGCTCATTTTGTCTGAACAATTTAGTTGGCGAGACTTTGCTAATGTGTATGCCTATACACTTGTATTTAATAAGCTTGTACTGAGAATATATCAGGGTTCAAAAAGGATTCAGTAGCTCATTGAAAGATACTACAGCCCTTTTTTATGCATCCAGAGCAAGAGCAGAAAGATGTTGGAAAGGTATTGTAACAGAGTGAACGTTTATCTGAAATGCTATTTATATTTCATTGAATTAGCTGAAAAGGACGACAGAAGGCCAATAATGAGTGAGGGAGTCAGGCAGGCAAGCAGCCATCCCACAGTGCACAAAGGACGGTGACTTGATGGATGATTTAATGACTCCAATGTGTGTGGAGGGGCCAGAGACCAGGTGGAAATATTCTGCGTTCAGGACACAGCTATAGTGGGGAAAAAATGTGATGTGGTGCCTGCTTTCTCCCTGGTTTACACTTTGATGGTCCTTGTGATGCTGGTTTTGATTCTCATGGGGATGCTCCTCATTGTGAAGGAAGGAGTCATGCCTGCCATCTCCAGGTTCAAGTCTCTTCTGGGATGAATTAACTTGTCAAATTTGCATGAAGCCCCAGCCGCTCACCTTACAGTGTTCCTCAGAATGAGCCTGAACAAGCACTGATGTATTTAACTGAGTATTTTCCCTAATTCCCTAATTTCTGGAATGAGTCGGGAAAAAAAAGAAAATAGAGCACTGATTCCGAAGCCAGGAAGAGATATACCTGGAGCATGTCCAGCCAGGGTAAGGAACCGGAAAGAAGGAAGAAAGGTTTTCTGAATACAGAGCTGTTTTGGAGAGACACGTTTCTGCTTTATGGTGAGGTGACTACTAAATGTAGTAATTAAAACCAGCTGCCTATGTCATCTTCTCATATATATGCGAGACAAAACCATTGATGTCAGACATCAGCTGCATAAAATCTGCTGCAAGTGAAAAGACAGACAAGTGCAAACAAGCCCTCCATGAATTTTCAGTGATAGATCTGAAATATCAAGTGTGAAGGGCTGACCTCCTGCCTGAGTTTGGCTTGTCTGGATAAGAGCACATTATCAATATAGTCAGTGCAATTTTTACTGACTGTAACCTCAATCTCAGCTTGTTTGGGTTAGTGGATATATAGTCCTCCATGTGCTTTGAGAACCTTCATACAGCCTGACTTCTCCATAGCGCATGAAAACTCTGTACATGGCTGGCTGACCAGTGACTTGCTTAATTAATATTTGAAAAATCAGCTTGCCCTGCCTTTGCATATTCATCTATGGATGATGGATGCTATCCCAGCAGGGCCGTTTTGCTGATGGAAACTGTCCAGCTCACCTGCAGGTCTTTTATTATTGAAGCAAATCAATGAAACAACTCTTTACAAAGAGAAAATTAAAAAAAATCCCCCATCCTACTATTGAACTGTGAAATTCTATCAACGCTACATATGTTGTACAGGTCCTGTTTTGGAGCACAGAAGTCCCAGTATGAGCCTTAAACAATATGTTTAAATAATCTTGTGAACTTTGGTATGTGCAAAAAATGCCTCTGATGACATTTAGCACTGTTCCCTAACCCAAACACTGGGAATAATTATCTTTTATTGGCACGTGTTCTGTGTTGAGATCAAGAGGCTGTCGAAGTGCGTTTCTTTTATTTGCATTACTGGAGGAAAGATCAAATG
>NW_020799096.1:5555078-5557315 GCF_003259725.1 Athene cunicularia
AAAAAAAAAAAAAAAAAAAAAAAAAAAAAAAAAAAAAAAGTGCAGTGTGAAGTGACTTGGACAGAATAGGATAGATAAATATATACTGCCAGCTGATCTCCTTTCATAAGATGACTATTCCATAGTTCAAGGGAGTGTCTCCCTTCTTCAATCAAGAGGTCCCTAATCCTGACAGATGACCTATCGATGCTTGCACGTCCTGTTTTGGGGCTTCACGCAAGTATTTTCTGTTCTCTTCTCAAGGGCTTTTTTCAATGTATTTGCTATATACATAAACAAGTCTGTAGGGACCCATTATAGAAAGCAGTGTTGAGAAAAACTCCATCCTTGCATCTCATTTCACATTTCTAATGACAGTCACATGAAAGTGTCCCCTTTAACTGTGTTTAAGCCCTTATTCAGAAAATCAGAAACTGTAACTCTGTTCCATTGCATCTCTACCAGGGGCAGCAAAGGTGGAGGCTGAAACCTTACCACCACCCAAGCCAGTGTACGTTAAGTGTCAGGAACTACTATGGCAGTACAAGGAATAGAGGAGTGTTTGGGGTCCTTCAAACCCCAGCAATCACACTCCTCCCCTTGGGACCAGCTGCAGGAATTGTATTTCTTCACTACCTGTGCACATGCCCCGCCACTGTCTCCTCTTCTTTCATGGAAATTTGGGTTAGATTCTGCTCGGTTTTGTTGGTTTTGCCTCAGATTTTTGACAGCCATGCATGTGTGCAAGTTTTTCTCAGCTCTGTCTAAATAGAGAGAGGCTTGAGGGTGTGGCTGGAGAATTTAAATTGGGAGTTACTGAGTAGGGCATGTCATGGTCCATTAGCCCCTGCAGCCCTCTCTGGTGACCCCCAGCCAAAGCCTTCGCTTAGGTGCTGTGTCCCACATGCATCACACTTGCTACTGACCTGCACGTGGGAATATGTTAACTGGCATTTAGCTCTGTGGACCATCTCATGGTAAAATTCCCAAAGAAACATAAACTGAAAGGATGTAATAATCTCTTGCATCAAGCAGGGTGAGATGAGCAAGATCCTCAATGTGTCCTGGCAATCCTGAGAGCAACTTGAAGAGAGCTTCAGGATATCGCTTCTGAGCAGCGTTTTACCAACGTGCCTCCTTATCCGTGTGCTCTATGTGGGGAGCTGCAGGCCCCCCCATTTCCTTGGTAGGAAGCAGCAGTGTGTGTGGAGAGGTGTATGTGATGTATATGTCCACATTTTTTTTTTTATTTATGTATTTATTATCACTAGTCCAAATTCACCTGTGATAAGAACCAGCTGACGCTACGTCTTCTGCTCAGCGGTATGTGAGTGACTTGTGTGTCTATGGAGCTGGGCCACTGCCAGAGCACTGAGGGTTTCCTCATCTGCAAGAGGTGGTGTCCTACCCCATGGCTGGCTCTACACAGTCCTTGCCCCCTCTTCAGGTGTGACATGTGGAGGCCCAGAGAGAGACAAAGTGTTGATTGCATTCTCAACTCTATTTAGGTGTGTAATGCTACAGGCAGGTTCTCAGTGGGGTTTCCAGGACCATGTTTGCAGAGTTCATTCCTGCAGCCCACTTGGCTCTCGTGGTCCCCCAAGGCAGGGCCCCCCCGTACAGCCCTGAGCAGCCCCACCTGGGACCCCCACCAGCCACTCTGCCCAGGGGCCCAGGAGTCCCACTGAGGCTCAGCCCTGAGCACCCGCTCCCCACCCGAGCTACACTCCCCTGCCTCCTGGCCGGACCTGGTGCAAGACCAGTCTGCAAACACAGCTTTAAAACAAGAGAGCTGTGGGGGGGACAAAGATGCTTGCAAGCTGTAGGGTGACCCTGCCAGACCTTTTTGGGCAGAGGACATCCCAGGCACCATCTCTGTACCCTGGTGCTTTGCAGAGGGCAGATGCCACATTCTGTTTCTAGGTAAGCAGCACCTCCTGAGTCACCCTTGTCCCAGGTCTGCTTCCCTGGCCTAGATGTTGTACACAAGCCTAATGGAAGCATTTATGATGAAATCTGCTCCTCTGGGACAGATCTAATGTTTTTTTTTTACCTCCCATTAACAACATTCATGCACTTACTAAGATTAAGAGACAATGTCATGTGCTCCTTTGCTGTTGTGTTGTACCAAGACAGCTTTAGGTCTTACTGTCTTAGGGACTTGGAAGTAATAGAAAATCTACTTGGCAAAAGGCAGGGTTTGCTATCTGAGTGGGAAGGAAAAAGATTTAACATCGGGGAGGGGAGGGGGCGGGGGG
>NW_020799096.1:5557365-5593444 GCF_003259725.1 Athene cunicularia
GGGTGGTGGGGGTGGTGGTGGTCAACTTCCCAGCTGGCCTCTAAATCTGTGTATGCAAATCCTTCATTTGTCTGACCAGACCACATATTTTAAAAGCTTTGGGGTTTTCTTTAATTGGTTTAAGAATTTGGCTAATGCATAAGGTATAGCAAAAACCAGCTCTGTATTACACACGATTCTGGGTTATCTATCTCGCCACTCTTTCCACAACCTGAAAGAAAATAACACAGCCGATTACATTCTAGAGCTGTATGCTTTGCAGGTTTACATGCCTGGGAGCAGCTTGGGATCTATCTATATACTTTATAAGTGCCATTGTTTAGATTTGTATTTTGCTATAGATATAAAACAGAAACCATTCCAAAGACCTCTCTGCTAGGAAGATTTTTCTTGCCTATTATTAGCACTCTGCTTTTGCAGCAAGCGCTCATGAGCCAATATGCAGAGTTTTAAAGGACTTCAAAGTGTCATTGGGAACCAAGTGATATGTGTGTTAAAAAGGGTTTAATGGAGCTGCAGTCACTGTAGCACAGTGTCTTTTTATAGCAAGTTTTTACAGCGTTAAGAAAAACATCCTGCAGATTTCAGTAGGATTGGCATATGGATAAGGTACTTTGCACTATGATTTTTGTTTCTCTGCTTTTTTTAAAAAAAAAGAAAAACAGTATTGCTAGCTATAGGAAGAATGATAAGCTGGAACAGGTCTGCAAAACTCAGGCAAGAGCTATTACCTTTATTTTGGGGTTAATTTTTTTTTGTTCTTTTTTAGAAGAAAAACATACATTTAAAAGCCAATGGCTTGGTTTAGAGACTGGAGATCTGGAGTGATTTGTATTCATACTGAAGCTTTTAACAGTCGTCTTTTTTTTTTTTTTTTTTTTTTTTTTTTTTTTTTTTTTTTTTTTTTTTTTTTTTTTTTTTTTTTTCTCAGAGCCACTGGATTATATTATCATTATCACAAGGCAAATCTTGCTTATCAAAGTTGAGGCAAACTATCTGGAACTGTCTTTAAAAATGTCATAGGTCAGGCTCCCACAGAAAACTAGTGGTTTGCAAAAACTGAATTAAATACTAAAGCTGACCTGATCCCTGTGTGGTCATGGTGATCTGCAGGAATGTCTGCAGATTTGGCAGGAAATCACTGATTTTAATAATATTCTCTATTTTTCCTTTTACATCACCATTTACGAATCTCCTTTAATTACGCTCGGGAAGCATGTAGGGCTGCCAGATGAGACAGGATCCTCACTGCCCTTTAGTAACCTACATCAACAGCCTGGCCACTTCTGAAAGAACCAGACAACAAAAGGAAAGGAAAGACAAGTATGTGTGGCCTGCTGTGGGGGTAAGGGACTTGCCCAGGGTTATACAGAAAGGCAGTGGTAGAGATAGGATGTATCTTTGGCCCTCCAGTCCATCAGTCCTAAAATTATCCTTATAGCCATCCTTGCGTCCACAGCGTCTGTGATTTAGCTGTTTGGACTCATTCCACCTCTGCAGCAATGTCATTTAAGCATGTTTTACTCTCTGCTTTTCCTTCAGGCTGGGGAAGGACTGGTTTCTGCCTTATCTGGGGGAATAAAAAAAAAAAAAGAGACGGGGAAACCTTTAGTTGTTGTGACTGCCAAAGCAGAAAAAGCTCAGGATTTTTCAAGCCTTGCAGGCAGCTGGGGGTTGCAGACAAATGTGCTCAAAGCTGATGAGAACTGGGGTTCAGTTCCCGCTGCTGCCCTTAAGCTGGCAACTGCCTCCCATCCCTCTGGCTCGACCCCAACAGAACTAAAGCCTTGGTGAAACCCCAGCGTGGGAACCCCGTCCCTCCCAACCCCTGCAGCTCCAGCCTGAGCAGCCTCTTTTATTTTTCACGCCTGGTCCTTCCGAACAGAAACCCGTGGTCGAAAATCTTACAGAAGCAGCCTTTTTTTTTTTTTTTTTTTTTCTTCTCATCTGCGGAGGAGGGCAGAGGAGCGACAACGGGGAGGGGGGAAGGGTTTGTGAGGTTGTGGTTTGTTGTTTTTTTTTTTCTTTTTGCAACACTAGTTGTTCAGGGGAGTGTCTTGCGTTATTAATGCTGAGTGGCTCCAGCAACTACTGTGGTTTTAAGGTCGTTAGTCATCCGCTGCTACCGCAGGAGACACGGGAGCGCTGAGCCAGAGCTGTTCATGCAACCCTCTTGGTCGTCCTAGGCCAGCAGGTTGGGAAGAGCCGCAAACGGGGCAGCGGGGGCGCGTGGGGGTGCGGAGAATGGCCCTGGAGCTGTGGGGGCATGCTCCCAGCCCAGTCATGGGGTGCCAATGGGTATGGGACTCATCGGGTTGTGATGGGTGGCTGCACAGACACCCAAATGACCTGAGAGGGGCTGAGGGGTGTGCAAAGGGCAGGGGCTGGGAGAGCACCTGCGATGCACAAGTCCGGGATCCTCCATGCACCCTGTGCAAGGGCAGACGTGTGTGTCCCCACCTGGGAAGCAGTCCCTGCATTGCATATTACACAGGCATAGGTTTCCTTTCACCACAAGCTGCTGATGAAACAAGGATGCAGGATGCTTCCTGAGCATTAAGGGAATACAGGTCCAGGTGTGCCCTTCCCACCTGATTTCTTAATTTTTTTTTCCTTCCTTAGGATGAGGGGGTCTAGGCAAACATTCCTCAATTTATTCTGCATCCTCTGGCTCCCGCTTCTGCTGAAGGCTGCCTCTTCCTCCCCTCTCCCCCATGGAAATGGCCCACCACCCCCTTCGCTCCACTCCGGGCTGTACAAAGGACACACCTGCGTTGGTATGTATTCAGGTTTTGTTTGCCTGCTGGACTAGTTCATTTGTTACTCCACCAGTGAGCTGAGAATTGCTATGCACATCATAAATCACTCCTTTATCTATTTCAACAGCTGTACTGCAAAATACTCGTAGCCTTTCACGAAATAATCACTGAAGATTTTGCAAGGCCAGCATGGGGTCTGGAATTATTTTATGATTTTGTTTTTGAGTGGCTGCTACCCAAAGTTCATGTTTTTGCTCTGTGGGGAATGGTGTCTGGCTTTAATGTCTGTAGGTCTGGGACCTGGAAAGAAGGTGTTAAGAGGTCCTAGTGTTTGTTAGGGTTCACAATGCATTTTTCTTAACTGTAGGAGACCATGGTTTCCTTCAGAATCACCCAGGGTTTCTTGGATCAATTTCATTGCCTGGGAAACCATTCTTAAGAATTGCTGGTGCCTACTTGGGCCAGAGAGCTTTATGGTCTGGGTGGTCATGTCTGAGGGAGGCAAGTTGTGAGGGCTGCTTCCCCACATTTCCTTTCCTTTTCTCAAGCTCATGAGTCTGCATGTTCCATGCTGAAGTGACGCAAAGTATGTTTTGGCAACCGCTTCTCATGTGACTTTGGTGACTGCGGTGATCTCCACAGCAGCTATAGCTGGGGGTATCCTACAGCCTCAGATGACTAAGTGATTCCCAAAGCAAGACCAGTAACACCAAAGACAATGAGAACTGTAGGTATCTCTGCACCAGATATGCCCTTGTCATGAGACTCTGTATACCGAGAAAGATGTGGCAGCTTTTAATTTTTATGTGTGAGTGAATGTTAAGTGATGGATATATCTTATGCATTATGATCAAATGTTTTATTTTGTCTTCTTTTAGCTTTTCAAGGCACTATTGTGCTGTAAACATAAACCCTGTTATGGTTCTCCATCCTTCAGCCAAAAATTATTTTCACTGTGGCTCAATGAACACAATTAGAAATAATAATCCTGAACTTGTTAAAAACAGTTTTTTGCCTCACTTCTGAGCTACCCACAGTGCCCCTGCAGATTTTGGTGCCGGTGAGGCAGGTTCAACTGAAAGCAGAGTTAAGTTGGGGTGGAGAGGCTTGCACAGCCCCTGCCAGGGTTCAGCCACTAGCCAGAAAATGAGAGCAAGTCATGAAAAGCGGCAAGAGCTGTCAGGGATTGGCCTTGTTTGGGCCGGTAGCCACACAAGCAGTGACTGAGAAGCTGCCAGAGTGAGAGGGAAGTGGTGCTTTCTAATAGTGAGATCTTTAGGCAGCCACAGTTTTGATGGCATTGGAAAGATGATTTTTAAATGTCAGGAGTATGGTCTGCCCTTTCCATCCTATTGACCCAACAAGGCTCTAAATTCCTAAAGATACTGCACATTGAAGTTGACCTGCACAAGATAAACTGTGCTTTTTTTTTTTCCTCTCTTTGGGAGGAATCCCATTTCTGGAACCACCAGGCATCTCCCCAGCATGGTCGTTCAGTGGGGAGACACAAAAAACCTGCCTTCCACACCAGTTCCTCTCTCTGAGGTGTTCCTTCATCAAAAAGCATCCATGTGAGCTCAGCTCAGGATCTGAAGAGACTGTTCACACCTCTGTAAACCACAAGTTAAAAACGAAACCCGCAGAGCATTAAAACTGCACAGGTCAGGCCTGACAGGGAGGGCTGGTGACTGCGAGCCCAGACGGCCACCTCGGGGGTTCTGATTAGCTGTTGTCTTGACTAACTCTTGAAAACACTGACAAGCCATCTGTGTCTCTTCCTTTTCACAAGCAGGAAAGGGAAAACTCGGGGTTGCTGCTGGTTACACTTGCCGTGGCGTGGAGCAGGGATAACATCAGTTCTTGTGACTGATTCAGTGACCAGCCCTCTTAAGAGCAGAAATCAGGCCAAGATCAGATTCATCTGTAAGGAGGAAGATTGTGATTTCCTTTCAACAGCTCGACCTCAGACCCTGCTAGCTCAGTTTGCCATCTGGGAAGGCATTGGGAGAGAGCCATGAGAACTTCCGTGTTTTCTTGGCCTTATAGATTGAGGCAGCATTTTTAACGTGAGAAATGCCTGCTGCCAAATGTATAGGAGATTTTCTTGAAAGAACGGACTTTTTCATGCAAGTTAAATGTGTGGTCAGGTGTCTAATCTTTCAAAGTTATTTGATTCTCTTTTCTGAGGGAAATGAGGTGGCTGCACATTGAATAGTCATTTCTCATTGCTCCTGTGTGTGTGTACCACCTGCATGATCAAGATTGCTATGTTAGTAGCCAAAGCTGGTCAGAAAATGGATGCTCTTTCAGTAACAAAACAAGAAAATATTTTCCATTAAGCCTTTCCACCGAAAGTATCACGCTTCTTGAAGAAATATGTAGAAAAGATATGTCAGGAAAGCAGCTCTGGTACCTCCATTGAATGCGATACATCTTGGTTGCTTCCTTCTGTTGCTCTTGCTAGCAGGGCTCCCTGGGTAGGCACTATCTGCCCCAGTATGTTCTGGTCATACTGGGGAAACTTCAAGGGAGTCTCCTGCCCTTAGCACATCTTAGGAAATGTATTTTGGGTAGGCACCTATATGCTGATATGGAATAGGGCTGGAGGAGAGGAGGGAAGGCATGCAGAGAGGTGTCACAGCAGGCTGGACAATTCAGACAACTCAGACGGGGGGGTTTGCCCAAAACATTTCTGCTTTCAGATTGTTACTTGTCTAAAGAAGACAGTGATTTTTTTTTTTACAGCAAATGTAATTGTGTTAGAAAACATTTAGACAGAATTTTTAATCAGCGTCAGTAGCTATAGAAAAAGTCACATCATTTTTGCTGCATTTTCTTGAAAAATTTGACTGCTTCCTTCAGAGGAAGCCTTTTAATAATTGACTTGGTGTAAAAATAAAGCATCTGGAAAGTGTTCCCACTTAAAAAAGGTTTTAATACTACTGCCTTTTACAATTACGGAAAAGAGAGGGAAAGGACCTGTTCACGATCCTCCTGGCCACAAGATCAGAGGTATTATACCTAAGCAGTTCCTAACAATCTCTAATCTTCCCTTAGATAAACCATCTTTCTTTGGCCCTGTCACTAGAAAAATTTTCCAGCATCTGACAGTCTCTTTTCTTCATCAGTGTTTCCTGCCCACGCTGGAAAAATGCCCCCCTTTTGCGTACCGTGAAACCAGCTCAGGCCCTTCCTCTGGGCCTTTTGCATGCTTTGGTATATCCTTCTGCTTTTTCCTTATGTTAGATAAAAGGGCTTTAGTAAGTTTTCCGATAGTCAAAGTTCCATGAAGCTGTATTTCCTCATGTAAAGGCAGTGAGTTTTTGCCCTGTGCACTGGTTTGGGAGCTGGATGCTAGGTCTTGTTTTTCCATCTGGGTTTGTTACTGACTGGCAGTATGGTTTAAGGGATTTATTCAGGACGAGACTTAGAAATCCATTTTCTAAGTGCAGTCTGATCATTTCAGTTGGGCATCCTGTGAAGAAGATGCTGTGTGTTTTTCTTTCAGAAATTATGTATGAATGAAACTTTCAGATACGCAGATCTTTGACTTTTGCCATCTGTTAAATGAGGAAAATACTGCCCATTTCATAGGGCAAGCAAAGTTTTAGTTGAGTTAATGTTAAAGTACCCAAAGACAGGACAGTAACACTGGTAACTCTTGACACTGATGTTAATGTTTCATCATACCTAAGATTATGTTCTTTATTTTTCTACTATTTCTGATTAATTTTTTTAAAGTTTTATTCCACACCTCCCACAATCCCAAATTATGACAGATCCCT
The DNA here is from genome assembly GCF_003259725.1 of Athene cunicularia. Classification (NCBI taxonomy): domain Eukaryota; kingdom Metazoa; phylum Chordata; class Aves; order Strigiformes; family Strigidae; genus Athene; species Athene cunicularia. Next base: position 5,563,910 of record NW_020799096.1, read on the forward strand.
TAAAGGGTCTTTTCAAATTGTTCTGAAGTCTGGCAAAGGTGACTTCATCCACAAGTACCTAAGGCAACCTCAGGAGAGGCAGAAACTGCCCTGGAGGATGCAGAAAGCAGGGGAATCATTGAAAGACAGGAGGGAACTGCTGTATTCATCTCACTTCAACATGGTGAAGACAAGAAATTTGGGTAACTGTAGATCAATCAGTTAAACATCAGTTCCTAGAAAAATACCACAGTAGTTAATACAACTTTATAAAAGCTCTGTTCAAAAGTAAATATGAGTCAGAGCCTTGCTGGATTTATCAAGGAGAAACAGTGTCAGATCAATATAATTTTCTTTGCTAATGGGATAATGGCATGTAGAAACAGAAGAAGTCGTAGATGTTACAGGGGGACTTCAGTAAGGCTTTTGGCACCACCTCAGCACTAATCTAATTGCTGAGAGATATGTGACATTAAGCTTCTATGGGGCTGGACAAAACTGGTGGATGGCCTTGTTCAGAGAGTAATTATGAGTGGCTCACTCCCTAAGCGTAAGGATGTACAAAATAAGGTACTTCCTTGGACCTCTGTTTTAAAAATAGTATCATTCCATATTTTCACTAGCCAGGATAATGAAATAGTGTGCTATTAAATTAGCAGCTCATATAAAGCTGGAAAGTTTGCAAGTACAATGGAGGACAGGATTAAATTCAAAACAGTCTTGAAAACTTGGAGCATTTGCCCCCCACCCCCCAAAAAAAGATCATTTCAATATGGGTATGTTGAAGGCACTTCAGCAGAAATAATGAATGACAAATGTAGCAGATGAGGAATGACCTGCTGTGTAGCATCCCTCGGGAAGATCATCTGGGCTTGTAGCGGCACAATGATGGCAGGCTGTCATGACAAACACATACACCGCATACACCAAGATGTGTGAACAGAAGTTAGCTTGCAAGACATGTGAAGTAACCTGTTACCTTTCTCAGCATTGACAAAGCCTCAGAGGAATTTCTGCCTTCCCTTTTGGGGCTGTGCATCAAGAATGACGCAGAGTGACAGGAGGTTTTGGAGGAAAACAAATATAACCTACAAAGAAAGACTGAATAAATTAGAGTTAATTAGTCTAAAGAAGAAAAACTTGAGAAAAGACATGATATCTCTCCTCAAAAAAAACATTGAAGGGGCGATCCATTCTCCAGGTTCATAAGAGCTTTGGCAAGTAATAACAGAAATGGGTACCAGTAGGGACATTCAGGTTAGGAAGACAATTTTTCAAGTGGTAGTGATAAGTGAGCACTGTCATCAGTTCCTGAGAAGGCTGTAGAAGTCCTCATTAGAGGACAGATTTGTGTCTACCCCGTCCTTTCAGAATGGCATAGATGCACAGATGAGCTGCTAGAGCAGAGGCTTGTGTCAGATGACTTCTTCCAGACCAGTTTTTCGGGGGGTCCGTGCTGTGACTACGAGAACCATTTGCAAATAGCGAGGTTTATTTATTTTCTCCCCAGCAGCAGGCTGCCCTGCTCTTTCGGAGATTAACTTTGGCTGCCCTTTTTGGAATGAAGCGATTAGTCAGGGAGCGCTCAATACAGCCGGACAGCAGCACTTTCCATCTCCTTTGCTAGCAAGCGGAGATCCTGTGGGTCCGCAGCCAGGGAAGCAAATTTCCCCATCTTTGTGCTCTATATAATACCATTCTCAGCAACCTTTGCGGGTCACCTCTCCCATTCACCCATGAGCACATAATTCCTCGTGTACGAAGAAGCATGTTTTTGAAACATATCTTCAGCTCTGATTACATTAAAGAATGGATGTTTCCAAGCTTCGCAGCAGTGTAAAACACCGACGTCTACCTGTGTTGATTTGTGTGATAGTCAATGTCCTCAACAGTTTGCCTCTGTCTAGCTGTGCATGAGTGCAGGGATGAAATATGCCCCGCAGAGTGGCAGCAGGACTGGTGGTGTTTGGAGTTCCCAATAACTTCACACAATGGAACATGCCAAATGGAGTTGGAGGCTTTTAATAACTGCGCTCAGACAAAGTGGCTGTGCACATATTGTCTGGGGAGGCACCATGACAGAACGTATAATTTACAGCTCAATGAGTTCTGTAAAAAGGCCATGCCCAATATCAATGTAGCACCACAATGTATTTTACTCTGAAAGGCTGGGAATCGACTTTCATTACAGCTAAACCAGTGCCAAACTGCAGCACCTCTGTTTACTTCACCAACATTGCTCAGTTTACTCAGCAGCAAAATTTGGCCTGACGATCAGTAATAAATACCAAATTTGATCATAACATTTTCTCCTGTGATTATAATTTGGATAGAAAAACCACAGGCATGTGAGTAGTACAGTAGAGATACTAAAGCAACTACTAAAATAGGAATATTTTCTCCAGGGCTTCATATTTTTCAGCAACTGATGGTAAAAATTCCATTTTCAAAATCACCCCAAGTCTCACTGAAAGTTCATAGCTGTAAAATGTAGATATATTTACTGAACACAACAAAAAGTGTGGTTAGCATACTGACATGTATACGTATGTGTATGTGTGCGCAAATGCACATATAAACATACATGATTGTGTATTTGTAGACAGGGATAGTCTTGTATGATTTACAGTCCCGATACTTGCCTTGAGTATAACTTTTCTTTGATAATCATATTTATTTTGTATTGATTGTCTGTTTGGTTGCTGATTGCCACAACGTGTGTGTCTCCCACTCTTGTTCACATGTTGGCCCTGTACAGAACTTCTGTTTATGTTTAAAGCAGTCGCTTTCAGTGGTTTTAAGAACTGTGTATCTGAAACAAGTTTTGTGCATTCAGAATCTTAAAATAGTCAAACCTTTGTGACTAGGATGAAGTTACCCAGATACATTAACTCCCCCTCTCACTCTCACCATTTAGGCTTCAGTAAATTTTTAATAGCTTTTTCTAATTTGAAAAAGAAAAATATGTTAATGGCACACATACATACACTTTTTTTTCCTATTAATTAACGTAGAAAGCATATCCTTTGGAAATGCCTGGGGTTATAGATTTGGTTAAATAAGGCTCTTTAAAGTGTAATGTAGGAAACACTAGGGATGCATTTGGCTGGCAGGTATGGACACCAGAATCTTCCACTAGATGGAAACTGAATTTTCTGTATCAGCATAGCTATCAGAGTCCTCACTGGGTGTCTTAAGGAAAGAATAATGAACTAGTAGAGCTCTGAAGTGAGGTGTCTGAAGTGCGTCACTGCTATTGCATGAGCAACAGAAATGATAATTGATATGCAGGGTTGGCTGGTTTTGTTACAGAGCTACAATGCACTCAAAATACTGCTATATAGGCATTGATGTTTCAAAAATTTCCTTAGCCAGAATATATATGTAATTTTATGCCCAGTGACAGGTTTGGTAATAGTGTACCATTTAGCATTTTCAAGATACTTTATGACCCTTAGCAAATTTAGGGGGAAAAGGTCTTGTATATGCCAACATATTTGAACATGGATACCTATAATTATATTCCATCACTTCAGTATCTCTGTGAAATACATTAATATTGCAAAAGGACTAGGAAGCAAAGTCTGACTTTGCATAAAAGACTTTTACACTCAGATCCCTTTCTGGATTGCCTTTCACAGAAATAAATCCTCTGGCTCTATATGGAGAAATAACTGTCATAACTTTGCATATACAGTTATGTTATTTGAGCTGAATATTTCCATGCTGGAACGGAATCTTGAGGTTGTAAAAGGCTGTTCTTTGAAAGTATCAGCTCAGTGTTGAGAAGCAGCGAAAGAAGGCAAAATGAATATTGGGAAGTATTAGGAAAGGAATATATAGTGAAAAAGAAAACATTCCTGTATTACAGTTTTGCATATCCATGGTCTGCCTGCACCTAGAATACCCATGGGCATGTCCCCATCTCAGAGGAGAAAACCTTATTTCTTGTTAGCTCTCCATGTAAATGCTGTTATTTCAAACAGGAATGTCTTGTTCCAAGTTGAACTGAAACTGGATTAGATGAATTTGGAGAGAGGTGTTTTTATGCCAGAACAACAGCATCTGCGTGAGGAGTAGCACTGTGGTCTTTTGTAGACAGGCTGTGGGGACGCCTCATCTGTAGGCTTGACGAGATGCATTGGAGCCTATGATCGTCTATAAATAGAAGCAGCAAAGACTGTGTTTTGGGAAAACCTTCATCTTCTATATAAAACCAGGAATGTGCTATATGGGTTCATTTATACAGGGGCTTGCTGCTGCAGACAGATATTTGAGGCAGAGGTTTACCGCTTTGCCAAGAGAGGCTTTGGCTCCTGCTCCACCAGGAGCAAGCAGGGTGACCACAGCCTGGCCAGCAGGGTTTGGGGAGAGCTGTTTGTGTCCAAGGCCACTTTTGGGGACTTATTTCCTCCTTGCGCTCCACATGATATTTTTTTATTTATGGCTGGGGAACAGCAATATGACTGGAGGGATGAGAAAGTTCTCCAGCACCCAGGAACGTGATGGCAAAGGAGGATGTGCCAGGTGCCAGAAATCCCATTTAACAGAGTTTTACTCAGACAAATATATCTACAGATATGAAACTTAGAGAGGCAGCTTTCACTATCCAGACACTTCTTGACATCCGTAGGTATAATTCTAATTATAGAGCCTTTCAAACGTATGCGGCAGAAGTGGATTAAGTTAAATAGTCTGCTTAAACTGCCAGAGGCTTCACAGCTAAGAAATGAATTTCTCTAGCCCTGATTTTATTATTGGGGTATGGGTGGTTTTTGTTTTTTTTTTCCTGTGCTTATTGGAAATGTCATTTTATTATTACACACTATTTTCAAATACATGGAGAGAAGTACTTCCTGATGTGTGAGTTTTCAGATTACTGCTGCTGAGCAAAATGGTTATGGTTTTCTCTTATCTCTTCAGAAATTAATAGCAGATGGGACAAACTATCTCTAAAAGAGACAGACATTTTATTAATACTAGAGTCTAGTTTCTAATGGCTGATAAGCATTATAATACCAATTAATTTCGTCCGGATAAAACATCCTTCAGCCTGTCAAGACACTGAAACCTATTATTGAAGTGCGACAGCAGAGTCAATTTCATGAAAGTTGTTTCTGAAGAAAATCCTGTGCAACTATAAAAAACTTAGAGCTTTTTTTAACCTTTAGTTATGAGGCCTATCTACACTGCCTTATGATGAGAAATAAATCACATCTAAATATCTACGGAATTAAAAGCAAGCAATAGTTGCTAATGACTGCCCAGATCTGGAAGTGCTTTTCTACTGATGCCAGAGTATTAAAAAGTTTATATCCTCTCACACATCATAAGTAATTAAAGCAGTGAGATTTCTAGAGTCGAAGACAGCTGACTTCGCCCTGTCCTTTTTAGTTAACTAATTATTTTCCATTTTTAGCCAGCAGAATTAAGACCCATTAAAGGCTAGGATAACTGGTTAGCATTTCTGATGGTATCTGATGTGTAGGGAGATTTCTGTTGATTTTGTTAGAGGGTACTGGCTTCTTATGCTTCACCCAACAATGAATTATTTTTCTACCACTAAATCCAGAAGAAGATGATATATATGATTAAAAAGAGGCAAGGTTTGTAGTAGGAGTGAGGAGAGTCTGAGTTAACTTTATAGCCACTAACCTCTTGAGGTTTTACCTACAGCCCAACACAAGAGATAGATTCTCCTAGAGGATAAAACTGAATTACTGGAGGAAGCATATTTTTATCAAAAAAGATGGGGATCTGGGGTGGGTTGGACTCCCTTGGTCTGCAGTGAATGCCCTTAGACAATCCTTCTCCCTCCTCCCAGGGTTCAACCCTTTTCCTGAGTAATTTATAATCTCCAGCCCAAAAGCTGCTCTTGATGACATCAGTCTAAAGGAAAGACGTTGAAGCCATCAGAGCTTGAACTCAAGCAGATGTCCCCTGGGGCATGTCCCATGGCAGGGCAATAAGAGGTGCCAGCAGCCCGTGAGGAGTAAAGAGAGTTGGACCAAGGGCACCTGATCAAAGCCCAGGCAGACGGGGGAAACAGGGAATAGATCAGCCGGTAGCACGCGTTGGTTACGTGTGTTCCTGGGGAGCACCTTTCCCACCAGAGGGCAGGAAGCCTCCCCAAATTCGGGTCCAGAGACTACAGCCACGGTGCCTGAGGCTGAGGATGCCCCAGCTGGAACCACAGACCTCTTTGAAAATCAGTCAGGACTTCATCAGCCCATCCCATTCCAGTGTTTCATCTGGAATAAGTGCATTTGTGGGGGAGCATTTGAATAACCAAGGTGTGGTCTGCGGATGCCCAGGGTGGGGAGGGTATAATAGTGTGACCAGAAGCATCCTCTCTGTGATAATAAAGACTAGTTTATGAGAGTAAACATTTTGAAGTCCAGCTCTGTGGGGTTTTCCCAAGTAGTCAGGCTATTATTACTGTGATTTATATTCATATAACATCTAGTAGCCCAAGGTACTGCATTAAGTACTGCACAAACTCAGCAATGGCTCTGTTAATTCTCATGTGAAGAAAATGTCCCTTTGAGCCTTGTTCGATAGACACAAAACCGTTTAACTGACTTAATCAACATGAACAATTTCCATGTAATTCCTGAACGACCACTCCATGAGTAGGGTTACCTGCACGACTGTGATTAAGAATTCTGTTTCTATTCAGCAGAACTGAACCAAAAATGACTATTATTTTCCCTCCTCTCTGTGGTACTTTAACAAACATGAGAGAGAAACTCACAACTTCATGGAGACTCTCTTCTTGTACAGCAGAGGAAATAAAACACCAGGGGTATTTTTGTCCTCAGCCCAACTTTTTGAATTTTTTGAGCCCTCAGGCTGTTTGTTCACAAGCCCCTTTCTCTGCACCGGCTCTGCTGGCACAAGACCTGGCTGTGATAATGATAGTGAGAGTCAAGGGGGCAACATCTGAGTCAGAGAGGAGTGTCTTTGCACCCCCACCCTGAGACGAATCATTAGGCAGGCTGCTGAGCCTGCGCTTGGGGTGAATAACTCTATTTCAGTGTAAAAGCAGTGCACTGAGGTGCAGCAGGGCTGAGAGCTGCAAACACAGGCAAGGTCTTTCCCCATCCGCTGGGGAAGGCGTGAGGCCAACGGCGTGAGCTGGTCTCTCCTGTTGCGAGAGGGTCTACCTGTCACAACGATGTTTTTGTCAGGTCAGCTTTTACACTGAAATAAAATCTCTCCTTGTAGCACTGGAGCCAACATTTTGGCACCCAAGGACGCCGTAACGGAAAGCGGAGACGTTGTGAAGGTTGATTTCTGCTTGGGGCTGGAGCAGACCCGTCACAACACAGGAAACACGAGCTGAGGTGCAGGCAGTGGGGGGAGGCAGGCAGCATCGCACTCCCACCAGCAGCACTCTGCAAGCTTCACTGTAGTGGCAAATGACACCCTCTCATTCTGCAGAGTATGAGGGGGTGCCGGAGGCGGGAGACAGGCTTTTAGAAATCTGGACCCAGCCGGAGGCCCTCATTCCCATGCTGATCGGCGGGGATGCCCAGCAAGCGGAACACATGGAACAGGCAGCCGCTGCGGGGGGACGGGGGAGCTGAAGACCAAGAGAGAAGTGTCCTCTCTGCAAAGAGTGTTGGCAGGTCTCAGTTGAAGGTGCAGGAGCGCTGGGTTACACAGCACAGGCAAAATGAGCATCATTTCTCTCTGCTGCAGTCCATGACCCTGTCAGCTCCCTGGTGTGACACGTTACTGAGCCTCAGGGACGGGACGTCTCAGATCCCTCTGTTTTTCACCTGCCCTGCTGTGTCTGAGCTCAAGCCTGTGCTTGCAGCATGGGCTTTTCCCTCACTTTTTATCCAGGCTTGCAATTTTGCAGTCTGGTCAGGCTGTCCTACTCCTCAAGCCACACTGGCACCTGCTCTATCGCTGTTGACTTCTTGTCCCTGCGTTCAGTTCTGCTTCTGCCTGTGTTTTGAGGGCTGTCTGCTCTCCCAGCTCCTCTGCTCGCTGAAGCATTTTCCTCTGCCAACATTGCTAACTTCAGTGTCTCCCAGGTTTCTTTCTCTTCTCCTTATCTTCATCCCTCACATACTCCTGGACCCATGTCTGCTAAGTGCTGGCACATTTGTAGCTTGCTCAAGGTCTTGGTGCAAAACAATGAGAGGTAAAACAACCAAAGCTGTCTCCTTTAGAAAATATTGAAGGACTAGCTCCTTCTGATCTTTCTGCTGGGACTCCTTTTTTTTCTTTCTGACTTCTAGACAGCAAGATTTTAGATGAAGGCCTAACCTTGATAATAGAAGAAAGGAAGGCAGAGAAAGAATACATGGTTTTGTGGTTAAGCCATAATTTTGGTCATTTAATTTTTCTGAGCTTCCACCCTCATGAATAAAACAAACATAGAAGGAAGGGGAAGGATAGTTTTGGTTGTCTGTAGCTTGCTCGTGTGTTAATAATATGGCCTTATAAAAACTATGCAATGCCCTTTAGGTGTGTTTCCAGCGTGTCTCGGGATTGTGCACCGCCATCTCAGCGCTAAGCAATGGAGTCGGTCCAGTGCAGCTATGCCCACCCTTGCAAATAAGCCAGGGTCTGTTTTCTGTCTCTGGGGCCAGTGCAGGGCATGGCTTGCACCCAAACAGCTGAAGTCTTTTGCACCTCTCAACTCCCCGCTGCCTCAACTGGGTTTCCTCATCCAGATGCGCTCTGAGGACTGGTCCCTAGCACAAGCACAAGCATTCCCTGGGGCATGGCATGGGATAAACCTGTGCTAAAGCCCCTGCTAGTGGTTAAACAGGGACCAGATGTCCCTGGGCTGTTCTTTGAGCCCAAGGCCTGAGCATGCTTTACCCTCCAGTTTGGTGTCCCCTTTGGTTTTAGTTTGGGTCTTTATTATACTGAGGTTTTGGTGGTGCTGGTGGGTTTTTTTTCTTTATGAGCTATTGTGTTTTAACCAACTGTTAATTTCTTGTGCTAGCCTGTGGCTACTCTGTGGGGGATGGAGAAGGAAGAAGGAATGACTTGCTTCAGAGTTTTTTCTTCCTTGTATCTGTCTGCATTTGTTCTCCTATTCTTTTAGGCTGACTGGAGGTAATGGCTCTTAGCATGCTTTATAAATCATTTCACAGAGGACTTTGAGCGAGCATTTTATTTAATAAGTATGGAGAAGTGGGCTTTTATCCCTGCAAAAAAGTTGACAAGTTCACTGTAATTTCCACTGGGTTACTGTATTTGGGGTAGAGTAGTAATAGAAGACTCAAAGATACTGATTTTACAGCAAATTCCAATTGTATTACTTCCTCTTTGACTTGCTACTTGATCCAGAGGAGCATCAAAGTTATTTACACTGAAAAACAGCACTTTGCACATAGGTGGGGGTACTTGGAAGGAATTTAAAAGCTTGCTTGGAAGAGTTGTGCCAGCCTGAAAACCTGAACATAAATGCTCTTGAGCTTTGGAAAAAGGTGGATCTGCAGCCACATCCAAATTCTGGAGCTCACCTCCATTTCTAGACTGTGTCAGAGCAAGTTCTGAGAGCTGAGATTTCTTGCAGAAGGGAGGAAACAGTAGTCTTCAGCTACAGAGATTTCAAAGAGGAATCTTTATTCAGGCTGCTGGAAACTGGCATCCTGACTCCTTGTCTCCTGGCTGCCTGGGATACCCACCTCTGTTACACAGTCTCTGAGTTCAGCCAGGGACCTCACTCTGGCTGCCAGGTCAGACTGTGCATCACCAAATCTGGCTTCTTTATAAAATGTTGAAGCCACTGCAGAAGGGGAGAGCACAATGCTGGCCTACAGCAATTTAAAATTGACTTGAAATGAACCACTCATGGTCATCACATGGATTTTGAATGATTGGTAGGTGGGGATCACACTGAACCTACTTTATCCCCAAAATATCAGAAAAAATGCTGCACATCCCAAGAAACGTGTCACTACAGTGTGCAAGTTCTTGGGTCTCAGCCACAGCTAGTCCAAGACTTCATTTAGCCCTGCTCACACCCAGGTTAGTGACGAGAAATAACCAGCTTTGTAGGTCGTAGGAAATGGTTTCTTTCCAACCACAGTATAACCTCTGAAGACGTTTTGGCTTTAGCAAATGCGTAGCTGGACCCAGCAGCTCTGTGGATGCCAAGGACCACCGAGTTTCAGATGGAAGTCTGTGAAGAAATGATGCCATAGATTCTTTGTGGTGGTCAGCACATATATCTGCTTCGTGATGTCTCTTCTGCAGGCAGTGACACCCATTAATTTTGCTAGCTCTCAGTTTTGCTAGCTCTCTGTGTGGCTCGTGTAGAGTCCTATGAAGTACAGACCTGAGCCTTTTTTCTTGTGAGAAATAACAAGAGAGCAGGTGGCCAAGCAGGCAGCTGTAACAGTGGCTGTGCTCCCGACTCCTTGATTTTCATCTTTGAAAGGATGGAAAATTGGTTTTTTTCAGGAGCAACATCCAGTGCTGTAAAAGCCAGGCTGTTCTGTACACTCCTATGGCATCAACATTCTCTCTGTGATACCTTACAGATTTTGAATAAAGGCAGAAATGCACAGATATTTTTCCCCCTTGAACACACACCTGCTATGGATCATCTCAAGAAATGAAATGCCCAACGATGCCTTGAAATACTTCTATGGTGTGGGGTGCTTCATCATACTTTGCAGATAACCATATTCGCTCTTTTTGTTTGTTTGTTTGAAGGATGTGTGCTTGTGGTGTCTGTAATTGAACAGCTTGCACAGTGGCACAACAGTACAGTAAAGGCAGCCATGGAGAGACTGTGCAACTACATACCTGGTAAGTACCAAATAATAGGCCATATGTTATGTTGAGACTGCTATATTTCTCTGTTAATTAAAAATTCACACGTGGAGTCTGAAAAAGCTTTATTGACTTCTTGTGCAGCATCTCAAATTAATGTAGCTGAAAGACAGCAAGGTGCTATCTGCAGGGGATTCAGTGGTGTGGCTCACTTGGCTTCAGAGCTGGGATTTCATCCCAAAATTAGAGTGAATTGGGTGGTATTAAGCCAACTTCTGTGTGCGCACCAACACATGCAGACCCCTTCGTTCCCTTTTTCTCCACTTTGTCTCTTTGTTAGCAGCTTAAGAATAGATTCACTTCATGCCCAGCACTCCTCTTTCTTGTTCATATGGGTCTTCATAGCAACTGTGAAGATGAAAATGTTTTCAGCAGGTGTAGGAAGCTGCTATTGTAAAATCTCAAAAATAAGCTGAGGTTGACAGGTGTAAGATGTGAGCATTTGGTCTGCACAGAAAAGCTATTGAAATGTAACCAATGACACAAATTTCAAAAGCGATAGCTATTCCATAGGAATATATGTAGACTCCCCTTTTTCTGCCCCTTGTTTTATCTGCCCTAAGGAGCTTAGCTGTCCAAATACACATCCCTAAATAGAGAACACTTTGAATGCCAGAACAGCTTTGTGCCTCACAGACCAATCCTGTAACTATTTAAGTAACTAGATCTCACATTCATGATATCTTTTTAACATTATGAATGTAAAAAGATGGCTTACGATTCTTCATTAAAAAGTCGTTTATATAGGACTTCATTAATTGTATCTCTGAGAAACCATCTTGCTCTGTAGACCCTAGTTTCACAGAAGATGTGTGTAGAATAATAATTTCTTCCTTTTCAAGAGAGAATTGCCCAGTCCAGGATGGGGCAGGGAGGTAATTGCTGGGATTCCTTCACTGACAGAATGATGCTTATCTGATTTTTATTCCATAAGTCATATCCTCAATGTTTTAAATTACAGGCACATAACCGTGAAGTTACAATTAGAAGCACTGATCCTGCTATTAAAATACAATTTTCTTTAAAATATGACATGCTAGCTCTGTGTTCATGATTCACTCAATGGACCTTGTTCCACTGACATGTCAAGATATTTCTTTTCAGCTGCCACTCTTTGTACACATAAAATCCTGTTATCCCCTTACTTAAATCTGTATAATCCACTTACCTTCTATGAGATGTATGGATACACCCACCAGAAAAAAACTGACCCTGAACATGAAAGGAGTGAAAAATCCTATGGATTGTGTGGGAGCTACAGTGTAACCCGATTTATACTCTCCTGAGAGGTGAACACTACAGCCCAGCAGGAAACAGCTTCCTCTTGCTGCTTGAAACAATAGAAAAGCTGTGGATGCCCACAAGGAGCAAACCTACTAAAGCAGGCTGTGCCATTTCACCCAAAGGAACAATTTCATTATTATACAGATGCCTATAAGTGATTGCAAGAATAACAGCAACAAATTAATGGCAATGGGGCTTTTCCTAAGGTCAAAAAGGGACTAAGAACGCATGGGGAGTTTTTTAAGGTCCTCCTATAATTTCTATTACAATAAAGTTCGGGTTTGATCAAGACTTTGGTGAAGTTATACGATGTTCAAGAACAAAAAAGTTTAGAGAAATAAAGAGGGGAAAATTCAGTAACTGTCAATCCAACTCAATCCCATAGGCTCTGTAGAAAATACGATCACGTCCTTATTTACATTGAAATATTTGCAATGTGTATGATTCAAGCAACATGACCAATAAACCTGTGAAAATAAGAACAGTAACACCATGAGGATAGAAGGCTCTCGAGCAGGCAGAAAGGAACGGTCTGGGATGATGGGCAGTATTTACACTGTAAGAGAGATTGTTAGCAAGAATATACGTTTACCTGGATACTGGCTGTCTGCCTGATGAAACAGAGATGTTTGACACCCAAAATGTGCTTTGAGACTGTCTGCCTCTGGCATTGCCTCTGACTCATGCTCTGCTTCTGTGTTGGCCACTGCTGTGTAAACACCTTAGAGTTCAAGTGGAAATGGCAACATGATTAATACCATCTTACTTACAAATATTTACCCTCTGGGATTCAGCCAGAATTCTAGGACTATGAAGCATTAGAGGAAAACCTTCTGGATTTTTATCATGTAAGAACAGGGCAGTTTAGGGAATCTCTTTTACCTGAAGCAGGGCAAAAGCAAGTATACTCTAAATTTTCTCTAAATTTCCCAGCAATTTGGTTTAAGCTCTTCTCTTACCCCTGTACACTCAATGTTATTCATCATTTTTTTTCTTTCACTCTCTTCCCCTTCTTTCTGACTTACTCAGCTTCTTCCTAACAGAGCTTTCTCTCTGCAATTATCCATCCTTGTCTGTGTTAGCAGAGCCAGAGATTTGTGTATGCATCGTGCAGGCTGGCTTGGAGGGCAAGTCCTGTAAACACTTCCTGTGGCTTGGGTCTGTTTTGCCAAAGCCAGAATGGCATCTGTATCTTCCAGGAAGACTCTGTGTGCTCGATGACAATTTTGTTATTGCTGTTCTTTTTACCACTCATCATTCATTACGCCATGGGGTAATTACATGTCAACCTTCCTATATGCATAAGAAAATCAGCTCCTAGAAATCACTGTGACCAGCAGTCCCCCAACATCAGCTGCCCAGAGCTGACGGCCAGCAAAACCCCCTCCTCCTTGCAGCCACCAGTACAGGTTATAGCATCCAGTTGGCTCCTCCAGGGCCAGAAACTTTATGGAAGCCAGCTGGTCTGGGAAACTCATAAGGAGACCATCACCTGCAATGCACCGGGGTGGTGCTGAGGAAACCAAACCCCTACTCCTGTGAGCTACTATAGGGATCCAGATGCCCTGCTGGCAAGCATCATTAGAGGGTGTTTTAATCAGCGATGATACTAAACACAGGGTTATTGATGTCTGCAATGGCTTTCCTGTTAGGTGAACAAGAATAAAATCTAATTCTAGCCAGGAGACCAATTTTTAACTTGCAGATTGCTTCTAAAGAGCCAATAGAGAGGAGTTATGCGGCAAAGGAGGCAAAGAAGTGAAGCTAATAACTTGATTGAAATAAAACACCTGGTATGGGATAAGAAAAATCAGCTATTGTAGTTACAGAAGTTGCCTGCAACACCTTATGCGTAGGAGGGTGTTGGGGAAATTATCTTTTCATTCCCTGACATGCCTTCGTGGTGCCAGTCCTCCTTTACTGGGTGCAGGTTGCCAGCTAGGGTGTCTGCAATCCTGGCAGGAGAGCAGCTGCGGGAGCAACAGCACACCCATGCCCGCTGATGGAGTCAGGGCTGCGAGGTTTTGTACCCTCCCCAGTGCAAAACTACCTGCTTTGCATGCAGCAGACCCCCAGCCCTGGGCTTGTCCAGACTGATGCTGGTTAAAATTGAATATTCAGCTTTCTGGGGGTGTCTAAGTCTTTTCTTTGGGAAAGATGAGGATACTCTATGTTTTCTTCCCGAAGTACAGATAGTTATCTGTCTAGGTAAGGGAGGTGCAAGAGAAAATGCCATCTCTCAGGAATTTCAGGAGCTGAAAGTTTTGTCGTTGCTCTGTGCTTGTATGAACCTGCCTTTTCATGACTTTTCACACCAGCCTCCCCACCAAAACAAGGTCTGATACCTCCTTTGCAGGATACGTGCATGGTTAACCAGCTCTTATCTGTTCAGGCCAAGAAACAGTCAATTTTCATTTGTGGGAACTATCAGACCCATGCTACCATCGTGCCATACTTGTATTAAAATTGCCAATCTCTCCTGCAAGTGACTTTGCTTGGGTGCAGTGACCACTTTTTTTTTTTTTTTTTATAACAGCACCTTAAAGAAATCTCTGATGAGCTGTCTTCTGGAGGGTATACTTCACTCAGATTAACAAAAGCAACCCAAGCCAGCATCCCACAAAGGCACACAGCTGCAGACTGTGAAAGGAAGACAAACAAAAAGTGTCAAATATTTATTTGAATGCAATTACTCCTGCTCAACACAAAACATATTCTCTTAACTCACACAAACTCCCAGAAGCTCCAAGGCAGCTCTAGTAACAACACCAAGCCCTACATCACTTTCTGCACCTTGATTTATGCATTTGTTTTCTTTCTTCTTGCAAACCTACCGAGCTATTTAAGCTGTTTAGAAGATGCGGTGGCATGTATGATTTCTTTCAACTTTTCCATGATGCCATACTCAGAACATTTAACAAGTGCTAGTTATCCATTTTAGTCTTTATCATGTGGCTTGCCTAAAGCCAGAGAAGGGATTTAGGCCAGGTTAGAAATGCAGGTTTTCCCATTCTCTGGTGCTATACTGAGGTCATAGATTCACACGCCTTCCCCTAAGATAAATCAGTATTCATCTTAATGAGCCAACTGCTGTATTTTGACTGTTATAAAACCAGTTTCACCATGCTCACTTACTTTAAAAAAAATAAATCTATGTTTTCTAGAAAAACTGCAAGGTTTTTGTTACGTACTTGCTGAACTTTACGGACCACACATAGCTGAACTGTAAGTATTGTTGTGTCCTCTCAGGTTTTTGCTTAGCTTGTTCTTGACATATACAGATGTGCTGTCAGAATGAAGTACAGAGGTTTCATTCTTAAAATCACATTATTATTAAAGCAGAGATGCTTGAGACTGATTCTGGTTTGTCGTTTGGCATAGCTATTCCTGAGTGAATAAACACAGGCTGCCACTGGTAACCATTTTCACACTCCATTTGAATCTCTGATCAGGCCCACCTGATGTAATTACCTTTTGAAATTCAGCTCCTTTGGATGAGGGAGGAATTTGAATAACCTGTGAGTGCAAGACAGGTTTTACAGAGTCACACTACTGTAATATTTGGGTCTCGCTTTCCCTTCTAATCAAGCTTTCTAATTGTCAGCCCCTACATGCTCTCAGCCCTGACCTTGATGTGCACTCTTGGGGAAGCCTGCTAAGGAATGTGAGTGATTAAAAAACTAAAATGTAGGTCATTTGATTCCTCTTTGAAAGGTCTTAGTTCAATTAACAGAGCTTCTCCCTCCTTAGGGCTTTTATTTTTATTTTTTAAACTAGCCAAGGGACTGAAAAGTGCTTACAGACTGAAAAGTGTTATAATCAAACATTTTAATTTAATTCCTGATTATCCCAGAGGTGTGTCCCAAAAAGAAAGAAACAATCCTAGTACTTGTGCTTGGTGATTAAAGGTTAAGGATCTTTGAAGGATTTCTGGTTATTTTCTTGAGTTAATGACTGAACATTCATATGTGCCAAATTGCATATGCATTAACTTTAACCTTTAAATCTTTGTCAGACTTATGATTGATTAAAAAACAGAACAGTCATAATGTACTTGATTCAAGTGCTGCATATAAAGCACGATGCTTTTTCATCATCCTGGAATCCAATTTTAAATGCTGAATAGGATGTTGTGGCAGAAAAATCGTTAGGACCCAACACTGTACTGAGCAGAGATTACAGGCCACAGTGAAGTGAGCTGAGGTTAGTGTCTGGCACTGAGGAGATTTAGCTTCCCATGGAAATAGCTTTAAAGCACCCAGAAGAACATAATAGTCTTTGTTTTCACACCATTTCCTTCAGCATAGACAAGGAAATGAATGCTGATGTGGTCTGCCATTCCTTGAAGCTGTGTAAACAGGATCCAGGACAACCACTTTGTCATCTCTACCCTCCTCCAAAGGTGAGTTGGTTTTCCACTTTTTTTCAAAGTCACAGATTGTGCAAGGTCTTTTATTCTGGAACTGAACAGTACAGAAGCTTCTAGTGCACGTGCATTGTCTGGGAAATAAACTTCAACATTTTGAGCACAAACACTTTTAGAGAATGTCTGTTGGAATGAAGGTACATAAGGTACTTTATGTAGGTATAAAGGTATATATATGAATGTACATAACACACTTTAGTTGTCAGAAAGTGAGAATTACAGGGCCAAATTCTCTTGGGTCAGAGAAGAAAAGTAGGGAAAATAAAATCTCACTTTCTTCAGACTTCGTTGTTAAGCAGTACAATAACCCCAAACCAGATACTCAGCTGAGGTTCATCTATACCACTGCATTGCCACGGCATGACAGGTTATCCCCGTGTTGCCTGATCTGTTGTGGCAGCCTGTGTAGATGCTGGTTACTCACTGTAAATGCAGGGTTATTTGACTTGAATTAGGATGCAGTGCAAGAGGTTTAAGCTAACGTGCATATCTTTTGCCATAGGTTGGAAACATACTTAGTTACCACCGTTTTTTTGATGTACAGTTACTTGCTATGCCACGGTAACTTCATGGTGTGTCCTTTGCTACTCAGACACATACATATCTGCATAAGTGTCTAAAGAGATACAGTTTGGTTTGGGATTTTTTGGTTGCAGTTTGATTTTTTATTTTTTTCCAGCCGTCATGCAGCCCCAGTCACACTAAAACCTGGGAGTGATGGTGGTTGTTTGGCAGTGTTGAAAAGCAAGTGATCCCTTTAGGTATCTATTTTGGTAAATCTTTCTCCCTGCATCTGAATGGATGAAGACAGATTTGATTTCTAAAAGTTTGCATTAAGACGTTTTACACAGAGCCTCATCCAACAGCCACCGAAATCGGTCAGAGCCTTTTTATGGTTTTCAGTGAGCTGTGGTTCTTCTCCAAGATGGATTTAGTTTTGTCAGTATTAAAACCTGGAGAAACACTTGCCTTCCAAAAATAGCAGTAGCATTTGTTTTATAGCAGGCGTGTGTCCCATATGACTACTATGCTCCATGCTTTGTCAACATAGAGATATATGGGTGTGCAACCAGGCAGGGGTGAAAGAAGATGAATGCAGGTAGCAGAGAGGGCCCACATTAAATTGGCTCAGTCAGGGTGTTGCCCAAACTTCATCAAACGAGTTCCTTCAAATACTGCATCTGAACAAGTAAAACAGTTCATGGGTCCTTCTGCCTTTCCCCAAGGTACATCAGAGCTACACTACTGCAAGCTCTCCCTTAATAATTGCCAGGTCTTTACTTGCCCCACCAATATTCCTGAGTCTCCAGCACTTTCTGCCCTGGTAATTGCATGTTTTTTTCCCTCTCTCGCATGCGTAACAGCAGCAGAGACCCTCTTTTTTTTTTTTTTTTTTAGATTAGGACTCGTGAAAGTAAAGGTCAGAGTACAGCAAAGGCTGGCAGGCTCCCCCAGCCCCAGTGTAGCAGGTCACCCAGGAGGACAGCGGGAGCTGTAGCGATGGTGGCTGCACCTGCACTGCACTGCTAGCCCAAGAGTTAGATTTTCATATGGATTTACTTGCTTGTGTGCGGGAATAAAGAGAAGAAGTAGAAACCAGCCTGCACCCTTACTTCTGCCAGTGGCAGAAGTGCAAGGTGCTTCTTGGAGTGAAAGAGAGGGATAGACTCTCCTGGCTGCACAGTGAGCTAAGCTAACGAGTCTGGAGAGAGGAGCTGTTTAAACCGAGGTAGCTCCTGTGCAGAAATTAGAAGATCTGTGCTGAAATGCTTGGCCTATCAAACAGAGGGGAAGAATGTCACTCATGAGGTTGTTGGCATATCTCTGTTTAGCTCTTCCCATCTCTCAGAGAAGGTATGGGACCAAGCTGTTGACTCCTTTCACCTCCAGCAACAGCTCTAGTGACTGCACTGTCTGCAAGGAAAACAACCAAAGATGTTTTTTTTTATTTTTAATTTTGACTTTTTTAAAATACTTCAGATTTTAAAATTTAAATTCAAAATTTAAATTTGGACTCTCATTTGCATGGCCTGGAGACTGTACTTCTGAGCTCAAACAAGCCCTCTCCCTTCCAAGTGGTAGTCAAGCTGCATTTGTTTCTCACCAGGAATAAAGGAACTCTACCAACAAAACAATTTTTCTATCACAACTGTGCCCTCCTTTTTAACTTGCCTGTGCCCTGAGACAGCATGAGGAGGCTGGGAGAGATGGGAGGAATGGAACAGTGCTTAGAGTTCATGCTCAAGTGGTTGATAAATTGCCCGCAGTAACTCTGTGACAAGTCAGACTGAGTAAAGATGGATTATAGGTGAAAAAAATTAATATACAGTCAGAGACACAGATGCATAAAATGCAGTTTACCTCACATTTGCTTCTTTAGTTTGTAATTTGATTGATCACTTCAGTTACATGAGCCTGCAAATGTTGGCTCAGTCCCCTGCCAAGTGTTTGAACAAGACTTTAATACTAATGATCATTTTGTTCAACTCCATTGATTTTCAGGTACTTCGTTTATTCATTTAGACTTTTGGATGCCCATTTTTCCAGAATCAGTATCACATTTATCCTGGCAAAGGGAGTAAAAGAAATCTAGAGTTACTTGCCCTTATAAAGCAGTATAATGTTCAGGTTTTAATTACCTTTAAAGTGGCAAGTATCAACATGTAGCTGTATTTCAGTCATTAGTTTACGTTGTTCTGTTTCTGTGATGTTGTTCTACTGAGATCATGTGTCTCAAAGAAGGAAGAGCCCCGGCTTCAGAGGCCTTGCAAACTATCTACATAATGGAGACACTGCAAGCCAAGTAAATGATACGTGTGTACATACTTCCCTGCTCTCTGACAAATTAGCTCAAACCAATTTTTTTTTCCAACCTGCCTGGAGCCATTAGCAGTCTGTTGTTATTCTAGGAGACGTGGCTCTAATTATGAACAGAAAGTGTTGCTCCATTTCCACGGAGCCCAGTGCTCTCAGTGCGGAGCTGGAGAAGAAGAGCATCTAACCTGGGCAAAGGCAGCTCCATTGCAGGGGCTCCCCGGGGGCTTGGGAGAGGTGGGCTGTCCTGCCGGTGGGCACTTTCAGAAGCAGACCCCTGGTGTTGGTAGGGAGGAGTGGAAGGGGTACCTGCGGCTCCTGCATCACCAGCATGGCTGTGCGAGCAGATGTCACTTGTAACGGGGTCCTGTGAGCCCCCAATTGCCCCAAGTGGCCTTCAGAGCAGAGCCTGGGCCAGGGCTGGAAGTGCAGGGAGATGTTTCTTGCCCAACCAGAGGTTCTCCTCTACCTTTAGTGTGAGGGTAGCAACGCTGGGGACTCCTTCAAGTCAGGAGGCAAAATGATCGGGCACATCAGAAGTGTAGGCTTACCACAGGCAGCTGAAAACTGGGCAGTATCTAAAGCTGCTGTAATATGCCTTGTGGTTTAGCAGATACTCTAACACTGGCTGCAGCACTGCTCCGAAACGCTGGCAGCAGGTACAGGTATCCAAGCTAGCTGGTTTAAGATGTCTGTATATTTTTTAGTAAAAAGGTAGATCAGCTTTCTGCACCAGGTCCTGTGATAAAGGGATGTTCTTTGAGCAAGCAAAAAGGGTGAGGGGCACTGCCTACCAAGCTCCCATTCTGGCCCTGGGAGCAAACAGGTTTGCAGGAGATTATTCTCAGCTTTCCTCTAGATTGTTTTAAGCCAGCTGGCCTGTTCAGTTAAATGGCAATACTCTAATTGATTTTGCTGGGACCAGAATAATGGCTCAACTTCAGCACTGGAGTCCTGTTGCTGGCAATGTCTTAAACAGTGTGTGTTGGAAGGAGCTCGTACTATTCTTTCTGCCTTTCAGAGCACTTCTTCTGCTCCCCATCACTTTTCTGCTCCAGAGTTTTAGAGACATTGTGGCTGCAGATTTATCTTAATCCCCAGTATTAGGATTTTGCTGGGAGTCATTTTACGTCAGAAAAAATATACATATTTATGCTAATGTTCTTTTATCTTACCTAAGTAAGCTTCGTTGCCACAAGCACTCATGCTGGTTCATGTCCCCTCTATCAGGTCATTCTCTGACTTTGTAAAAATCAAAAGCCACATCCCTCATGGACATTACTGTGGCCAGCCTGCTCTTTGACAAAGTAAGAGCTGACCAATTCTGGCTGGAAAAAAGAAACCCTTTGGGGTTTCATAAAATAAAAATACTCCCAATATTTTCTCTCATTTCTCTTTCTCTTTCAGCAAAAATGTGAACTGCTTCCCAGCAGGTGAGGCAGAAGCAATCTCCAGGGCAGGAGTGCTTCTGCATTCCTGGTAAGAATAGGCTTCCAACCAAAGGTAGATCTTGTGGCTGGGATTCATTTCCTTCTTTTGAGACCACAGACCATAAAGCAAGAATCTGGGAGGCAAGCTATGTTCTGGGGAGCAAGATGCCCTCCTTTTAGCCTTTCTTCCTGGAAATAGGTAAAATCTACTCAAATGTGAGCTGTTTCTGCTGCAGTCAGAAATGAGCCCTGGAGAAACAACCTAAAGACAAGCAACTGAAGGCACTGTTTGAGCAATAGTTCTTCCTCTTTCACTTGTTTATCACCATTTCCCCTGCTCCTCTTCATTGACAGAAGATAAAATGAAAAAACAAAACAAAACAAAACAACCCCAACCAAACAACCCCAAACCCAAACAACCCAAAAAATAAAACCACACAATCCCAACCTTCCACCAAATAAACCCAAAGAAAACAGGGTGGCATGGGTTTTGCAGGATGCTGCGTGCAGCTGTGTCATACCAGTGCTGAAGCTGCTCCAGGCAGGATCCCTGAGAACAAGTCATAGGTTACTCCCAGGCCCAGCAACTTTGGGGGTGGGAGGCTGGCAGAAAGAAATATAAAGACAAGGAGGTGTTGCTCGTGGATGCTGACTGTGTTTTGCAGATGCAAGCTAAAAAATGTAAATCAAAATGTTTCATCCAGAACACACAAGATTCCAAGTCCAAAAATCCAAGTGGCATAAAATGAGCAGAAATCAGAGTAATTGCCCTGGGGGAGGAAAGGCCTGAGTCAGGCTTAATGTATTTTAGATCTGGGCTTGCAGGGAAGGTCCCTATTTTGTGTCCAGAGCACATACTGTTTGGTTTGGCTGTCCTGTGAAAAAAAAGATTCCCACTACAGCCTCTGCAGAATGAAAGGTGGGAGTTGTAGAACAAAGCCCAGTTTTGCTGGCGCTGTTTAACAAGATTTGCAGCATTTTGATACCTTAGTATGCATACTCCTGGTAAAAGGATAATGAAAATAAGTTAAGCAGGAAACTTGGAGTGTTTTGTAAATATCTGCTCTCCTGGGAATGAGCTGGCTAACAGGGGTGATAAATGAGTGAGAATTAGAGTTGGTTCGTGTGTTTGTTTATGATGAGAAATAGATGTGTTTGCAAAAAAATCATCACTGGGAGTACACAGGCTCTGTGGAGAGCACTGAAAGAAAGAAGTGAATGAAATCCTAGTGAGCCCCCTCCCCTCAGCCCCATCCCTGGTGTGGATATCTTGTGCACGCCGGGCGGCAGGGTTGTGCAGATTTGGGTGGATGGGGCTGGCTGCCCCGCAGGACCTCTGCACAGCCTCCGGGCAGCGGCTGTGAGTTCACCCATCAGCTGCTGGAGCCTAGGGAGCCCCTTCCTTGGTGGGGTTTTCATACCGTGGGAAAGAGAGGAGGCTGCTTGCTCGCCGAGTTGCAGTCAGAGAGGTTGCGTGGGCTGTATGGCCTTCGGTGGCGGGATTGACATGCAGGTGTCAACCAGGGGTTACAGGTGACCCATGAAACCAAGGGTGTTTTCTCCCAGGTGGGTGTTTTGGCTGCCAGTCCTCCACAGCCCACCCTGGAGTCCTAGCTGCTGGTTGCAGGCTGCAACTTCTGCAGCAGGAGAAGATCTCATCCTTAGCATTTCAGAAAGAACATTTTCTACACGCAGGGGCAATTCGGCGTTTCCTCCCTTGTTTTCTGCTTTCTGCGTGCAGTATTGCTCTAGCTGCCTGAAGTGTACATTTCTCATGCTCTGCTGCTGAGAGCAAGAAAGTTGTCTACTCCCCTGCCCAGCAGAAAGGGATTGATAAATCCTACCTCTCTGGAAATTTTTCATCTATCATACTCAATTTTAAGCCATTTTCCTCATCTGTCTCTCAAGTTATTTTATTGCAGAAATGACAGCAGCTGGTAATGTACGACAAAACTATGTCAAATGCAAGATGCATGTTTGTTTTTTGGGGACAGCAGTAGCCCACGGGGAGGAAACTAGGAAACAGTGTCTTGGCTCATTCCTAGCATCTCTCATCTATTTGTGACATACCCAGATTTTTATAAGACTATAGACACAATGAATTAAACACATATTAAGCACATATATTAAAGTGACACATATATTAAAAACCAGTAACTTAGAAGTCTGTGTTCCTTGCTGCTTATGCTTATTCTTCCTTATCCTTTATATTGTTCACTACAGTTTTTTGACCCCTGAATATCACAGTTAACTAATTTGCTTTGATCACTGCCTGAATCAATTATAATGACATGCTAAATTTTATTCTCAGTAAAAAAATGTCGGTAATGGTTGCTTTAAATGCAAATATATGCTGCTTTAATATTCCAAGCTGGCACGCCCGCTGTTCAGTAACGTGCCATAACTTGAGGGATATTTTCTTCTTTTCCAAATGCTTTAATACTACCACTTGGTGAAGCATACTTGCTGAGCTCCTGTAGCTCTAGCTAGATAAATATAAACTTGTGCTGAACTTTACCTCGGGGCCCTCAAACCTGGTTGGTGTTAAGCTAGCATTTATGTCCTTAGGCTGGGCTGTAGGAGGGACTGATGGCACGTTATTGTCAGACAGAACAGTTTGTCCTCACTAACAATTATTTTGATCAGAAACAAAGTGGTAACATGTGACACGCTGGATTTTTTCTTTCCATTTGAAACTTTTTCAAAAGTAATTGATTTTATCTCCTTTTTTAAATTTTTTTATTTTTTACTAATCCTCAAAGCCTACAGAACAAAAGCAGTTATTCCTTCCGAAAGAGGGCAAACAGACAGTATTTTCAGCCTTTTTCATGCTGAATGCTGAGAGGTAGGACAGAGGCTATCACACAGATAACTGCCTCACAGATACCACTGCAAAGGTGACCTAATAAATGCAGGACAACATATGGGAATCATCATCACTGAGATGGAAGAATATTGTCCAAAAGTGAAAATGGATCAGCAGTGGGGAGCATACTGGTGTTACCCTGCCATAAACAAATGCTTTTGCCTGAAGTTTGCACCCAAGTCTGCAAGCTAAGCTCATCTCAGAGCTTGAGAACCGGCTCGTGAGCAGGCCACCCATAGTACAAATTTAAATCACCCTCCCAGACCCCTGTAACTGTCTTTTTAAATTATTTTTCTAAATTGAAGTTGTGAGATCTTCTTTTCCTATGGGAGGATGTGGCTGAATTTAGAAAGTGGTGTTCATCGGAGCTGTTACACATTTTGGACTGCACGAGCCTATCTGGGGCATGTCTCACCTCCATGACTGTGAGGAATCCTTGTGACAGGAAAACCAGTGTAGTCCTTCTGCGCTGTGATACAGGATAAATTTCTTAAGGACAGGGTAAACACTTAACAGCATGGCGCAGAAACAGTTCCTGCTTACACCCGTGCCTCAGCATGTAGCTGGGCAGAACCCAGGGCTGTGGACCTGGCAGGCTGCAAAAATGTATTGGTTGAGGTTTAGCAGGGTCTTGAGGAAGGCTTGAGAGCAGGACCTTGGCAGTGCTTGGCCGTTCCTGGCCGTGGTAAGCGGCCGTCCGTTTGACCACAGCCCTGCTGCACCACACGTGGCACATCTGTCCTCCTGCTGCCAGGAGTGCTGGTCCCTGGCTGTCACTCACACTCTCAGATGGTGCCCCTGGCACAAAATTTCCTCTGGTCCTTTGAGAAACATGTTTGTTAAGGGATTTGGGGAATTATTGGGGTATCGCCAGTAGTTGACTTCTTTGTAACCCGTGGCTTTATGATGGCCAACCTGTTCTCCTTTCATAAGGATGCCTTTCCAAGGTCTTTTCATGCAATGGTTCTCCCACTCTTCCTTTCTATTCAGGTATAAATAAGTATTGAGAAATCTCAAAATGCTTCTTCAGCACAAGTTTGCATGGACCCAACAGAAAACCAGTCTTGTCACAATCAGTGAGAACTTGCCCTCCAGGCAGATATTTCCATAACAAAAAGCTAACCTTCCTAGATCTTAAGCAGGAGATCTGCCTTCCAAACTCTATTCCAGGCTTTGAACCTTCCTGCGTGCCAGCTGTGCCCCTGCTGGGATAAACCTCAGCTGAGTGTAACGCTTATCTGTGCAAGACCAAATATTTCCTCTGTACCCTTCCACAGCAAGTCAGACCAACGTTGCACAGTCAGCCCTCTTTTAGCCATTTAATGGATGAGTTGTTTTTCAGCAGATGTCACTGGAGAAGTCTGTCCTCTGCAGCTCACGCAGTGCAGTCAGGATATGAATCTCAAACCGATCTGGACTTTTCCTTAGGAAATAAATGATGCCCTGGAGCAAAATAAATGAATTCTTGCAACTGGAGTTTCACAGGGGTGATTGGATAATTGATTGTTAGTCCAATAAAAAGTAACTGATGATGAGTTTGTGGACTCATACATCACATTTGTGCTGTGACTGATATATTAAAAAAAAAGGTAGGAAATGGGGAGAAAAATTGGTAGGACACTGTAAGGCTGATCTGTTTGTTTGGGTTTTTTTTTATTTTGTTCTTACACTTCTAGGTGGGGCTGAGTACTGCAATAAGGAAAGCAAAAAGGATTATTAAGACTTCCAAGGATGTGGTAAGACATCAATGGCATTCGGGTGTTTTACACTGTACTTTCATTTTATCAGGAGTGAGTTCTCATTTATTTTGCATAATTGAGTACCCACCTGATCATCATTGAATTGAATGCTGACTTACTCCTACCCAGTATAGGATCTGCTCTATCAGGTGACACTAAGAAGGAGAGGGAGATAATAGAGAGAAAATATAAAAGTATGGGGAGAGTTGGAAAAAACTCGTGAAAAATGCAGACTGCTTATAGAGTAGGGATAACTGTCTCTATCCATCCAAGACATAAATTTGTGTCTGAAATTCATGCAGCAGCTGAGGATATAATCTGTGAGTTCCACAGTGCAGCTCCACTTGCCTGTACTAGCCCAACGCACATTTGGTGGGGCAGCCAGCCTTAAAACAAATTAAAAGCAGGCGGATTTTGTTTAGATTTCTTTACAAAAGCAGGAATTTCCCACTCAGCCTTGCCCTGTGCTTTTCCATCTAGAGGATCTTCATTCCTTCCTTCAAACTTCTTGCAGTGTTTATTATTGTTTCTCCTTGTTTAATGCTTCTTCCCTGTCCCTTATCATCCCTGCCTTGCCCTTGTAGCCGTACGTAAGACGGAACCTTACAAACTGAGCCACTGCCTGAGAGCACATTGACTGCGCTTTGGGGCTGTCTGAAGCTCAAGCAGTGGCCTGAATGAAAATTCTGCATATTTTTCCCTTATTTGTGAGAGGCTGCCTTTGCCTCTTAAACTTGAAAACTGGGATTTGAAATCTTTCCGCCTCCACCAGTTTTCAGCTTTATAGATGATCTCTAAAGGGTAGCAGAGAAGGGGAGAGCAGCTTTTATTCTGCTGGGTTCACTTATATGAGTCAGCTCAGCCACAGAGTTTGCTTTCAGTTGTCTTCAGGCACTTAATGCAGAGCAAATGTTTTAGCCATTTGTGAAGAAATTACTGATATTGCTTCTTCCTGAATCCTTACCATGATACTACTCACAAAAGTGAAAACTGAGGTGCCTAATTAGCCTTTGGGCAGTTCCCAAATTGCCAAGCCAGGGAAATAGTGCACTGGAGAGATGGGTCTCAGCTCCTGCAGGACAGCAACCAGCAGGATCTTACTCGTTTTCCTTCCTGTTCAGCACTGTGCTACTGATGGCCTGAGATTTCCGCCAAGCCCCCATGTTACCACCAGCAGCAAGGTGCTCTGAGTCAAGGATGTCCTTGCTGTTGGCCAGAGCCCAGGCGCAGGTGCAGGGAGGAAGAGGGATCAGTGTGAAGGTGCTGCCCCTTGGGATACAGGGCTCCTTTGCTCCCTCACATGTGCTTCTACCTTTGGCATATCGAGCTGTGTCCCTTGCATGGCTGGCTCCTCCTGGCCTTCATGGACCATGCATGTCATGTCCTTTCAGGCTCTCCTAAGTAGGGTGGCATGGTTGGCATCAATCTTTGGCTGCAGTGGGGTCTCCTTCCAGCTTGCCTCCACTGTCCCATATCCTCAAAGCTGCTCAATGCCCCAATACCTCTCTCAATCTCCATCGCAATGCCCTTGGCCCCTTCCTGCTCCTAGGTGCCCATTTACCAGCGGGAAGAACAAGCAGACTGTGCCCCAGCTAGAAGCAGCAAGGCCATAGTTGGGTTTCTTCAGTCAACGTGTTTCTAAACCTACCTAACTGCACAATACAACATCAGCTCAAATCAAAACAAACATCATGTGGTTTGTTGGGCCTCTCCTGAAGTTATTCCTAGCATATTCCCTGTAATGACCCTTGCTCAAACTTATTTTAAAGCTAGAAAATTAAAAATAACATTTCTAGAGGCATCACTGTATCTCACAACTCCCCCTTCACCCAGATTGCAGTTAATTTAATTTCTAATCCAGAAAAACAAGAATGTAAGAACCATAAAGGAAAATCTCCAGGAGAGAGCACAGTGTGTATCACTCTTCCATAAGCCCCACATCCCAGAGTGACAGTGTGTAATGAAATAGTAAGAAAATCACCTGCACAATCTGAACACTGCCAAATCATGGTCTGTTCGCCTGCCCAGCTGAGATGCTCTCGCTGCTTGGGGAGAGGGTTGCCTGGCTGAATGTGTAGGACTCTGTATCTCTGCATCCACAATGGGGGAGAGAGAAAAAAAACATTCTCCTGGCCTCTTTTATGCTCTGGCTCATGCTGGACAAAAGTGTCAAATTATATTTGCTCATTCTTCCTGTATCTTCTATTTTGGTTGGTTTTGTCCCATTGCACGTGTGGGGAAAGCCTTCTGAACAGGTTTTTGCAAGTTAGCTGTCCCCATCTTTGCCTGGCATCTGTGTGTGACTGTGCATAAAAAAAGAGGTGTGATTATGGCAGTTGGTGATGAGAATGGGAGGTCTGTCTGGCTCCCAGTGGTTCATATTTACTGGGCATTTCTTAGGTTCATTGTGGGTTTGGGAAAAAGAAAAGGTATTTTCCAGATGTAGAGATGCAATGAAAGTGGCTGCAACCCCCAAAAATCTAATAAATGTCTCTGTTCATTAAAAGTAGTGAGCCATCTGTGAGCAACTGGCTTAAACCAAACACCAACAAGCATTAAGGGCTCATTATTATTCTTTTTTGTAAAACCAATTAAAATAATTACGGAAATGCCATTAGGGAATGTTAACAGGCAATGAATAAAATATTGATGTTATCAATCACCATGAGCACCTCTAGCACTAAGTTTTCTTATGGGTGGAGAAGATACTAAGAGGCATCTTTGAGCAATAGCAGTGAAAAAATGATGAATAGAGTCATGGTTGTGGCATTTAATGAGAGCAAGCTCTGTGCATGCAATGCTGTCATGACTACATGGTGCCTGTAACTCACAGCCCAGCAGCAGGAGAAGTAGGAAGCCATGGACGGAGCCAAAAGGGAATTGCAAGGCAGAGGAGGGTATGAAATAGTCTCCTGCCCACCCACCCATGTTACACACATGCCAGTAACCTGTCTTCTCCCAAAAACATGTACTGCATTTGTAACCACAGCTCTGCTGGTAAGGGCCCTGTAGCACCTGCTCCCCTGAGCTAGTGTGCCCTCTCACTAACACATGCAGAAGTTATCCTTTTTATTAACCCTGTGCTCCTTGCTGCCTTTTGAGAGTAGCCCAAGACACCCTCAAAGGTCAGACATGCTGCTCTCCGCACACCCCCAAGCAGAGCCGAAACATTATGTCCTGACGTCCCTGCCCCACGTGCTGTGGGGACACGTCGGCTGGGGAGTGAGAGACACGCCAGGACACTGCTGCAGCCAGTCCTCAAAGCCCAACTCGACATCACCCATACCTTTTCCAGGGCACCATCATGCCAGTCGTTCCCGCCAAAGTTAGGCAGTCTCTGGGGCTGCAGGATAGTCTTCCTTTGAAACTAACAGAGATCCAGTCGGCAACAATTTTCAAATGACTAGCTGAGAAAAAGGCAGGAAAGATTTTATTCTACTTACAGTGAAGGGTAGACTTTAAATGCAGCCTGTGAGCAGAATGAAAGGAGGTTTTATTTATGTATTTATTTCTTGCAAGCCCTGTAGTTTGTCTCTGGCACAGTTGCGGCTCCAGATGCCATAATTTCAAAGGCTTTGCATGCTGTGACTTAGGCTGAAGTGAAAAGCCAACAGCTCAAATGAAGACACTGCAGATCTTAGCCTGATGGAAAGCTTTAAGATCCTCTAGTGCTTTTGTAAGCAGCAGTAGGATTAGTACTACGTGGAGGAGGTGGGGGAAGTGGTTTCTTTCCTCTTTCCAGGAAGGCGTACACAGGTTTGCAAAGCTCTTTGAGGAAAGCTGGCATCCTGCTTGCACACCTCTCATGCTCTCTGCGTACCTGGACATACATGCATAGGCACACACAGAGGGCAGGGGGAGGTCCACGTCCCTGCTGTCACGTCCTGCTCCGACGAGGGGGACAAGTGACTCAGATTCGCAAATCCCCAATTGGAGCGGACAACAAGTCTCCAAGTTCAAGCATTTATTAACTACCTACAATGCACTAATTGAACACAAGATAATTGGCTAAGTACAGAGCAAGCTGTGGCAAGCAATATAATATGCTTTGCATTTCTTAATAGAAAAAGGAAAAGAGGGAGATAGAGGGAATGGGGGAGTACAGATCACCGGTCTGGGTTCCTGCGCTGCTCCTGCTGGCGAGGATTCCAGGAGGCAGCTATCTTCTTCGCTGGCATCCGTCTTCTT
>NW_020799096.1:5593494-5675872 GCF_003259725.1 Athene cunicularia
AGGTGTTTCATGGGATGATGTCACTAGCATGATCATGACAGCCCTCGTTAGCATATTGAGGGGTGTCAACTTTAATATGCATTTTGTGGATAATGAAGCAAAGTTCATTCACCGGACACATGGCCCTTGAAATCTGCCCAGGTGTGCCAGGGCAGAGCCGTCCTGTCTCCACAGGGCTCTCTCCCCCAGATACATCAGGCAGCCTTATCAGCTTCGACCTCCACAGCATGCACCCTGTGACTCATGGTTTTGTCTTGCGAGTGTTTGAGGCGTATTTTCAATCAGCCTCAACTTTTGCTTTCCCAGGCTGTTTGTCTTAGTTTTTCACAGGCCTGGTTTCTCAGCTCTCACACCTGCCATGCTGCAGGATGGAGCCCTGAGGCAGACAGGCTGGCAGGGAGCTTAAATACAGAGGTGCAGAAAGAGTGCAGGGCAGCTGGCGCTGCAGCAGTGGGACCAGGCTGGTCTTTCAGCTCAAGGAAAGGTCCAGCTCTCTGGCTGCTTTTGGCCATTTCTATCCACTTTGTCTGTGGTTGTGTTCTGGTTTCTCCTTTGACTCCACCAACACTCCCTCCACCTCATGGACCCCTTCAAGCCAGTGCGACCCCAGCCTTGTCATTTGATTGTGTTGGACAGAACTGAAGAGAGTTATTGGGGGGGGGAGGGTGTGTTTCAGGTTTCTTGTCTCGTCTCCCTGGCTTTCTTCCTTTGTTTCTCCTTTGATTTCTCTGTTGCATCCTTCAGAATGTGCACTGTTACAGCTCCACCTCCACTACAGGTCTCCCCACAAGGTACCACTCTTTTTCATCTTCACCTTGCTGCTTGCTCACTTCAGCCACAAATACAAATGTTGGCTGCCATCTTTGTACTAGGGGCTCTATCCCCTCTCCACTGCGCAGCCCTCCTGTCCACACTGAGATCCTGACCGTGACATACTGCTGTGGCTGACCTCCTGCCCTGGGCAGCACGAGACCCTCATTTCCATCATCCCTTGTTACCTGTCCAAGCAAACACCTTTCTGCCTGCCCTGGAGCTGCAGGGCAATGCCCTATGCACCCCGGCACCCCTGCCTCGATGCCCTGCAGTGCTGCCTTGAAGTTCTCCTTTGTCACTCAGAGGTTTATACACTGGGGTTACTGCCCTTCACGGTGACTAACAGCGTTTCATTGTCCTCTCCTGAGTCCAACCTTTATTTTCTGTTTTATGTTAGATTTGGGATGTAATCTTATTAGGGCAAGGACCATCTTTTTTTTTTTTTTTTTTTTCTCTGTGTATATAAAGTGTGTAACACAAGGGAGTTGGTTCAAGGACAGAGCTTTTAAATGCTATGACCAT
Source organism: Athene cunicularia (assembly GCF_003259725.1). Classification (NCBI taxonomy): domain Eukaryota; kingdom Metazoa; phylum Chordata; class Aves; order Strigiformes; family Strigidae; genus Athene; species Athene cunicularia. The sequence goes on from NW_020799096.1 coordinate 5,594,830, forward strand.
ATAAATAATTACCCTTCTTTGCATAAAGTTATGAATATGCCCATCTGCTCATCTGCTTCATATTTACATGCTGAATGCAGGCTTAGTGAATACAGTTAATCAGACTGTGCATCAAGTAGCCCTCTGTATTTATAGACCACTTGAATGCCCTCAGTGTTTAAAGACCACCTGAACTTACAGTGAAGCCACATGAGCAGCACGTTTGTGGGACTGATTGCTGATGCAGGACAGTATTTGCATAATTTGATCATTCATTAAGAAGGTTTCTCTCAGCTTCTAAAGCCTCCTGGCTACCTGAAACATCAACTGGATTGGCCCATGGCTATGGTCTAATGTTGAAAGAGTGTATCCTGCAGCAGCTGTCTTTTACAGCTTGCAACTCTGGCCAAGATAAAATCTAGTTATGAGATTTCCAGGTAAAAATCTCATTAAAAAGTCAAGGGCATTCTCTGCATGTGCTGGATTTTCTTTCTTTGGGCTTATCCTTCAGCCTATCCATCCCTCCCTATGTGTGCAGAAACAAGCTTTGTGGCCCACAATGTGTTGCTTTCACTAGTTTTGCACTGTGTCAGATACCATCATGTGTCTCAAACAGGAGAAAAGTAATTTTTGAAAATAATGAAAAAAATAACTTGGGTACATAAGAGAAGACAGTTTCACAGGAGCTTCTTCCTTCCTTTTTAATATTACTGCTCTTTGAAAACAAGAGTGGTTGTTCTGTAAAGTGTTCAGTCAAAATAGGTTGACTGCTGTGTCAGGTCTAAATCCTCTGGCTTAGCATCCTTAATGACATCACTGGAGTTTTCAGATGCTTCTAGAAGAATATATATTATTTAGCTCTGGACTTTACTGACACTGAATATCTGAAGCCATACTGCCTCTGTGAACTAATGCATCCGTCTTCTTTTATTTTATTTTCCTCCAGAAAAGCTTCATGGGGTTCTCAAATGTATGTGCATTTCCTCTTCTGGCTAACCTGTGTGAGAAGATTAAATAGTATGTATAAATTTTTCAGTCCTTAACGAGAAACAGAATATGATAGATTTGGTTTTTTTCAAAAAATCATCCTCAGTTAACAAAGCTTTCTATACGTCTGTTAATTTCCTTCATAAAACCACTGTCCAGGTGACATAGAGGAAGGTTGCACAAAGTTCAGGTAAGTAAGATTCCTCAGAGGGATCCCTGTGCTTTTCCAGTACTTAAAATATTTGCATCATTTTAGCAGGTCCTAGAGGTCAAATATACAACACCTCCAAAATACATGACACCTCCAAGAGGGAACCAATTTTCTCCGGAGATTTCCTGAGCCCAAGAAACCTGTCCATTTCATTTGCTGGCACAGTTGTGGTGCCCATGGCCCAGTGCAGGAAGGCCACCAGCACCTGTATAACTCTGTGGAGAGCATGAATTAAATGGCAGTTTCCAAGTGTAGGAGAATCTCAAGGTATTTAAGAAAACCCAGGTGAATGGTGGAAAGGAAAAACAACTTACGGAGGTGCTGACTTTGAGTCCATTTCTGAGAAAGGCCAAGGACCTTAACTGAGCTGTTACTCGTAAAGCGTATTTGTCAATGTACTCCAATGAGTTGGAGGAGTCAAGCAAATCTAAGAATAAACCAGTATTATCAGCAGTATATTTTGAATGATTTGATTGCCGAGACTAACCTGATCACCTATTTCTGCTCATTTAATTGAACCTGCAAATATCAGGAGTTTACTGATTAACATGAAACATCTCGTGCGTGCCTTTGAAATAACCTGGGTTTGAGCTCCGTGAGTTCAGGCAGTGGAAGCAGGAATCAAATTGTGTATCATATGTTGGATTGAATGTGTTCAGTTCTTCTGATCTCTGTGTCATGCACTCTCTCTTTAGTTTTTTCTTTCTTCTTTCTATAGCTACAAAAAGCATGTTTGGCAGTTGGACTTTTTTAGCTGGTCTGGATCTCTGCCAGTTCCTTGCAACCTTTCTGCAGAGAAGAAGTAGCCCAAAGCAGCATGTGGAAATTATTAATTACAGACAGAATAAGGGTTACAAGACCCACCAGGAGTGCATGTCACCTGTCTCCTCTGTATTTTTTCTTATCCTGATGCTCATGCAGTCTGAAGAATCCACCCTCATTGCACCTATTTGACTCTGAGCCAAGTTCAGCATCTCTTATGAGTTCAAGAGGTTGCAAAATCTCAGAAAGACAACTTTTCAAGGAAAGACTGACTAGGATATCATTCAAAGAGTGCTGCCTACTGAGCCAAATGTGAAAGGCTGCTCAATGTAGGTGCGCTGTGTCCCATAGCTAAAGAGGGGTGCCATGCTTGGGCAGCACCATGTAAAAACTAGCACTTGTCCAAGCTAGAAAGGAAGGGGCACAGAGCTGACGCCATCATTTTAACACCTGCTTCAGGTACTGCTAAAACCTATAGGTTTGCTGGAAATGGAAGTTACAGTGGAAAAAAGGATGTAATTTTCAAAGGTTAATGTAATTGAGCATTATGGGGGACCACTGAGAGCTCAGGTCTTCATTGCTCCACTCAGGGTGAAATACTTTACTCAAATGTGTTTGAGCATGGCCAGAAGGCTGTGGGACTAGATACAGAATTTTAAGATGAGACTCTGATCCTTAGTTAAAGCATAAGGCTACCTCTGAATTCAGCACGTATGGCCCTTCTTCATATTAAATCCTCTTTTACCCCATAAAATAAGCAGTGTGTGTGTGTGTGTGTGTGTGTGTTTAGCTGCAGCCTGGTATGCAAACTGTGAGTCTCCTAGGCTGAATACAACAGCAGAGAGACAGTGTAAAGGCTTGAGGGATGAATATGAGAAAGGGTATTTGCCATTTGTTTTTAACAAAAGAATAAGGTTAGTCTCCAACATCATGAGGCCCCATTCTGCAGCTCTTTCCCAAGTACAAGTATTTCATATCTGGCAGATTTGCAGAATCTGAGTGTAGTATTTATTTCCAAAAATTTGTTGCTTTTAATGCCACAGATTTCATGTCCTAGTTTGTTTTAGGGACTGAAGGTTCGACATTGCAGCCGTACAGGAATCCATCAACCTCACCTCCATAGCTCAGTCAGCAGATATTGAAAGAAATCAGAATTTGCTCCTTCGGACATAATCACTTTGCTGAAGTACAAGCACGGAGCTAAAACTGTATATGGAGCCATGAATGACATGCCAGCTACTATCTATTCTGTAGACTTTACCGTGTTTTTTTCTTTCTGAGTAGATTCCCTTCCATATGTTAACACTGCATTTGTTGTTTTTGTTTTTTACAGTGTTATAAGAAATAAACTGCCTTTTGAAGATTTTGATGGAGATAAATTTAGTACTTTCCCGGTAAGCAAAGCCTTTCCTTTGGTACAGTAATCCCTTGATGATAAGAATGTCTATGGAATTCCTCCTACTTTCTACAAAGCCTTATTCGTTCATGTGAAAATAGATATAGGAATAAAGTGAATGGTGGGGCTTTTTTGTCATGAAAAGTAGGGTTTTTTCTGGATGAAAAATCAATCATTCATTTATGTCACCTGGGGACATGCACATATAAAGCTGTGCTTCTTGCAGAAGAAAATCACTCTGCTGACAAGTGATCTGTTTACCAAATTAATAAGAGGTGAAGTAAAGTCATTAAAAAAAAATTAAATTGCCAGCTTGTCTTATTTCTGTGCCAAAGTGTGCAAGATGTCATTTATTAAAGCTTAGCAAAAGTACTCTGGAATACAATCCATTTACTGGGTTTTATTTCAGCACCTCTAGTTAGATTCTCATTTTAGATATTTTAAATTAAAAGTGCAAGAGTAACAATGACCATCCTATCTGTGTGTTTCTCCCGGCTTTTAGACATTGAGGGGCTATCACTGGCGAGGCAGAGACTGCAATGACAAAAACACCACCGTGTACCCTGGCAGACGGTAAAGCTTTTAATTATTTTAAAGGCTTCCTAATAATTGTGGCTTCTTGAAGAATGAGCTCCATATTTGGTTTTGGCCATACTCTGAGAGAACATCACTGATCTTTGCTTGTTTTCACTGCAATGGAGACAAGAGGGAATGATTGAGACCAGGGGCGGGGTACATTAGCAGGGGTGGTGCAAAGGTTTCTTTCATTTCTCTGAAGCACCTGCAGCCAAAATTGGTCAGACAGACAAAAGGTGGGGAGGGAAAACAAGTTTCTGAGGCTTGCTTGCAGGCCTTGTGCCACTTCAGCTAACACAGGCTGTGTCCACTTTAGGGAGCAGCAGGGCAGGAGGGCAAAACAATGGTGCTTGTGGCTGACTGCTGACCTCCAGCATCCAATCATCCTGTTGTGCTGGTGGAAATGCAAAGCTAAATGTGTGCCTTTCTAAGTTAGTATCTTCTAGGTGAATACATCCCAGCTGCCTGAGCATGGACTGCCATGCACACCTGAAATGGAGAGCACAGCCAGTCATAACAGCATGGCCTTGGTCCCTCACTCTTGCTATTTTACCCTGCACTCAAAATATTCTTTCAAATATAAAGGTCTCCTCTACCAAGGCTTTGTTAAGAAGTTGTTAACCAGGAGTGTTTTTAAAGCCTAGACTTTAAACAGCTTGTGACTCGATAAGCTGAATTTAAGGGTGTGGGCTTGGAAGAACTGTGTGCCCTCAGCCTGGGCAGCACACCTGCATTAGCAGAAATGGACTTAGAGATTCCCATGTGTAGGGCCAGACTGAATAGACTGAGTCTCCCTGTAAAAGAGGCCTGAGCAAATCTTCATCACCGCACACTGAATTGGTAGTGAGGAGCTTGGTGGATTTCAGTCAACACTTAAAAGCAAGGAAAAGGGCAGGGAAAAAGGGTCTGTCCGCTGCAAAAATCATCCCCATTCACTTCACCTAAGTGAATGTGCAGACTAAAAGTTTAATTTAGCAACTTCCAGTATTAACTTTAAATTAATATTGCATTTTGCTAGGAAAAAGCACCTCTCCTAGATTCAAAGAGGGAAAAAACCCCACCCCGCTGTGCAGAAAGGAATTTCTAATTATTTTATATTCTTAGTGAAAAACGGCACCAAGGATCTGATTTCCTCAAAAGCCCCTTTTACTTTATTTTCTGTATATCCTTTTGTAACTCTGTTTTAGTCCTGATAATTGGGATGTGAAAAGTGATTCTAACTGCAATGGCATATGGGTAAGTAAATGAAATTGCACCTTATACTTCCTTCCTGATTGCTGCTTTTCTTTTTCCTCCCTTTGAATTTGTCTGCAAATGTTTCTTTTTTTTTATTTATTCTGGTTTATAAACTGGTTTGGATTGCTCCTACTTACTTACTGCCTTTGATATTCCAAGTAATAAAACTGTGTTTGTTAAAAACTAAGGTAACATAGACAAAGCAGTGATGAGAGAAGTTTGTTTATTGATGCTTATGATTATTTAAATTATAGCTATTATAATTAATTTTAATGTACATATACTTATTAAAATAATGTAATGGAAAGCATAATTATTATGATGCAGTGCTTCCTCTAGGCAAATATTCGAGAACTAAATTCTCAGCCTCTGTTTTGCACTGCCATTTTTCAAGTGCTAGGTACATAGTATTATCTCCCCCTTCTCTCCTCCAACAGGGTGTGGATCCAAAAGATGGACTTCCCTATGAGGAGAAATTCTGCAAAGGTAAATCTTTACAGTTCATACAAAAAAAAAAAAAAAATTGTGTCTTTTGTATTCATTTTGCAAATATTTTAATATTTTCACGGTCATTGCCAATGTAGGGGAAAGACAAGCTTTACAGCTTTATGAGAAAGGCAAAATACTATCTTTTTTTTATCTTGAGGATGGGCAAAGATGAAATGTGAAAAGCACAGGCTGCTGGTAATTTCCTGTTAAAAGCCAGCTCAGTTATTAAGTTGAAATGCATAAATCAGGGACAGCGGCAAATGGAGATGTCACCTCTGCGTCCTCTGTGGTGCCTGAAGCCTAACCCAGAGGGATGGCCTTGGGGTTAAGAAGAGCGGTTTAACATCTGCGTTTGTCCAGTTTGACCCGTTGCTGTAAATACCAGCAATTGGGCTGATATTTTTCTGAAGAAGGCCTTAAAGAGGTGAAGTGATGACATCAGCTGATCTCCCTGACAGCGGCGTGGGTGTGTGTGTATACACATACGCACAAGTAACACCCTTACTAAACAGCCGTGACTACAGTTGCTGCTCACCTTGCCTTACATTTAATCAGCATCCTGCAGATGAACCATTGCCTGGCAAGACTTTTCAACATTTTTAGATGAAAGGCAATCTACAAATGCTAAGTAACATTAATTATAAACCAGCCAGATTGTTCTAGCAGAAATACTCATATGAGTAGCACATCCACCACCCAGTTCTGTTATACGGAACTTTGAGCAATTTCCTGAGTAATCCGATTTCCCTAAATGTTTAAGTACTTTTTAACACATATTCTATGGGTAGTAAAAATAAATGTTGGCTGCACAGCAGAGCCTCTGCTGAAATAACACATCCATCCCTGAATACAACCAGGATTTTTTCTGAATAGCAAGACCTCTCCCTGTTTTTCATGCCCAGTCCCCAGTTGTTTCTCTAGAGTTGTTGGCACATGCCTGGTTTTTGCTGCAGATGGAGCAAAAATCCCATTGCAGGGTCTAAACATTTCAGCTACACCAAGGGTAGTGTAGCCAGTTGCCCGTGACTCCATCAGCTGCCATTGCTGTTGCTCTTTAAGCGTTGCTCTTCATGCTCTGTTTCAGTTTGCTCTTTCTGCTCTTGTGACTAATAAAATGTGTTAATTAGGTGCAGACTCGCAAGGGGTTGTGCTGTTGGGAGACTCAGCCGGCGCTCACTTCCACATCCCTCCTGAGTGGATGACAGTCACGCAGATGTCAGCGGTGAGCAATCGTGTTTGGGTTGCTGAAACAACTCCACCGCTGGTTGCTGGTTGCTTTCTCCCATGCTGCAGGTTGCCAAAAGGAAACAAGTGCAAAATGCCTCATTGCACTGGAATTTATAGTTATGGTCTCACGTATGTCAGTCCCCTCCTGCAGCTGCTCTTCTGAAGTGCTACCACTGCTCCTCTTACATCTGTGCAATCGCGTCAGGGAAGAGTTTGGCTTCAGTGGCCCAGTGCTGGGCCAGAGACTCAAACCAGGACATCTGGCTTTCCACACACGTGCCTGAAGCTCGAGGAGACCCATGCTGTCTGTGGGAACAGTCCTGCTGCTAGCGGGCTTGTTGATATGGCTCCTTGCTCTGTTGCAGAAGTGACCCTGCTGACAGTCCAGAAAATTCTTTTTAGGCAGCTGGCTTTGAAATGATGTGTTCTGGATTGTTTTCCCTCATCTGTGGCATATGTGAAATAGGTCTCGTGACTCCAGTGTTCAGGCTCTGAGGCTTGTTGAACAAATACATCTGCAGGTGTTTTGAGGGTCATCCAAGGGTTTCTAATGGATGTCCTAAAGGGAGGAGTTTCTGCAGTGACTGTAAAATATTGCTCCCACACTGATGTCTATCTTTGGGCAATATCCCAACATTTCCCATTTTCAAACAGCAAAATTCGCCTGACTGTGAATTATGCTGAGCCTCAGCTGTTGCAGTTCACTGGTGTGGAATGAAATAATTGAGAGGAAAAGATCATTGTAGCAAGCTGTAATTGGAGGGTGGAGATAAACATGCAGGTATGCTCCTGTCCTTCACTGTTGTTTCCTATCCCGAGCCAGCATCACTCCCTAGCCAGGGATGACCGTGCATTATCCTCTGCACAAGGGTCTGTTGCAGAGGGGTGAGCAGATAGATCATCATTGCCCACCTTCCCTGATGAAAACCTGCTATTCCTCCACTGGGCTCTGTAGAAGAAGGACATGGACATTTTCTGGAGAACAATACTTATTCCAAAATGTCAGTATTTACGGTGCTGTTGGAGGTCTAAGAGTTTTGTATATCTTCCTACTTTTGCTCCCAGTGCTGAATGTTGCAGATTAGCAGTTGTTTTTCTTTGTTGGAAGTTTATGAGCAACGATTAGGCGAGTGACACTGATGACAGAGCTGATGATGAGCTTAATAAATTAGCACTAATGATAATTGAGATTATCTTGTCTATTAAAGATGGTAATAATACTGATGGTGATGATGATTCTGGCAGTAACGTTGGTAGCAGAGCCGTATAGGCAAGAATAGTTTTAGACTATGTCAGCATTTTGTTATCACTCTAATGAACGTTTAGAAAACATTTCTCTTGCTTGAAGCTTGCTGGTCGACTAGCTGGATGGGTTGAGGTCTAGTAATGGCATGCAAAGACAGAAACTTCAAGGTCAGGAGCTGAAGGGCAGATTATAAAGTGAGTTTTGATGCCACCTTGTTACTGTCTGATCGGTACACAGCAACTTGCATGGGAAGGGAACTGGTGCTCTCTGTGTAAGGCCCCACAAATAAATGCTTTCACTGCTCAAGTCCATCTGACCAGCATGTGGGGAAGATCACGGACTGGCTGGAGAAGAAGTGGGCTGCTTTGCTTTGCAGAAAGGGTGACTCCAAGTTATAGCCACTGCTCTGCACTGGGGCAAGGAGAGCAAAGAGAGATGTGTTCACTCTCTGGCCTTTTGTAGTCACTGCACTCACAGCACATGAAATAAAAGAAGTTAAGACATCACTGGAACTGGCGAAGATAAATACAATATACGAATAAGTAAAAAAGAAGCCTGGATTTCACACGCAGACCCAGAGCCGCTGCAAGCCATTCCTGGGAGAGATGTCTCTCATGCACCAGTACAAGGCACCGTGGCTAGCGTCTGTTCTGAGCCCAGTAAGAAAGGGATGCATTAAAGTATTGCTGAAAATGGCACTTATGGGAGCTAGCAGAAAAAGGTAAAAAGGATAGTATAGACAACCTTATGTCCCTTCAGATGCTGGGTACCCTGAGCTGGGCAACGTCAGACAGACCTCTGAGAGGGGTATGGCACAGTATGTTGGTAATGTAGTGGAACTTGAAAAAGTCAGTTATAGCTACCCAGGACAGAGCAGAGCTGCAGTAATTACCTCGCAGGAAATGCAGCCCTCCTACAACTAGCTGAGCTCTACAGTAGTGCACTGCACAGCCGCCCAGGTGCCTAGGGTACACAAGATTTGGGATAGAAAAGAACAAGTTCTTTTCGAGGACTGTTTGCAAGCTTTCCTACTGACCTGGCAAAAATACAGCAGTTAAATATTAATGCAGAGATACAGAGAGTTCAGTTATATTAAAAAAACTAGTATTTGTATTTAAACTCTAACCATAGTAAAAAGCCCTTTAATTTGCAGCTCCCCTTAAGTAAGAAAGTTGTCACCTGAGTTCAAAAGTGATAGCAAAAAAAATTTCCGAGCTAATTCAGACTTTGTCACTGCCTCTTCCTCTTAGTTGTCCTCTGTGTCTTGCTTTCTGTGTGTAGAATGGCAATACCAGCAATTTAGCTGCCTCGGGGTTGTGAAGGTGCAATACTGTTGTCTCTTGATGTGTAGTATTAAACACCACTGGTAAATATCCTTCATCTGTAGCTTTAATTAACAAATTAACTGGCTTCAGTCTTTTTTCAGTGCAAGGCCTTCCTCGAGGAGAATTTCTAAGCACATACAGAGAAGGTTTTGTGACCACAGAGAGCGTGGAGAGTCTATGTCCTAATCTCACAGAAAGCATCCTTAATCTGGGACCACAGCAAGAATTTGAAGTTAGGGCTCTGAGAGAGGAGGAGAAGGCATTAGCCTTGTGTACCTGCTGTTCCCCCATGCTGTCAAACTCAAAACACTTCATTTTGGCTCTGCCAAAATTTCTTTGATAAAACATAGAAAAATTAGTCTATCAAATGGTTTTCTCTACAGTTAACACTAAAGTCAGTTCAAAGCTTTAATTTTAATTTCAGTAGAATCTCAACCCTCTACATGGAAGTCCAACTAAGAATTTTTCCCCCACCCTGCCCAGGATTTTTATCATGTGTACAAGGAAAATGTCATGTGTCAGTTAATTCAGATTTATTAAGTGTATTGTTCGATTACATTAATGTTTTTCTATATTTCATATGCTCTATATATTTAATATATTTCTTATTTATATCTAACCTTATACATGTGCACGTATGCAAGTGTCTACATATACAAATGTAGAATTTACACTTGGTAACAACGCTGTGGGCCCTTCTGTTAAACAGCACCACATCAGTGGCAGCTGTTAATTCCTGTTTTAAAGCTAATTACATGGGGAAATAATTTTTCAGGAGAGATGCTGAGAATGTGATTAAGAGGCTTTGCTGAATGGTTGCTTTCCCTGATTATGCTGCAAATAGTCTACCATGCAAAGGAGCGGTAAGAATGAGTGAGGGAAGAAAGAGAATGTGAATGAGTAATTTCCTTACTGAAGCAGGCTTGGGATGTCGTTTGGGTAACTGGATGATCAGCATGAGGGTGACCAGAAGGGTATTTGGGCTGAAGAGCTTTGGAATTCAGATCCCTGCTCCCCTGTCTTAAGACCAGGTTTAGGAAGCTGTTACATACTGAATTTTGGATTTCCCAGTCTAGCTGGGAACTTACTGCCCACTTAGTATTGCCCTCTCACAGGGGTGATATCCTCCCATGTAATCCAGTGCCGGGGGACATGCCCGTCATACGTTCCATGTCAAGGAATGCATCAAGTTGCATCATTCACTTGTCTCTTATCAGGTCCCTATAGTGCCTTCTGGTCTTCCTGTTTTCTTAAACCTGAGTGACCAAATGCAGAGCCCTGGATCATGTTCATGCATTTGTCAAGGAGGCTGTTCAGGGGGGTGGAACTTGCAAGCACCCGAGTGCCAGCCTGCCCTCACTGATGCAGCTGCAGGCACTCTCAGCCCATTTTGTCTGCTGTTGAGTTTAAGAAGTGCACTATGTTAAAGTGGGGACTCATGTTTTCCAGTACTATTTCCAAAGCCTTTGACTAAGAGCCAGTCACAAATGCAGTTATCATCCCTCTTAGAGTATGTTCTTCCTGCAAAGAGAGTAAGGAGGCACTACTTTGTGTGGAAAATGTCCGTCACAAGGTGGACACATCTTTGAAAGTTATAGCTCAAGCATGTTATTTCTCCGGTTGAAAACAAAACAACTAAAATACCACCCCACCCTATGTAGCACTAAGGGAAGTTGCAAGTACCTTGATTTTGAAGTTTTTGACCAACCTGGTACTGCTGAGTCTCAAAATCTATCCTACAGGGACCTAGCTGAGGTGCAGCAAATGCAGAAAAAATTATGTTGGGACTATCACTGAGGATACCTTCCTGCCTGTGCCTGAAGAGGCAGCCGAGCATGTGGCTTTGTCTTTAATCTGCCATCACTCCAGTAAATCCCCAAGCGCCCAGAGTGCAATTACAGGAAGAGAATTATACAGCTGTAAGAAGGGGATGAGGCAACTTTATTTTGGCTTTCTACTGTTTTGGATTTGCCGGACTTTTCTACTTTTAAAAGGTTCAGCAAGAATTCAGCTGAATGTTCATTCCTTTGACCTGAAAATTCAGACACTAAAAATGAAGCGTAATGCAGTAGACATGCACTTGATGAGGTTTAGCAAAGCAGAAGAAATACTGGGGGTTTTGTGAGGTGGATGGTTTTTGTGGAATGCTAATGTTGAAAACACTGGTGTGTCTAGCGATGGATATTGTGCTCCTGCTGCTCTGTCCATCTGCTTACAATTGACTTCCAAATAGCTACTAAATGCAGCATTTTTCTGTTTTATGTCTGGAATAGAAGCTTCTTTTTAAATCTCATTTTAAAGACAATTTTATCTGGAGATAAAAGCACTGTATTTATAAATGTGCTGGAAATTATACCCTTTCTAGGATGATGCATTTTAAAACTCTTGGATCCCTATTTCATGCTGAATAAAGAGAAAAATAAATCCCACATCTATCTGTAATCCAGTAAATATCTATTTGCCAAAAAAACTCAAGGGGTTCTCAGGTTGCATTAAAGTTACTGTTTCATAGTATATATTTCCTATTAAAAAAATTCATAATTTCTTTAAATGTGGGTTCAGCATGTCCCAACACTCATGCCACTGACTTCTTTTTTTGCACCACTAGAAAAATACAGGGTTTGATCTGTGAAAATCTTATTAAAATTGTTCTCTATCTTCCATCTAAATCCAGTGAATTGCAAGGAAGTTTCTGCCAGATAGTACTGTGGTGACTAAGATGCTGCATTTTGGAGGGTATAAGGTAATAATTTTGCTAATTTCAGATTTATGTCACTTGCAGCTTTACAGAACAGAAATGTCATACATGCTTTTTTTTAAAAAAATAGGTTGTGCTTTCCCCAAGAGCTTTAAGGTTTGCTTATTTGTATACTTGGAATAAGAAAGTCATCTGTGGTACTTAATGCTATCACAATGATTTGAACATCAGTCAGTATAAAAGCAAATATTCAATTCCCCTTCAAATTAAAGGATACATTAGGGCTTTCAGGATTTCTGCAACTGTAATTTCTAAAGGCTCATATGAGTGTTAAGTTTCCAGTACCCTTTTGTGTCCTGATTTTGAAAATCTACTGCCATAGCAACACTGAACCTTCTTCCATTTAAGTTAACTTGGTCCAGTGTAGTTTGTTGTGTGTGCATTTAGCACCATCCATGGCTTTGGCTGCCCAGTGCAAAAGAAGAGGAAAGATTTGGGGAGATGTATTTCAAGGTAGGACACATCTAGGAGGTGAGGGTGTTCCTTTGAACTGAGACCCATCTAGATCATTTGAGGCTAAAATATGTCATTTGAAGATAAGCTGGAATAACTTTCTAATCATTCTCTGCTAAAATCTGGCACGTAGGCTGAAGCACGGTTTCTCAGCCAGAATAGTCTAGAGAATGGTATTTAAACAAGACTGTGCTCAGAAGAGTTTTAAGTTAAAAGTCAACATAGATCCACCTCTAGACTGGGACACATTTGCATCTGAGACTAAGCAAAACGCAGTCTGTTAGACCATGCTTTCCAACTACATTGCTGCAGAGTTCAAGGTCTAAACATTCTTCTGAAATTTCTATTAACTACTCATCTTTGCCCTTCGGTCCTGAAATGTCTTCAAAAGTCTGGCTTTAAGTGCTTTGCTGGAACAGTGTGAATGCTAAACGTATATACAGTTTTCAAATGCAACTATAATTCTAGGCTCAAATGTTCCTTTCCAAACTGATTTGCAACTCAATTAGGTTCTGGCTAATTCATATTTAAGCTATGTTTACAGGGGAAAGAAAAAAAAAATATATAGTTAAAAATTATTGGGACTTGTACAGTGAAAATGTTGTTTTGGAGTGCCAACAGGATATAATGAGAGAACAGGTCATAGAAGGATTTGTTTTAAAAATATTTAATCATTTTGGGGCTCTTTTTATACTTCTATATGCTGTGACTTATAAGAGATCAGATCTATAGTCTGTTCTATGCTAAGTGACTATTTCAATATTTCTGTCACCTTTAACACAAAGCTACGAGGAGGCAAATACCGCAAATGGCCAAACCACACCGTACCCTTCCACTGCTGCTCATAGTTGTGCCCTTGGATTAAGTGCTTGTTTGCACACAAAATTTTTGGCTTTGAAGAAGACAGATTTGGAAGTTCCCTCCAGTCTCAAAAAACTAATAACTTTTATATCTGTGTATATGTACACACAGATACACACAAGGACACATACATATGTGTGAGAGACAGAGAGAGAACCAGCTGAAAGATAATTAAGTCAGACCCATTTTCACCTTGGTAACTAATGCAGACCTACTGTAAGTAGGTCAAATATGCAGTTACATGCTTTAAACTGGCATCTGCTGTGCATTAGGCTGCTCAGAGCTTGGCTTCAGGATCTCTTCACCCCCACAACCCCCTCTTTCTCGCCTCTCCTCCCCTTTCCCTGCATCTCTTCCCATCCTCTTGCAGTCAAAACCCATAGGCATGTTCACAAGCATAGCTCCCATTTACCTAAATGATAATTTTCTGGGAATGAGGACTTGGTGGGGACTGCAAGATTTAGCTCTTCTGTGGCTCCTCAGTTATCTCTGACCATTCTGGAGAAAGAATTACCTACCTGCTTGCTGTTTATAGCAGTGGGGGTTTAAGGAAACCTGCTTGAAAAGAAATGAAGCTAATAAATTATACAGATTAAACCAGCCTGTAAATTCTCTGATTTTGTGTTTTGACCTTCTTTTGGTTATTACCTTTTTCATCAGCAGTTTTTCATTATGAGCATGCTGGATTTATGCATTTGTCTTTGCGAGCCTGGACTAGGAGAAGATGAAAATTTACTCCATGTTCTCGTCCTTCTGAAGTGGTGAAATTTCTCAATTTTTCTCGCCTTTCCTGATTGTTGGCACATTCAGAAATCCAAGTGGAAATGAACATGGCACTGTGTTTTGAATGTGCAACATGACTTGCATCTTCATAGAGGCTTTTGCAGAAGCAGGTGCTTAAAGACAACATTAGGGACTAATACCAGCAAAAGCGGAGAAGGGTAAAGGTTGCATTTATTTGTGTGGGAAGGGCATGGCAGACTGCATGTTTTTCTCCCCAGTCCCTGCCTTGCCCAGGGGCCTTTCTGACTCTGTTGCTTCAGTGCCAGCCCTGAAATCTGCAGTGAGGACCAGGCACAGGTTTTTTAGGGGGTCAGATGTTCACAGTTCATCCTGCTGAAGAGGGCAGAGGAGCCATATACTCCGAGGACATCACGCTGTCATCTCTTCCTGTGCCCAAGGAAGGGCACCCACTGTTGGACAGGACAAATGCTGCAGCAAATAGCTGCCTCACTGGGGGTCTGCACCTGCAATGTGTGCTCCATGTCAGGAATAGTTTGGGGCTCTTCCAGAATTAAAAAGTGCCAGGGAGATGCAATTCAGATATCTCTTCTGCTTTTCCTTCTTCTGTATCTTGATATGCCCATCTTACAGAAGTTAATCTTTTCATCATATGCGTAAATAATTACTGCTACAGCTAAAGTTACAATGGCTGCTGTCCGGCTAATGCTCCAAAGTGCTCGAGTTTGTTGAAAGGGTGGTTTGTCTGTGAAGGTGAAACCATGCTGTGTTAAAAATTTCTCTTTCAGAAATCATTTGCCAATCTCCCAATGGCTTTCACTGACGAGCTTGACTGGCCCCAGTTCTCAGAGATCACTGGATTTCTGAACTCCACCATCGGGTAAGCCAACAGGCAGGGTGGTCAAATTGTAGCAAGTCTCAAGGTCCCTCAAAGCACAGCAAGAAAAAGAAGTGCTTGAAAGGAAAGATGACAATGCTAGTCAGCTGTGCTTCTGCTCTTTCTAAAACCAAGATTGACACCAGATCCAGGGATTTAAAAGAATATACAGACAATGCATAGTACCCTAGCCCAGTTTTCCTGAAATTCAGGGTAAGTTTTAGAATTGGTCAAATTGTAATTTAGAAATATAAAGAATGAAGAAATAAAACCCAAACTCACTTTTTTTTCAGAATTCTGTGGTAGGGAGAAGGAAGCTTTGCTGAAACTAACAAAAATTAGCTTTTTCCTTCTCACAGGTTTTTCTCTTTCCCTTTTCTTTCTGTTTCCTTTTTGTTACTGAAACAGTGGAATAAATGGTAATTCCAGGGACATTTCATGGTGTTCCCCTTTTTGGGACAATCTTTCTTCTTTTTTTTCACATTTAGAAGGAAGTAGCAAAAGAAGAATTTGGAAATGCCTGTGACCTAATTTGCTGTGTTACATTGGCTCATGTGGATAGGGAGGATGCAGGGATAGATGGAAAAAAAAAAAAAAAAAGAAGTGTCTGCCAGAAGGGAAGTAAAATACAGTCCAAACACAAAGAAAATACCTTGAAATGCCTGCAGTTTTAACTCTGAAGTTAAAAAAAGATCATAATTTTCTTAATCACCTTTCTGGCCAGCATTGCGAGGCCCTTGACTCCTGCCAGAACTGAAGGATACAGCCATCAACAGTGTCTGGTCTCACCTGAGTTTCAGATAATTTTTATTTTGTATGTCTACACTAGGTCATGAATATAGTGAAATGCCAAACCAAGCATGAGTCAAGCCTAAAGAGGCTCTCTACCAACAGAATTTAAAAGTTGGCAGGATATTTTCTTTTCCAGGAAAAATATCTGTTGCAGCATACACTTCTACTTTTTGCTTCCTTTTTTCTCCCTGTGCAAAAACTAGGCTCCCAGCCTCAGCTACATTCACACAGTGTATGCTTTAAGATGGTAGACTACTTGACGAGCCAACAGAGAGGACCTATGCAGCCTCCTCTCTCAGAGTCAGCAGCAAAACCGATCTTTAAAACTCTATTCCAGTGTCCATCTACTCAAAACACAGTATTTAACTAGGCCTCAAAGAATCTGAAGTTCACAAGTGATCAGAGCTTAGTATTGACCCTGAAGGTGTCAGTGATAGACCTTGGTTCAGTGTTCAGTTTTTAATCTTCTATGTCTGGAAGAAAAAAAAAAAAAAAAAAAAAAAAAAAAAAAAAAAAAAAAAAAAAAAAAAAAAAGGACTGCTCGGGACTTCAAGATGTTTTTAAGAGAAGGTAGTTCAAAATCCCTACACCACAACGACTAAGTGTGGTGGAGACTGGTTGGCAACGTGCAGTGGAAACCTCCCATTTATCCAAGCCTGCAGGAATAGAGATACAAACTGATCTGATGCAGTCCGTGCCCGTCTTTCCCACCCCATGATGGGTGAACAGAGACACTGCATTTTAACCAGTATCCTCTGACACAGAAGGTCTGTTTGCTTCTCCTCATCCACCTGCCTGCTATGCTGAAAACCAAACAGCTCAGGCGTTTCTTGCGTAGCCCGTTGCATGGTGACTGGTTGATGTTATCATGAGTTTTTATGTAGGTAGTTACATTTTATTGTTGATTTCAAAACTTATTGTTGTCTTCTGTTTCTCTGCATTCATCCAGGTTTGCTGTTCTTAAGCCATGGTATTTATCTGATTCCTTTGGTGACTAAGTTCAAACACAAAATCATCAGCCCTGATAGAGATGACCATGTACTCATGGCTGGGAGCATGATCTTCTCACCAGTTTCCCTTTGGGCTCTATCCTTTTGATTTGCATTTTCATTTTCCTCAGCAGTGCAAAGTAAAGGAGAGAACTAATCACAGTCAAGCATAACTTGTTTTCAGATCAATCCGTCTAAGATTTATTCATTGGGAAATGAATGTCCTGCCAATATTTCTTCTCTTTTATTTACTGTTCCAAAACAACCAATTGAAAAGTCAATGAGCAATCAACAGGATTGTTTTGATAAATGATGTGTAAGAAAAAGGTTTTTAAACACCTTATCTGAAAGTCCAGGACAAAAGCATCCTGGATGGAACAGTTTCAAAGAAACTCTCCATCAATTTATAGTTTCTGAGATGATATCTTTGGCTGTTATTTTAGGCCACCCTGTTCAAGATGAAAAAAAAAAAAAAAAAAAAGAGAGATGGTGAAATAGAAGTATATACATAACTGGTTCACAGAGTTGTTCAGAGATAAGGACATACTTCACTTTTAATATCAGCTGTGTTTTCATCAGTATCATATGAATTTAGCAGCTTTCATTTTCTCAATTTATTTCAGAGGGTGGACAGACTCTTTGTATCTACGTTTACGCAGGAGAAATCGCTGTAATCACAGAGACTTACAGAACATTTCCCAGAATGGTATGTTAAGTTTTTTCACTTTTTTTAAAAACTTTACTAGTCTCATACTTGATGCTGCATTAATGAACATCTTTCAGAAACAAAGAGATAACCCTTCCTAATTGCATGTGTTTCTTACAGAAAATTAGAGAACAGCACTTCTTTAACTCAGAGTCTTTTCTTCTGGCTCTGACTAGAGATCACCTTTATCCACATATTGACTAAGAATTTCCACTGGGCTAAAAACCAGTGTACCCCACTGTAACTCTATGGAGGGGAGGCAGGGTTGGCAGTGACCAAAAGGGAGGATTTACAGGGATGTCACTAGTAGTGATGGAGCTATAAGGTCTGCCCTCCATCTCCTCCAGAGGCTGTGGCAGGGTCCCTGCTTGCTTGCACCCACCTGCTCTGCACTCTTATGGGGGCTGCCAGGAAGGCCCTGCGCTGCACCCCGCAGTAGCACAGGGGACCCACAGGGCCGCCACACCAGCATCAGAGAGAGCACAGAACGATCATCAGTCTCATAGCAAGGGTGTCCATGACATCTTGTGACATCCTTTGGAGCAGGAGACCAAGAAACAGCAGTTCTCTTGCAAAACTTGGGCTGGGTATGAGTGCGTGTGTGTGTGTGAGAATGGTGCAGGCATCTTCACGTGCTCTTAGAACAGATTTTAAAGGAGTAATAAAGGACAGACAGGTAAACCAAATTTGGGACAAAACTTAACATTGTTAAGTTTTAATTAGTTAGT
Source organism: Athene cunicularia (assembly GCF_003259725.1). Classification (NCBI taxonomy): domain Eukaryota; kingdom Metazoa; phylum Chordata; class Aves; order Strigiformes; family Strigidae; genus Athene; species Athene cunicularia. The sequence continues at coordinate 5,613,169 of NW_020799096.1, forward strand.
TTTGTGAGGCTGGCTTCACTTCTTCTTTCTATGAAATAACATCCTATGTTGCCAGGGGTATATGCAGCAGGCCTAATCGACCTAGAGAGTGTCTTGCATGGTAGCTCATAGGAAATGTTTGTGTACAGTGAAGAAGAGGAAGATTAACACAAGAAATAAGAGGTGGGTGGAGAACCAGCTAACCAGGGAAGAGCAGTGTGTTTCAGAAAGGAGCCATGCATCTCTCCTGAGGCTTACACTGCTTAACTTTTGGAGTGGTGACCGTAGAGCAAAGACCGAGGTGAATACTTGAAGGCATCTGTGAATGATGCGAAACTGCAAAGTATTAACCATCCTGAAGTGGGCCACATCCTTACACAGGAATAATTTAGATGAATTGGGAACAACAGTGACAACAATTGCAGCAAATACAATTGTACAAGGCATGCATGTGAGAGCTATTTGACAAAACTCTTTGCTGCAAACTAGTGGCTCATTGGCCATAGGTGGTGGAAGGAGAGAAGCATTGGAGTGCAAAGGGGAATTTCAAGGAACAATCGGGAGTGCAGGATAGAGCTGCAAAGAGACTAAGGATGGTGCAAGATGCATCACACACAACATTTTTTCTAGAGAGAGGGAGACAGTCCTTCCTCACATAAACCACTGATAAGACCTCAGAATTTGGTCCCCTTTGCCTAGGAAGGTCTGCCTTTGGTGGGAATAAATACAGAGAAGAGCTTTGGGGAAGATTAAGACAATGTAGACTTCTGAAGGGATGAAGACACCTTGGCAATTGAGCAAAGCAAAAATTAAAAGGGATTATGATTTTGAATCTTTCTGAGTCATAAACACCACATAGTAGGAAGAATGATTTAAACTGAAGGATAGTTCTGGTACAAGAACATGGGTTTTCATCAATCCTACCTCTCTTTGGAGGGAATATGTAAAAAAAGGTTACTACCAAGGATTGAAAACCTAGAATAGCCCTCAAAATGAAGGAGTGGGACCAAAAAAGAAACTCTAAGTTGTTTCAAGACAGGATTTGATTAAATTTGTAAAAGGGGTTATGTGAAGGGATGACAGTAATCTCCCTTAATTAAGGTTTATGATGTTAACATTTGTGTGTTGGATTAGGTGATGTCCCCAACAGCAGGTTTAAAAGATAATTGATTATTCTGATTATCACATTGTGTTTCTATTGTATTTAAGTAATTTTCATGCTTCACAAAACTGGCTGCAGAAGCCTGGGAGAATTTATTCTCTTTGGATAGATAATTTGGTTTTATGGGATGCTCTTCCTCTCCAACTGATGAGTCATGTCAGCTGCAAGTAAGGAGCACTGTTGCCCCTAGCGCTACTTGGAAACTTAAATGCTTGGGATTTCCTGCGAGATTTAGGATCAGAAATGGTCTGCCCCGGCCCCCCACCTCTGACAGAGAGAGATCGTACCAGGTAGAATTGCCTTCTGGTGCCATCACTGGTGCCACTGGTGATGCCTGTTATACACCTTCCTTCTTCCTGTGGCACACGTGGTGGTTCTGAGGCTTTGGGTCTTCCGCACAAGCGTTTTACAATGTGTTTGATGTCCTGGATCGGGTGTTTCTGACTTTCTCATCTATAAGTTGAAGGGCAATAGAGTTGGTGGCTCCCATTACTTAAGTCCCTCAAATGTGTTTTCTAGTTAGAGAATTAAAAAAAAGCTAAACTACATGGTCAATGGATGACTAGGTGTCAATGGTTCTTCTCATTTATATCCAATTCATCTCAGTACCCGATACCTTATTACCTTGTTCTGCTCTCTTTATGTTAATGGGGGTTGTACCTTCTGCTTTTCATTTTTCCCAATTCCCTCACAGACTTTTAGAAAAAAACCCTTTCACTGTGTGCGTTGTTACTTTTTCTCTCTATTTCATGTATCTCCTTTCCACTTACGCTAAAGACACCTGCAGGATATAAAAGGAGGTGAGCCTGTGTCAGGGCAAAAGACTCTGAAGAAAATTGAGAAGGGAATTTTAAAAAGGGAAAAACTATAAGAGACAGAAAAATCCCAGGATATTGTCCCTCGGTATCTTCTCTTAATCATCGCACTGACATCACATTGTGAAGGTTCAGTTTTATTTCCGCATTTGCCCTAATGGTTTCCCCAAATGTGAGGATTTAAATGGCTGCTCTCAGTGTCAGTAAAGCTAAAAACTGGCCTCTGAAAATGATGTTCACAGCCCCACATATATGCAATGAGAGGACAGGACATTAGAGGTGTGGTTCTGATGGGGTAGGAATGCAGCTGAGAGCCAGAGCCCAGGGATGGCAAACCAAGACAGGGACTGAAAGCAATGCTCATCTCCTGCCGTCCTGCAGAAGCACCAGTGCTAGTCAGAGCTCAGCACGGAGGGACTTTCCCCCATTTCTCTTCTTGGGACATGCATCTTCACCCTGGAGAAAAGCATCCCCAACTTCCGTGTTAGCAGGATTTCTCCCTTCTCTTTCTTGAAACCACCCCTTATCCCCTGGGGATGGTGAGCCCTTCCCTCCTCTGCCACTGGCTGCAGGGTAGGGTGGGCCAGGGAGAGTGCCCCTCAGCTCTTCATGTATGTTATCTATGGTCTATGAATATATTCACATCACATCAGAATTGCTGATGTTCGTTTTGGGTGACCAGCTTTGCTCACCAGGCACCCTACAAGATGCTTGGTATATGACATAGAGGTTAAGTCAGTTCTATGCCACTGTTCCTGCTTTCAGCTTGTGGTTGCACAACAAGCAGCTCGCAGACCTAACCAATGTTCTCCATTGAAGTGGCTTGCTGAACAGTTTTCTACAGATAATTTTTATTGGTTCTTTTTTTATTTTTTCAATATGGTTTTGGTGACTTTCCTTCCAGCAGCTTGTCTCAGGTTTGTAGGCCATGTGCTATTTCTGTTTTTTTGACTGGGTGAGTGGGACCTCAGGTGTGAGGACCAGGCATGAATGCTCATGTGTGGAGTAAGGAAGTTCTCCTTAATGTTCTCGAGCATGTGTTGAAGATCCCTTGTTTTGATAGAAGCTTCCTGGTAGTAAAATCAGTTGCTAAAATATTCCAAAAAATCATTAGATAAACACAGGGAAAGTGAATGCTCTCAGAATTTCTAAATAATTTGGCAATTGTCATCCATGTATTTCATGAGATACTTGGATAATGTATGCTATTTCAAGACATGGGTATTGCATATTCCTTTGCCATTTGTAGTCTGATCTATCTCTTTAGGATTCTTGCCTTTGACCAGAAAAAATAAGCCTTGTTAACACATGTTGTGGCTCACTGAGCCATCAAACACAAGATATATCACACTGACTTCAAAACCAGTTTAGAAATTTTTTTTTTTTTTCCTTCATCTGTCTTGGGAAGCCTAGTCCACCTGGAGATCATTTGGGGAAAACTAGAGATTTTTTTCTTTGCACCTTTATAGTTCCAATTACTTTTACAGCATAAGGAAGCAGAAGACTACACGTCAACAAGCTGTTCTTGTCCATGCAGCACTTTTGGGGCTATCTGGACCCAGGTTCTTTCAGTGCTTGTTAGTGCTGCTCCATGTCAGCCACACAAGGTCTAGGAGCAAGAAAATCAAGAAGTGAAGCTCAGATATTTCAAGGTTTATGAAATTTGGCGTTGCTCACAAGCAGAAGCAAACCTAACCCTGTCTCCTCACCAAAACTAAAAATATCCACTGGTCTGAAAACGTTTGGAAAGCAATACAGAGGGTCAGGAGAGATCCAGGAATAGCTTCCAGGACATTCAACAGTATAAGGGTAATTGTTCTGCCTCTTCTTTTTTTCTCTCTTGAATGTTTTAATCACAGATTTCATCTAGTACCCCAAAAACTTCCTTGAAGGCTCAGTTTACCCATGAAAACAGTTCTCTAAAAACTCCTTCATTTTCTTGATGTTTTTACTTGATTTGTAACTGTGCTAATGCTTTCCATGGAGCTGCTTATAACTACGTACACTTGTGGAGGTGATACATATCGAAGAACAACTTTACTTTCTGTAAATACATTTTTAATTTCTAGAGATCCCAGTAGTTTATTTGTGCTTGAACTCCAGCCCCAGTCGGGGGAGTCATGCAGCAGAATGGCTTAACAGAGGGGTGTTGAACTCTAGCTGAAAAAAGGGCTATTAATCAGAAAAAAAATCAAGTCGTGGTAGTTATATTCCAAGCCATACTTCTAAGGATTTTGTGGGGCTCTTATTCTGTTGAAAAGAGCTTCTTGATAGACGGGCTGGATTTTGAATGGACCAGCAACCCTCAGGAGAGAAGCAGCAGAGAGATACATTAATTCTTAGCTTGGAAGAACTGGATTATTTAAAACATAAAGGATTCCTTGATAAATACAGTTGGCATCACTGTGAGTGATAATAACAAAGGCACCACTATTAAAATGCAAGTGTATTATGGCTGCCTTAGGGGTTTTCCTCTTAGATCTTTCCCCTGTACCAATCCAGCAGGGATTTAATGATGTTCTGTCCAAAGTTTCCCCCCAGGAGCTGAGGGGAGGACAGGATTTGCTCCTCAAAGCAAGCTTCAGAGGCACAGTGCAGAAAAGAGGAGAACAGAGAGACCAGGGAAGAGCTGAGCAAAGAATAGGGGGAATGTAATACAAGAAGAGAAGGAATGAGAAAAGAGGAGAGAGTGAAAATACTACAAAATAAAAAGAAGTACAACCTGCAGGGCCTGCTTCTCTGAAGTTTATGTTTCTGTATGTTGCTGTGAGGTGAGCTTCTTGCAATCACAGTCCTTTGAACAAAGCATAAAGCCTTTTTTTGGATCCTCGTTTGCTATCACTCTTGCACTGCAGGTGATGGAGTTTGATTTGTGCACTGTGGATAGTTGGGATATATATGCATAGCCTTTAGAGACCTGCTAGTAAGTTTTATGCATAAAAGCTTTCCTAACTGGGAATGCTTTTCTCATTCAAGACATAAATGAAAGATTATAGACACTCACAGATGCTTAGGTGTAGTTAGCTCTCTTCCTGGAGGAGGAGAGATTTGCATCCAACCATTTGGGTGAATTGCCACTGAAATACAGGGCTTCTTGGGAGGGGTGCAGCTGGCCTAATACTATTTTTCGTAAGTCTGCCACTCGTGGGGAGAGCAATGCAGACGCCCAAACGTTGCGCACAAGTGCTATTTAAGATGCTTTTCAGCATCTTTCCCACCTCCAGCTGCCTCTCCAGAAGTGCACAATCTCTCAGGCATCCTGTGTTGTATCTGCCAGCCCTGCTGCAGGTGTCTTGGATACTCTGGGATGTCAAAAATGGCACTTGGTGCCTATGTTTAGGACCTGAATCAGTCCCAATGTGGTATAGCTGTGAGACACTTACTCTCTCAGAAGAGTGAGAACAGTTCCCTTTGCAATTTATAGGGAAAGTTAAAAGCAGATCAACTGTTGACAAGTCAGGTTGGCTGGTTTACAAGAGACTACTATGTTCAACAGATGGGAAGAAGCTGTCAGATCTGGATTAAAAGCCAGATCCAAACAACCCAGCACTTAAAAGTATTTGATTTTATGCAGTCTGAAGTGTGGTAAGAAGCAGCAGGTCCCTGGATATAGCTTTACTTCCTAATGCTGGCACCCAAAAAGGTTACAGAGATTACTTGTTGTTTCATATTTGGTTTTAATGATTCTACATTCTTGGAAATATGCAATGAAGTTGGGTTTTGTGCTTCATTTTGTTTGTCACTATAATGATGTTGTACTATTTCTCTTATTCCCACTGCATGTGATCAGGTGGATCTTCAGGAAACCTCCTCTATTTAATAAAAAGGTGAGTGTTTAATGGGATTCAAATGCTGACTAGGGGTACAGAAGCCTTGCTGGAGAAGCCTACTTCTTTGAAAGAAGCAGACAAAGCACTGCGAGGAAAGTATTTTCCACAAGAGTCCTAAAAAGCACAGCTTCCCTTGGCCACTGTGCTCTGAAGTGCTGGCTATTTCTTCTCTGCTATAAACACCAGCAGAAGAAAAACTGGTTTAAAGTGTGGATGTCACAATCTCCAGGCCCTGGATCTTGGCCCAGTTAAGCTAGTGGGGCATTTCCAGTGCTTTTAAGGAAAGGACTAAGCCTTTCCTTAAATCTGTGCTTTGTGTCCCCCTAACTTCATTACTCTCAGTTTGTAGCAGTGTAGATATAAACACGAGCAGGTCCACTGTGTTATCTCCATATGGATATGACTGAGTATCTATTGGATAGTGAGAGGCAGCGACTCTCCTGTTCAGATTAATTTGGATGGGCTGTGGGGCAGTTGGGTTTGATTTCATTTGCTCGATGCTGATACAGTTTTATAGGGATTGATTGTTCTTACTTCAGGAAAAAGTAGTAAGAATCCTTGCTAAACCTTTAGCACTGAACTTCAAACCACATCCTGATTTGATCTTGAGCCTAATCCTACACATAAACTTACTTGTCAGCCAAACATAGTATTCCTCTCCCATCTCTGATTAAAAACTTCCCATCTTGATTTATCTTTGCCCCAAAATGAAACGGCTTGATTTGGCTTCTGAGTAATATGAAGAAGATAGAAAGCCAGCAGAAAAAAACAATTAAAAAGACAAGTCCACGAGGGACAAAAGGGAGAAGTAAAAACCCCTGTATTTAAGAAACTTTACTAAAATATAGAACTATTAAAAAAACCAAAAAAAACAACAAAGCATCAACAACAACAAAAAGGCCTTTCCCAAACGTAGAGGCGTAGTCGTCTGAGCATCGACCAAATCTAAACAGGCTATTTCCAAATGTGATCTCATACAAGCATGGTGTGTGATTCAGACACTGAGAACATATTTTCCATTAATATATCTGTGTATTTATCTTTTAGCTTAGCCAGAAACCAGCTGTTGGACAATCCAGCCATAGTTGTCTATGCTACGATTGGAAACGATGTCTGCAATGGGTAAGATGTAAAGCAAATTAACATTTATGTTGTTATAAATTTGACTTCTTTAGAATACTGCTGGCTGCTTGGACGTTTATGTCTCATTGCTTTGCGCTTCCCCACCATGGCATTTTTCTTTGCTATTTGTCTGTGCTTCATTCTTATTTTTCTGCTGAAAATACTGGTTGCTGCCTTACCTGTGTCTGTCATAGCCACCTACCAGTCCTCATTCAGAGCTTGTGTTTCTTATTTGCTTTTACAAGCTGGTGATAAAGTGACCGATGGTATGTCTAACTTAGCAGATGAAATGAAGTATAACAACAGGAGGGGAAAAAAAGATTTTAAAAGCGTGTATATCCGTCTTACCCAGTGTGTCACCTCCTGTCAGTAGGGAGAGTGTGACTAGTTTACCTTTTCTGAAGAATGCCAATGTAGTCCCCTGTCGAGGTCTATTTTCACCCTGCCTCTGCTGCACGCTGCCTGCGGTCTTTGCTGTGCTCTCCTGACGAGGTGTTTTGTCTTTCTGGCTTTACTCACGTCATAAGCTCAGCAGGAGAATGAACAGAAGCTTTCAAAACTAATAGTTCTGGCATTATCCATTAGCAATGGTCGCAGGGACACCAAGAGGTCACTAGTTGGATGCTTCCCTTCCTCCCAGTAGCGGGAAGACAGAAAACACCTTGCAACCAGGCCAATACACAGCACATCCACACCGCAGTTTTGGTTTTGCAGGTGGTCCAAATGCTGTTGTTACTGTAATGTTATTTTCACCATGATGTATCTTCAGGTTTTCTTTTAAGTGGAAGAAATAAACCTGACTTATGTGGAGACTCTCAAAACACTCATTTTAATAAATGACACACACTCAGCTAAGTCCTGTTCCGAAGCTTTTGAAAAGTGTCACCTGAAGGTTGTGTAATGAATTTGGAGCTATTACACAGGCTGTCAGACTTTGCTATTAATATAACCTGATTTTGGTATCCTAAAACTTTGCTTAACAGCAAGTGCTAGGGTTTAAACTTTGCATATCAGGTATTGTGCTCCAGACAGGGACAGCCAGAGGCCAGGCAGGGCTTTCCTTGCCACCGTAGCACCTGACCCCACAAGGGCCACATTTTAGGTCTTTCCTTGGCGCCGTCATCTTGCTGGTCACCTGTGGGCAGCATGCAGAAATAACCTCCCATGAAACCTTCACCCTTGGCATCTCCCTCTTGGTGCTCATGCTCTCTGCGCCCCTGCCCAGAACTGCTAAATCTGCCCTCAACACTACCCTCCTGTTAGGGGAAGGACACACAAGTCCTCAAAAGTAACGCCACCACCCTTGTACTGAGCAGGAAAAGCAGTCACAGACCTCCTGGTACTTGTTGACAAGACTGTCCTGGGCATCTGTTTATTGTGAAATTTATGAAGGTATCATTACAACCACCCCCAGGATGATGACCCCTTCCCCCTCCACCCCGCCCCGCCAAATAGTGCCCTCGCTGAAGTTTGTGGCTCCTGTCACAGAGACTTTTGAGGTGTCTTCTCCCAGGCTTGGCCCAGGCTCTGTTGTGTACGTATTTCAATTCTGTTGTTTCACTGGCTTTGCTAAAAGCACCTCTTTTTCCTTTGTTTTATTCCTCATTCTGCAGGTTATTCCTTTTACTTCCCCTATCTCTAACACTGATTTCTATTCTTGCCTGAAGTAAAAAGAAATTTTCCACAAATTTAAACCATTTTGGCCTTGCCTCGCCCATTTATATGTTCTAAACCAGTATTTATTACTTGAAACTCTGCTGTCTTTTTATGCCAGTGTCCACTACCTGGCAGAGACACTTTTGTCTGCTCAAATTCTCTCTACTGTCTGTTTTCTTCCAAAACATTTGCAGCATCAAAAGAGGCTATCAGGCTGTAGTGAACCCTGTGACTCCAGCAAGGAAAGATGCTGCAGCTTCTGTAGTAACATGCTGTTTCCATGCTGTTTCCATCGAGTGGGATGTACAGAGGAGAGAGATTTTTTCAGTGTCCGGTCACTGTGTATATCTGCCTTGGCTCTGATGTACCCACAGAGGTTATGGAGGATGTGGAGCATCCGATGGGCTTGACTTCAAAACTAGGGCTTGACAAATAAAAATCTCTTCAAGGACAGCTTTAAACAGCAGTAATAGAGCCTTTCTGGCCTTATCCTGTGTTTTACCTTCAAAGGAGAGCAGCGTGCCGAGACCGGAGACACAGTTCTTAGCCAAAGCATTGTTAAAATGTCAGTATTTCATCCCATGAAGGGCAATGAGTAATATGGATGTTTGTAGAGGAGAAAGATAATGAAATTGGCAGCCTGTGTTGCACACTCCCAGTAGTCTCCACACTGTGGTGTCCAAACAGGGGGGTTAGAAAAATAAAGACAGATGGCAATGGTATTTCTCAGCCCACTGAGGTGTAAATGTGGGACACAGTGTGGGACACAGAGACCTGGAACAAAAAAAAAAAAATCAGACAAGAAAATAATGAGCACCAGCAGTCTGAAATGCTGTACAATTATTGCATGCATTAGTCGCGTTTGTGGTAAGGCACCATTTATCCAGCTTCTCTTTCCCAGCTTTGCAGCTATGGCAACTGCAACAAACAGGAAGGTGACAGCAGCAAAGCGGGGTAAGCTGAAGGCCACTGGGAAGAGCACTTGTTCAAAGCAACACCAGCACCAATAAGAGCATAACGCTCCTTTACAGTAAGGCTACCATCACCAAAGTGCTGCTGCACCCCTCTGGCCCTAAAAATAGGACGTGAGTGTGCAACACCTCTAGCCCTCATGTCCCAGGTATGCTACCCCTTTGCAGCAAGCTGGAGCTGAGCTCCTGCATTGTGGATCCAGCACTGCGTGTACATGCATGTGGCATGTGTGAGTTTGTGCATAGGGTGTGCTCGCCCACCAGCTGGCCCCGTATGCCAGTGGCTCAAACCCTGGGCATGTAGCAGCATGTGGCTGGAAAGCAGACATATGGCTGACACATTTGCTGGGGGCGTATTTATTTGGGTTGGGGTCATGAGGAGAGGGGAATTGCTGCCCTGCAGGATGCAGCAGGCCAGGCTCACGAACTCTGTGTAGAAGGAGGGTGGAGAGCTGTGTTTGGACTATGTCAGACCTTATTATAAGGGACTGGAGGAGGTCTCTGTGGCAGAGAGCTGGAAAAATTTCGCACAGTTTGCACAAGGCTTTAAACTGCAACAGGGGAGGTTTAGACTGGACATTAGGAAAAATTTTTTCATGGAAAGAGTGGTCAGACAGTGGAACAGGCTGCCCAGGGAGGAGGTGGAGTCACCATCCCTGGGTTTGTTTAAGGGTCGTTTGGATGAGATGTTGGGGGCTATGGTGTAGGGGAGAACTTTGTAGAGTCGGGCTGAGGGTTGGACGCGATGATCCCAAGGGTCTTTTCCAACCTGAATGATTCTGTGAATCTGTCTGGTCCCTCTGTGTTATAAATATGTGTACACAGCTAGGGTACATATGGAGTTAGGACATCCAGGAGCTAGGTGCACATCCAAGGATATTACCGTGCATTTGTGTATTGTAGGGGGGCAGGGTGTGCTCCCTAAAATACCCAGATCCAATGGATCAAGAATCCTAACATTAACATCCACTAACTACATTGGCTAAGTTAGGATTCAGTGAACCATGGCAACATCAGCTTCCAGAGGTCCGGGGTGGACAGAGGCTATCACTGGCTGCTGCCTGACAGGGGCACTGTGTGAGGGTACCACAACGTCCCCCAGTGCTCACCCAGGCTCCTTGAAGTCCTTATGACAGAGCCCAAAACAAACGTGCCTACATGATCACTTGCTTCTCAGTCAGCTTTAATTTCACAGCCTGGCACAGAAAGGAAATGTGAAAAAATGCACTGAAATATCTGCATGACTTCAGCAAAAAATGACAAGAGAAAGTGGAGTTCTGAATGTCGTATTAATTTTGGCTCACACTGATGTGTTTACTTGCAGTAGAGGCCTTACATCAGAGCAGTATTTTGAAACCAAGTGCTGCAACACCTGTAGGCTAAATGAAGTAATTTAAGGGCAAAATCCACAGTCTTATCTCAAAAGTACCTTGCTTGGGTGGCTGTCATAAGGATAAGCCTGAATCTTAACTCTGTTTTTCAGTTATCCCTAATCAGAAAGTCTCAAACACCTCAGCAGCACATACTGCATTAAGATAAATTTCTGGGTCCAGGGAACTCGTCTAATTATTAATTTGTGTGCAAAACACAGCCCACTGAAGAATCCCAAATCCTTGCTAGGGAATGCGGTTCTCCTGCACAGGATTCAGCACACTACCCCCCACCCAAGAAGAAACATTTCTAATGCCTCGAGACAGAGCAGCAAAGCTTTTGAAAGCTCCTGCTTCTACAATGTTCACTGAGAAGAAATCCTACCTGATTCCCCAGCAGCTCACTGGGCACTGAAAGCATCAAGTTTGCCCTTCTTTTACCCCTGAGAAGCAATAAAAGAGATTAAAGGACTCTCCTAAGGAAAGGACCTGGATGATCCTTCTGGCTGCTAAGCTGATGCCTTCCCTACAAGCCCACAAGGAGAAAAATGTGAGAACCACTAAAACAATAAGCATGGAGGATAATGCAACCTTATACACTACTTGGAAGGACATCACCTGTCTTTCTTCTTGAGCAATGAGATCAGCTCCTCAGCGGATTTCTCTCTGAAACCCTTAGTCCAGCTTGCACCACCAAGGCAGGACCAACACTGGCATGAGCCCCTGCTTCCCACGGTGCGTGGTCCACGCCATGCATGGCTGCACAAGTTGATGTGCTCCAAATCCCAGCTGTGGTGGTCTTGCTGTTATTTCTGGGGCTCTTTTAAGAGGTTATGTTGCAACCATATGTCTCTTGCTCTGAGAGAGGACAATGGGACATCTCTGGACAATGGGAGGCCTTTCCCCAGAGCTGGCACTGCTCTGCCTCCCAGGCATTGCCAGAGGGGGGCCTTCACAGAGCTGGGGTGTCCCCTGTGCCAGAGACCCGTGGGTTGGGGCAGCCTCCTCGGTGCTGTGTTCACCCACTTGCTCATGGCCCCTGTCATGGACATGTGCACCATGAGAGCTTGGCAATAGCTCTCAAGGGGGGAAAGCAGGTGAACGCTTTATCTGGAATAAAGTGGTTGTTTTAATAACATAACTAGAGCAGTGTTCCCTAGGCAGCCTGGGGTGGTTTTGCTTGTTTGTTTTTCTTATATAAGCTGAAATTTATTTCCGCTTGAGGATTTTATTTCCCCCTCCCCTGCAGCATTTACAGCTAAATGCAAGAGGGGAAGGATAAACTTGAGCCTCGGACTCTGGCTTGAAGAAGTTCAGGCCTGCCAGTGAGCTACAAAACATGGATGTTCAGTTGATGTGGGACACTGACACTGCTCCTGTACCCTAATGAACATATCTGAGGACTATTTTATCTTAAATACCTCCTCCCTCCAGCCTCCCCCTCCTCCCTCCAGTATCCTACGTTTGTCCAGACCCATTGCTGGTCTCCTGCCCTCCTGGAGAGCTGTAGTAAGAGGCACAGGACGTGTGAGAGACAAAGCTTAGATATTTCTACCTAGCATAACCAAAGAGCATGCTGAATGTAAGCTACGTGCAGCAACCCATGGGAAAGGAAACCCTCCTTTCACCCATTTGTAGGGCATCCCACACCCTGAAGCCATGTGTGTGGAGCAGCACCATTTCCCCCTGATTCAGAGCTGAACCATGGAGGATCTTACCAGGTGCAGCAGCACTCTGCACCCCCTTAGGGCAACGGATCCTTTTCCTACTGAACCTTGAGATAGACGCCAAATCAGCTGAATGTCAGTCGCAGACTGGAGTTTGATAAGTAGACCAAGGGCAGTGTCTTTGCAGTGACCAAAAGCAGCACGGCATTTTAAGAACTACAGCTCTGCAAGTTTCTGGATTTATATCAAGTGGCTTAAGATGCTCTGCAGAGAGGAGGAGTCAGGGCTACCATAGTAGTTTTACATGGATTTTTCAACACTATGGGAAACCAGTGTGGTCATAGTGTGCTTCACAGCTCTGATTTGCCTCTCTGCACTGTAAATAAAGATTAACTCATTTGCAAACTATGGGATAAAAGGAGAGCTAAGACTTTTATATTTATGAAGGAGTGCTAGGCCTGGCTAGGATAGGGTTAATTTTCTTAATAGCAGCTCCTATGGTGCTGTGTATTTAGTTTTTAACCAAAACAAAAGTTTTAGCTGTGGCAGAGTTTGCACAGCATTGGGGCCTTCTCTGTTTCTCACTCTACCTCCCTCAGTGAATACATTGGGGGTACACAAGAGCATGGGAGGGGACACAACCAGGCAGATGACCCAAACTGACCGAAGAGATAGTCCATGCCATGTAAAGTCATGCCCAGCAATGAAAAGGGAGAGAAGGGATTTTTAGTGGGGGTGTTAGCAATCTTTTGCTCAGGAACTGGCTGGGCATCAGTCTACCCATGGGATGTGGTGAGTGATTGTCTTTACATTACTTCTTTTGCTTGCTTTCTTCTTCTACTTCTTTGCTTATTGAATAATAACTTTTTTTAAAAAATCTTGACCCCCAAGATTTCTTGCTTTTATTCTTCCTTTTCTCTTCCTCTGTCTCACTGGGGGCAGGGAGGAAGCAAGCGAGCAGCTGTGTGATGTTTAGCCTCCCACCAGGTTTGACCTACAAGAGGCCATGCTATAAAAAAAGGATTCATCTGTCTGTTTTTAGCAGAGAGAAGGGTTACACTGAGGGAGGTTTCTATATTTTTGCAATAAGAATGAGACACTAAAACACATACATAGCATCATTTTTATAAGGTTTTATTTAGCTAACTTAATGTGGAAGAGCAGCAAAGAAGAAAATGCTGATGTTTCAGGTGCCTTTTTTGGGGCACAGTATCACCTGACACAATGTCCTGTTGGCATCCTCTTCTTCTGCAGGAACCGTGACACACTGGCTCACATGACTACACCCAAAGAAATGCTCTCCAACGTGGTGCAAGCTCTGCGATACCTGGACTCCCATCTTCCAAATGGCAGCCATGTGATTTTAACAGGCCTGGTAGATGGGCGCTTTCTCTGGGATAATCTGCATGACAGATACCATCCTCTAGGTAAATATGAGATGTTGTGGGGTTCCTCCTGGTTATCTGCCTGCTCATGTTGCCTTCTCTCCCTAAATAATTCATGAATCTGTTGACAATTTCAAGCAAATCTGACAGAGTGGAGGAGATCTGAGAAATATGAGACAGATATTGGCTGTGCAGTAGAAGAGCCAGCTTACCATCCCCAACGCAGGACAGGGCAGAGAGAGGGCTGACCCCTATCCAGCCCGACCCACTCAGCTCCAAATCAGGCTCAACACATACTGTGGATGTGGAAACAAGGTGTCTTGGTCCAAAATCACATTATTAAAATGGTAGATTACATCTTCAGATGATTTTGGCAACCACTGGGTATTGGAGCTTTCAGCAGAGTCTGTGCTGTGGTTTCCCCAGGGTTCCCCAGTCACCGCCAGTGTCCCCACAGCTTCTCCATTACCTACTATGGGTTATTTTACCCCTCAAAAATAGTTGCCTCTTCTCAGGAAGTCTGAGGTCTCCATTTCAATTCTTCATACCTTGTTACATTTTTCTCTAATAAATACTATACTACTACCTATGAAAACATTAAAAAAAAAAAAAAAGGAAAAAAAGAAAAATCTTGTCCCTTTCAGGGCAGGAGGAGCCTGTGATAATTATTTTTTTTTTGTCACATAAACACATTTCTTTCCTTGAATACATGTTTATCACAGGGATAGTTCCTCCACTGGGTATCTAATTATCAGAGACAGCACGTTGCATTTTTTGGCACAAGCCAAATCAGGAATTATTAGCTATAGGATCAGTTGGAAATTTTTCAGAGGGGCTGGTTTGCCTTGGAGGGACCCAATTAATCCTAAGCAGCATGTTTTGCAGCAAGAGATCTCTTCTGGCAGATCCTCCAAGGGGTTGCAAGCAGGTTTCCCCACTTGGCTGCCAGTCAGGCACAATCAGACGTCAGTCTGGCTTTCTGCCGAAACCCTGGTCCCCCTGACAGCCCATCCCAGGGCCTGATGCTTTCAGGCTACATGGGCTTGGGATTTCCTCAACATCCAGGAGTGACCCTAGATTTTTGAGGTGACCACCTTTTGCTCCCCGGGCAGCTGATACTGCTGCTGGGTGATGGGCAGCTGTGAGATAGGCAGGAATCCCATCTATATCAGGGAGCTGCTGCGAAGCAACGTGAGGAGCCCGTTTCACTTGGGAGAGATCATACTTTGCAGTTCCCAAAACAAGAACAAAAAATATACATATCAGCACTGCAAAAATAACAAAGCCTGATGGGATGATCATTGTGCTACAAGCTCAGAGAACTGAGTGACCATTTAATTTCCATCTTGGTTGTATCTACCAAAGAAGCAAAAAGGTCAAGAAAAAGTGTAATTTTCTCAGCAAGCCAGGCTATTGCATAGCGCAGTGAGTTTTAGGGAATGTCAGCTAGTTGTTTAACTTGGTGCTTGGATTTTCTCACCCACACAAGCATATCCACTTTCCTCTGTGACAGCAAAATTGTTCCTCCCTTTTAAGGTTAACATCTCCAAGGTAAATGCAAAACTCAGGGTATATACAGGCACCTTCAATCTTCCCTTCAGCTTTGCAAGCCCTGCATTTGTTTGGGCGAGTGACAGAAACGTTAATGGATAAAATATCAGTCGCGTACTTCAGAGATTGGCGCAGGCTGTGATGACTAACTCTGTGTGCAAGACGAATCACCCGTGAAAGGCTGGAGAGGGATATGGGAGAAGCAATAGCAGCGCTGCATGTTGTGGGGACGCGGGCACATTAGTGGGAAGGATGCATCGGTGCCACCTCTTTTGCACCCTATCTCTGGTGTTGGGAGGGTGACTTGAGAGAAGGGATTGGGGCTCCCGAGGTGCTTCTTCCTCACTGAGGGGTCTAATGCATGCAAACATACAGAGCTGTAAAATGAAGTTACATTTGGCCATCAGGCACATGAAGTTTCCCTCTCTGTGCTTTGCAGGGCAGCTGAACAGGGACGTCACGTACAGTCAACTTTATTCTTTCCTCGACTGCCTCCAGGTAAGGTCTCTGGCTGTAGTTTATGAGCCCCCCCTTTCCTCTGGGCCTGCTGCTAAAGACCCACTCCCTGTACCTGCCCAGGTGAGCCCCTGCAGCGGCTGGCTGACCCCCAACGAGACGCTCAGGAATTTGACCTCGGAGGTAAGTCTCAACAAGGCTGCAATGGGACCGCCCTCTTGCACAGATGCTCTCCCAGTTTGTCCCTGTGTCTGAGGATATAAGCCTAATGTCTCAAAGGCAAGATGAGAGCTCACTTTTTTCTTCCAAAGGCAGGGAGATACGGAAACGCCCATACCCATCCTTTCAAATGCCTCTCAGGCTCTGGGAGGCAGCATGGTTAAGGGATTCATAAACATATTCCCTTTCCAACCTCTCAGCTGCTCAGATTTATTCTCAAGGGATGTGCTCTGCCCGAGCCAGAACTCTTCAGGTTCATGGTCTTTAAGGAGAAAACATACCTGATAAGAAAGAAAAGTCTTGTGAATTGTGTAGCTGTGAGTATGAAAAGCCAACTGCACAGATATCGCTGGCAGTGGGAGCAGGCCCTGAGAGCAAGAGCCTTACCCTGTCATCATTTGGGACTTGTGCTAATCTTCCTCAGACACATTTCTGTGGATTTAATCACCAGATGGTGTGACCAAGGAGCATCCAGGCTCAGTGAAGGAATGGGAACAGACAGAACAGCGATGTATTAAAGCTCACCCTAAAAATCTGGCTGCAGAAGTGAATGTCACATAATATCGGCACTTACTCCCTTACGATACAAGCTGATTTTTTATCCCAGCAACACCTTGCAGCCACATAAAAGAGCCAGTAAACAAATATCATCACAGGTGTCATCTCTGTGTATAGTTGTATTAATGTTTGCATTCACTAAACAAAATATATGGCCTTAATTTCACCAAGGCTTACATATGTGTTTCATTTTATGTCCTGTCCCTCTTGACTTCAGAGAAGGCAATTAAGCACACCCCTAAATCTTTGCAGGAATGCAGCTTATGTATTCCTACCAAAACCAGAGACCATATAGTACATGTAACTTCCGTCCATGAACAACTCGTATGTCTGCAGGGTATGAATTAATCTTCTTTCTGAGCCCCTGTCTGAAACTAATTGTCTATGTTATTATCCAAACTGCACAATTTAAATATTTAGGAGATCCTGATCTCTGTTACAGCTGTAGAAATCACACTGGATATATCAGTTAGGTAGATGCTCAATGGAGGTAATTTACTCTGCTGAATGTAAGAGCAGTATTTGGTCTGGCTAGATAAATGTTAGCACCCACAACACAGTAGTGGGAAAGATAATGGGAGAGAGAACATTTTTATTGTACAAAAAGTTTCAGTTTTCTTTAAGAGGAATGGAAGTGACTGGGCTGCCACTCATCAAGAGGTCTCCAAAACCAAGAAATTCGCAATATTTATATAGGCATAGAGACACTACTAGAAGAGGTCTCCAGTAAAATAACTATATGCTGTTTTAAACTTACGGCATCAGCTGAGGCCTCAGTGCAACCTGCAGTGATGCATGGGGAGCTGGGGAGCCCAAAGGCTGGTGGTGCTCCTGCAAGTCTATGTTAGGGTGAAGCACCCCATCTCACCTCCTTTCCCACAGCTAAAATGGCAACATTAGCTTTCGAATTCCTGACCACGCATCGGTGACAAAAGCTGAATCCATGCAAAGCAGCGTGAGTAGCAATGAATCATCATTAAATTGCTTGCTTTTTTTGCAGAGAGCTTTACAACTTTCCAATGTCCTGAAAGAAATAGCGAGATCTGAGAAATTCACCAACTTTGATGTTTTCTATATGGATTTCCCACTGAGACAAAGTAAGTTGCTTTTTCTTCTTTCTCATGAAGCATTTAGTCAAGTGCTGGGCTGCTAATATGCTCCTCATGTTTTAACTCTGTAATGGGAGAAGTGCAGCAAAGCCAGCCAGGCCAGGTGACCCTACTGTCAGGGCTGGGGCCAATGGGGGACTCTTAATGACATCTCCCAGCTTCCCTGGTTGGGGTAAGACAAGACCCCACCATCAGCCTGGGGACCACAGCCTCCTCACTGATCCTGGCTGCCAGCACCCACGACCCCAGTGTGCAGCACACTGGCCATTTGCACTTGGGTGGCAGGGGGTGTCAGTGGTGAGGGAACAGCAACAGCAGATGAGCCTCTGCTAAAAATGCCTCTTACTTGTCCCCTACAGCTTCTCAGGCTGATTAAAAAAAAAAAAAAAATCTCAAACCTATCTCAGTCCATAAGATTTGGTTTTATTTTTGATCATTGCTTTTGTAGCGGGTCATCTAGACTGGAGATGGCATATCTGCAGTGAAGGTGGTCTCCATGAGCTGTAGTGTACTATATCACTGACCAGGCTTCATATTGCCTCCCCTGGGATGAGCAGTGCCTCAGGAAGGAGAACTCTGTCAGACAGTTTTCCTGCCTGAATAACACAACCACCCTCTCTTAATTCACTGATTTCAAAAGTAGAAGCGCCTCTCCCAGGAAGAACTGGCTTATTTCCTACGCTGCCTTAAGCACCTACATACTGTTGTAACTTTTGACTTGAAGAGCTTACGAAACTCATCCTGCTGTGATCTTAAGTGACAGTAGATGAGCGCATTACCTAAATCACTTCCTTCCTCAACTGACACTTGAAAAAAATAAAAGAACCAGAAACTTTTCCTTCTTACCATGCTCGTGAGTGGATGGTGTCCTTATGAGGCTGAGGACAGATGCCTGTCCCCGGACCCCCTCAGCTCTGCTTCCCTCATGCGATATGCATGGGTCCAGCTTGAGGGATCACCCAGAATCAGCTCAGTTCTGTCACAAGCAGAAACACACTCGTTATCTCTTTTTAAAAAAAGCATCAGCATGGGTTGAGGAATTGAGGTGGACAACATATTCAAGTAGTTAGATAGTGATGGGAAGGTAGGAAAACAGCTTTTTCCCTGTATCCAGCCTGAATCTCACATGTTTCAATTTATGCCCGTTGTCTCTCCCCCTCCTACTGTGCACTGCTGTGAAGAGACCGGCCCTGTCCTCATCGCCTCCCTGTAGGCTCTTCCCCAGGGTGAACCATCCCTGTCCCTCAGCCTCCTTTCATGGTGCAGGAGCTCCAGCCCTGGCCACCCGGGGTCCTTCCCCAATAGCCTGAATTTTTACATTAAAAACATAGTATATAATAATGGGAAAAAAACCCCTGATATGCATTTCCTTGTTTATATGTTCACATAGATGATTCCATGTTGGTCCTTCTTGAAAAATTTTGCCTGAGGACTCTATTTTAAATGACAGCATGCAGACAGCTAAAATCACAGCCAAGAAGGGACAGAATCACCCTGGCTACTTCAAAATGTACATCTCTAACACCTCTCCCCATTACTGCCTGGCTGTCCTTGAAAGCATGAAGCTGCCAAGGCACCTAAGACAATTGTACAAATCTCATTTTGCAGCCAAATCTTATCAAAATTCACAAACTTATTTTATACTACATGACCCAATTCAGGAAGCTGGTTCTGGGTCCCATGCAGACTATATGGAGGAGGAGGTAAAGAAAGAAGGACGGGAGATGGAGTCTTTCTGGCCAAAACTTTGTCTCAGAAAGGTGGCCTCAACTGTCAAGTTCGATGTTGTAGCACAGAGTTTCAGGCTGTCCAAGTCTCTTTGCTGTTTTTGCCTCAGATACTTAATATTTAACAAGTCACTAGGATTTGGAACAAACTACCTGCTGGGTAGGCAAATCACTTTAATAAGTTAAATGACTAACTTTAGGTAATTTATTTGCTTTCATGAAAAGAAACATCTTAATATAATTTGCTGTTCTTGATTACATCGCGTTAAATAAATGAGGTAAACAAAATCACACACGCACATACAAACATCAGCTCTGAAAGACACTTTGCAAAGTTTCCTGCAGCTCTGGAGCCAACAATTTGAGCTTGCCGTCAGGAAAGCTGTCAGTTCGTGAGTGTACTCAAAAGCCAGCTAAGGCTGCTGACCTACTTTTCTGGTCTCTTTCTGAAGTGAGCACAAATCCTCCCCTAAACTCTCCAGACATCAAATATTTAGCAGCGGTTGCACATTGTGATGAGTACATCGATTTCAGACTGGCTTGGACATATATATACACAGCAGCTCCCAGCTTTCTTGGAGTAAAATCTGAGTATGCTAGTGTTTATTCTAGATTTAGATGGACGTTCAAGCTCAGATGTTGCCTTTGGCTGAAGAACGTAGTGGTTTCTTTAGGAAACAGTGAAATAAATAGGGGAATAGGGATTGCTTGTTTTGGCTTTTTCTTGGTCTGGATGGGAGCAAGCTCTAGCCTAGGCAGTAGGCACTTTTAAGACAAACTCTGGACATACTCACTTGGTGGGTATTTTTTCAAGTGTTCTAGTATTTTTGGAGGTCAAATATAATGGTCTAAATTCACCTATCTTGGTATAAACCTTACCTATTTTACTTAGTCCTCTGCTATTTCTCGCATGGGAACAGTAGTCCCTCTATAAAGTAAAACACAGTACACGGCCTTGTACTCAATGTACGGCATCATATGTAAGGAGTTAAGCAAATTCAATTTGTGCATCTATACGTGTGTTCTGTTGTGTAATCTAAGGTGAATATGTGTTGTGCCTAACGTATTGCCAATTTGAAACAATGATCTAGTGCCTGTGTCTTGAAACAGATTACTTAGGGTGTTGACTAAAGCATCTCAAGTAGGTTTCTATAGTCAAAGCAGGAATATCACCCTTCTATGAATTCAAATTTAGTGTGGGGACCCAGACATTGCTTTTTCACACAATAGCCAGGGTTCAACGAACAGCAGTGAGTCTACGTCAAAACGGTGGTGCTTGAATAGAGAACATTTTCCTCCTGACAGGATGCTTACATAATGCTATTAAGAATTCTTAATCTGTCATTATAGAAGAAATTATTGAATTTACAGTCTGTTAATGCCATAGCCACTAGTCCCATGTTTGATCACTTCACAGCCCTTTTGAAGAGAGAAAGCTTTTTACTTGTCTAATGGCTCTGGGGTTTACAGCACAGCATCATTTGCATTAAATGTCATGCTCATGTAATTCAAAAGGTTATTTTGTTGGACTTGAAAAAGACTGCTCAGAAGAGAAGTAACTGAAAATGACAGTCTATTCCAGCACACATCAGCCCATGCAAAGAGTGTGTTACCATCTCTTTCTCTAAAAAGCACTATTTTCTTTATCTATTTTGTTTCACTGCTGAAGATGCAACTAAAATGGGAAAAGCAAAAGTATTAAATCAGTATTAAATAATTTACAGCTTTACTTGCTACAGCATCTATCTCAGTTGTGAGGGAAAGTGAAATGTTTTACGATCATTTATGTTCAAAGCGCTTCCTTGCATAAATACTACAGAGAAAAAAATTAACAATAAAGGCTTAAATACTGCCCCGAGGAGAGGGGATTGTACACAATATTGGCTCTGACAACTTTATATGAATTATCATAATCTTCATGCAGAGTTGTCATGTGCTTAAAAATACAGTGGTGCTTTGAGAAAGAGGGGGGGTACCTCTCCAGGCGAGCGCCTACGTGCTCAGCAGCGATAACCTCTTTGCTTATGTTATTTGCAGCGGCCGAGGAATGGCGCAAGATGGGAGGTGAGCCCTGGCAGCTGATCGAACCAGTTGACGGCTTCCACCCCAGCCAGGTAAAAACCCAGTCCCAAGAGAGGGGAGGGAGCAGGTGGGATGCCAGCGCGGGTTACTGCCCGAGGCACCCGGTCAGTAGCCGTGGGGATGCAGGTTTGGGAGATTTCTCTTTTAAAAGAGATGATGGCCTTAGCCCCAGAGCAGACATCTCTGTTTCAGCTGTCTGCACTCTGCTTTAACTCCTGCGAGGTCTTCTGCTGCTTTCTTCCACTAGTAACCAGTACCCTGACCAAAGAGGTTTTAAGCCAGAAAACCAGATCCTTGCCTCGTAGGCTGGCTACCTGCCTGCTCAAACACCTGTGGGAGTTTTGCAGGATCAGGGCAGCAATACACCATTGTGAAAACCTGAGAGGACCCTCCAGCCCTGCCCCTGCCCTGCAGCCCCCAAGGCCACGGGTTTCCCCATCGTAGCCTGGAACAAAGCTTTCTTTTTGAAGCTGTACATTGAAATTGTTTTATGCTCTGGAGTTGCATATTATGAAGAAGCTTTCTCCCTCCTGCTTGGTCTCCAAGGACAGGTGGCAGGGGAAGGTTTACAGTCAGAAATAAATGAAAGGGAAGGAGAAGCAGCTGCTCTGCTCTAAGTCCTTGCTTGTGTTTGATAACCTAGTGTGAGGTTGCCTGGTTCCCACCATATTCACTTCAGAGTAGTTTTTCTGACTCTGTAAAAAGCATGGAGAGAGTATGTTTTACAGTCAGCTACAAACAAAGCCAACTGCTTTTCTATACACTAGTTTCAGATTTCAAACACATATGCAAAGCAAAACAGCAGCCAGCCTTCCCCATACTGCCTCGAGAAAAACTGCATGAGACCTGAAATCCTGCGTACAGCCTGTAGCAGCAATGGCTCATGACAGCGGGCACAAAACCTGCCTGGGAAACTCCTGCCAGCTGCAACAATGTCATCCCCAGCCACTAAGACACCATGGGGTGGTGGACAGACACCAAAACCAAAGACCACTCCTGTTTCACATGCTTTTCAACCTTGACTCTTTGGAGCAAGAACTAGTCTGGGCTAAATTAGAAAGGGGCAAATTGCGGGAGGTGGGTGGGATGGAGTGGTGATATTCCATTCTCTGCCAGAGGGCTCTGCCTAGCAGAAGCTGCTCTCCATCCCATGTACTTAGCAATGGGTCTAGAAGTTTCTTGCTACCTGCTGCTAGGAGGGAAATGTGCCCTCCAAAGCAGACAGCTCCACTCCCACCATCCCTGCCCTGCCCAGGGGCACAGGTCTGGGCGGCAGCTGAGAGGAGGAGTGACATTCCTCATTAATGTTTTTGTAGTGTGTGGCACCAGCTCTATGCCATGGCAAGAACAGTTTAGCAAAAGCTGTTGTCTAGGGCACCACTGACTTCCTCTGCACTTGCAGCTGTGTGCCCTCCTCCACCCCAGCATGACCGAGCCACTGCCCAGCTGTCGGCAGTGCTGCCTGGCAGCTCCCCCTGCTCAAAAGCACAGGGTGAATTTATGGTCTGGTTCTGTGACGTGAGCTAACACCCCACATATATTCACTCCCAAACCCCAATCACCAAATAACCTGATGCGATGCTCTCTTGCATGTGGGAAAGGGCAGTCCGTGGAGAAGCACTTCAATGGGCGCGTGGCAAGCGCTGATGGATTCCAGCATTTCAGCAGTTTCCACATGGACTGTGCTGTCAGTTCAGCCAGGGGAGACATGCAGGGGGAAGTCCAAAGGCAAAACATGTGCTTTAGTTGCTATCTTTTATACCTCTGGTGGTCAGCTGGAGCAACACGGTGGCTTGCTTAGCCTTGCCAAGTCAAAAGAGCCTCCTGTTCAAAGAGGGACTCCTTCACAGCAGAAATTCCTGCCTGGCTACCACAGTACCAGGTGATAACTGAATGAAAGCAGGAGCCCATGGCCTGGGGATGTTGAAAAAGTGTCTGGATTTCTTGCTCCAGGCCTTTTGCAAGCAAACAATTAGAAAAAACTTGGCAAGCAAAATGAGAGTGAAAACAGTGATGAAATGAACCCCTTTCCCAACCCTGCCATCTGGGGAAACTGCAATACGAAGAGTCTGGAGTGAAGAAAGGATCTTTTCATTATTTTTCTGTCTTACCCCAAGGCTGGCCTGAGGCTTCTTCTAACCCCCAGAAACGGGTCACCACAATAGCCAAGCTCACTGGGTCACAGCTTTTCATCCAGGCTCATGCCCACATCCTATATCCCACCAGCAGTGAGAAGGTAGCACAGAGCTGAAGGCAGCAAGTATTTACTTTAAAGAGATCCTGCCTAAGGCAAAAGAAAATTACAAAAGGGCACTGAATGGTAGCTGCAAACCTACACACATCCCCCGAGTGCTGAGCTGCAGGATCCAGCCAAGTGCTGCCATATTTCACTCCCTTTGGATCTGGCATCCTGCAGTGGTTACAATCTCCCCCTCCTGCTGTTAGGATGACGTTAATGCTTTTATAGGTACATTTTTCCTTACAGTCAAGGTGCCAGCTGTAGATATGCCTCACTTCAAGTGAGTTATTGTCCTTCTAGGATTTATTAATTAGCCTTATCCAAACATCCACTGCTTTAAATCCATTTTTCTTTTCCTGCTAGTATACAGAAGTCTGTTATCAGCATACCACTATTTGGACTAAGACATAGGACTCTGCTCCAAAAGAGTGGCTCTCTTAATACAAAGAAGGGGATGTGTGAGCAGAGAGGGATATTTAAGAGTACACTTGAGAGAGATGATAAACAATTCACTCACTCCACATACTAGTTTTATTTAAAGTTTTACTTTCTACCAGTGTGGAAGCCTCTGGACACTGTATAGAGCTGCCTAGCGGGAGAGGATTGATGCCATGCAGTCAAGTGAATGGTGGCTCTTACTTCAACCTCTGCAGCTATTCCCTATGCTTAACATACAGCCTGACAAACACAACAGATAAGACCCAGCCTGTGCATTCCTACTGAATTTTCTCTCTGATGGTCTCAAAGAACTTGAAAAATATTCAGAAAATTTTGAAAAGACTAGCACCCCATGGGAAGCATTATAGGTCTTGCCTTCAGATGCAGAGAAACTTTGGAGTTTGGGATATGAGAACCGCAGTACCCCTCTCTGCCAAGGGTGAGCTGGAAGTGTACCATGATCTCTAGTTTTTATGATACAGAAGTGGGCAGAATAAACTGGTGTCTGATGTCAGCCCCTGCCATTTATGTGCTGACTCCTTCATTTAAAAAAAAATAAATAAAATTCTGCTGGTATAAACATGGCAGAAACAGGCATCAGCATGTATATCCAGTAGTCCAGTGGTCCAGCCATGCAGGAGGGATGTGGGAGGGAACTGAACCTTCCTAACTGAGGCTTGCATATTTTTCATTGCAAGTTAGGAGGAAACAATAAGAAAAAAGGCAACACTCTCACATCCCATTAGACATACTCTATTTTTTCATGCAGAAAAAGGCTAGGTTAAGATAGTCAGGTAGGAAACACTAGCCCCCATCGTCCCCACTTCAGGCAGTATTTTATATTTAAAAACCCTTGAAAGAAGGGATAAACACCAAGTGCTCATTTGTTTAGCCAGGCCCAGAACCACATTCCCTTACTGCAAATTTCTTGGAGGGGAAAGGAGTTTCCTGGATGTTTTATTGAGTTGCAAAACAGAAGGCTGAAAACAAAACACTCATTCTTGGCATAACTGCATTCCTCAAGTTTCGAAGCTAAAATTGGGCTCCATGAGGGTTTTTTTTCCAAAACACCCAGCTCAGGTCGTAGGTGGAGGAAATTCACACCATTTACTTTTAACACCTAAAAGCGAAGTGCATCACTCAGTCCTCCTAAGTTCCCTCTAGAGTTGTCTTTGAGACATTGTTCCCTGAAGTCCAGCTCAGTTATCCTTGGAAGAAATCTGACTTTCTCTTCTCATTAGCTATAGAGGGAGACCAGGGATTTTCTTCAGCATGTCTTCCTTACTATGAAATTTCACTGCAAATCCTTGTGAATGCCAGATGGCTTCAAGGACATCCCTGCTCTCTAGAACAGCTGATTGCCGTATTTGGATGACAGGGCCATGCATTTCAACAGGATCCTGCATAAACAGCTTCATTTCTTGCTTTTTATGATGTTACCAGGGAGAACACGAAAGCCCTGAGCATCACAAACTGGAACCTGAGACGCTTGGAAGATTCTTAATGATTATGTACAGGCAGAAAAGCACAGCTTGAGTGTGATTAGCTTCTCCCTTTTTTTTCCTTAAGTCATAGCAAATCACATTCTAGCCAGAAAAAAAAAAAAAAAAAAAAAAAAAAAAGAGAGAAAAAGCTGAAGTGACACGTATCAGATGATTTGGGTATTTACACTTTGCTGAGAAGCATGTCCATCACCACTTAGGTGCAGGAGAAAACAGATAGCCAGAAGCTGCTGAAATAACACAGCTACGTCCCAGTCGCAGTCACCCAGAGTTCTTTGAGGAATGGGCAATATTTCCTTTAAAAAAATTGCTTAGGGATTGTCGTCTTTGCAAAAAAAATTAATTACAAAACCACATATGAATTGCAGCAGGTATCAAAACACAAGAGCTTTGGAATTTAAAAAAGACCTATGAGAAAAATGATTTCTAGAATCACAAACCCTTCTCTGCCACCGTGAATACGGTGCCACCGTATTCATCCAGATTAAATTATCAAAATCTTCAGGACTGCATGAAATTATGTCTGAGCAGGACCTCCATAATATAGGGCAGTCTAAACAGATATGCCTTAAATTGCAGTGAACAGTAGTCCAAACACTATAGAGCATACCTCCACGGATACCTTTGCAGAGGTAGGGGTTTTTAAACAAACCAAGGAACCCACCCTGCTAAGAAACATATGGAAGGCTGAGGAACTTATGAAGGAGGTTTGGAGACTACCATGCACAATGGACCACTCTGACAGATGGGTCTCAGCCCTCTGGCACCCATAGGGTGTCCCAGGATAACCGTGTTTGGTCACTTTAGAAATTACAACTGGGAGAAAACACCCTATTGCACAATCTCCCCTATCCCTCTCCCCTGCCCCAGTTCGTCCATTAGTTTAAAAAGACCTCAAGTGACCAGAGTCTAAGAGCTTCCACCCTACAAATATGTCTCTTTGTACATGAGCTCTGAATAAAAGAAAGGTTTTTGTCTTCTGGCCCATCATTACAGCTGCTTTCAAAAGCACAGGATTTAAAAAGAAACACATGAAAATTCTCCGAAGTCTCCACTCTGTTCCTAAACTCCAAAGTGATAGTTTTGAAATAGTTTGATTTCAGAAACCCATCTTGGCCCTTTAAAAAGGCTTTGTTAGCTCAACTTAAACCTCAGAATTACAATCAACATTAGAGTGAGTTTTAGGGTTGAAAGTATAGTTACCATATAAGTAAAATATAATTGTAGGTCAGAAATTGAAACAAAAGTGCATTAGCAGGGTGTGAAGACTTGGTTAAAGGAGAAGCAGGCTGTTCTCTCTTCCCCTTTCTGTTGCCCTTGATGTTTTTTACTCTGGCAATACAGCAGGTACAATTTCTCTTTGGTGCATAACTTTTAGGGCAAAAACCTCTATGAAAGCTGGAGCAATTCTGATACTAAGGAGAAAAGCTATTTTACCATTTCTGCAGGTCTCATGATAAAAAAGCTCTGAAGACAACCAAGAGCAGTCACAAACTTACAGCATTTGAACCTACGTATATTTGAGCCTTTTTTTCCTCAACACCTGTGGTCTCCTTACAGGATAGCAGAGAGAATATTTATTAGAACTCTAAGAGGCATTTAGGAGCATGAATTCCTTTGGACTTGCAAGAGTTTTATGCATTATATCCAACTGGTACTTTTTAAATACTTTCAAAATATTGTTTTGGGGAAAAAAATAAAATCAGACTCTAGGGCTTTTGAACAGAAGTTTGTGGACCAGGCATCACAGGCATCAGGAAGTGTTTGGAAATTATAATTAGACTGAATGACTGGTCAGGGAAGTGCAGATATATGGTCCTCACCTTATTTTTACTGTTCAGAAGGATTTTCTCCTGTTCAAGTGGCTGGAATGGGATAATTTTTTTTGTTAGATATTACAGTCCATCATACGGTTATACAGAATTTTCTTTATGGTAGGGTCTCCTAAATGCTAGAATGAAACAACTACATTATAGGGGCACAAGAAATTGATAGTATCTGTGCTGTTTGCAGATTGCTGCAGCCCTTGGAACAAGCATTACCTGGCAGAAGGCACTACGTGAATGGCCTCAAGTACTTGGAAAAGAAAATCCATTCAACGACCAGATTGAAGCTATATTCAAAGACCAAGGTGGACACTGACTTCCAAACTGCCAGAGCCCTGACACGGTTTATGATGATGCTTCCCAGTGCATTTTTTGAAACAAGATGATTAAAGACACACACAAAAAAAGGAGGGCAAGTTATCAGAGCCAGTAGCAGTGGACATAACACAACAGCATTCTTTTCAGTTTGTATCTTACCTGCACAAGTAGGCTATGCTTTTTCTGTGGAGCAACAAAAATAAAAATCAAAGGATACCTGCCAGCTAGACCATTTCTTGTACTGGTTTGCAAATTCATTCAATTTTTTTCCATATATAGGAAACTTCTAGCCTTACCTTTTTTTTTTTTTTTTTCCCCCCTACAGGACATTATTTCTGGGCTTTCC
Organism: Athene cunicularia; assembly: GCF_003259725.1. Taxonomy (NCBI): domain Eukaryota; kingdom Metazoa; phylum Chordata; class Aves; order Strigiformes; family Strigidae; genus Athene; species Athene cunicularia. The sequence goes on from NW_020799096.1 coordinate 5,641,497, forward strand.
ATTTGTACTCTTTCAATGGCTAATCTGATCTGAAAAAGGGGGAAGGACAGACCCCCCAAACTCATTACGTTGTCATAAATTGTGTGTATATAATTGCCCTGACTGTCAATACATTATTTAGCTGTCATTTGCTTATTAAAATGTGCCAGGAATAACAAGGTGCTAGAATTTTGATTTGCCTGGCAGCATCAGTGCAGGCCGACTGAGCACTGGTTCTCTTCCTCCCCATTAACAAGACAGTGACTTGACAACCCTTCATGTATTCAAAACAGGTTACTTTTAAAAATTTGAATACCCTGTCCCCTATCTTTTACAAGCATGAACCAGGGAATCACTGAAGACACTGGGCAGCCCTTACCTGCACTACTTCATACACAAGCTTGAAGGTTGAGAATTACTAGTTTTCTCACCAGCTTATTCAATGCTCTTAGAAAAATAAAGACATAAATATTTAAAAAAAAATAGAGATATCTCTACCCTACTCATAACCTTACTGCTGATAAAGGGATCAGACAGCATAAAATAGCATTAATTACAGGTGAAAAAAAATCTGGTAAAAAGAAAGTGTTAACATGACATGACTAAACCCCATCCAAACCAGCCAAAGCTTGGGTAGACTTGCTCTGCTCTTTGCTCTGACCACGCTCCTTGTCACCCCTGAGCCAGCTCTCAGGTAGTGGCCCAGACTAAAGGAGAAGGCCTGGCTGTGTATGGACCTTCACACACCAACCAGGGCTGTAGGAGGCATCTGCACAGTATTTTTATTAGGCAGAGGATGACTTAGATAATGCTATTTTGGTTGAATCACTTATTATTGCTATCCTATATCCTCCTCTTTTTTTTTTTTTTTAAGAGTACAGTCAGTGCCTCATCTTTTATTAAGATAAAGATTCCTTTGGGACAGCCACTAACATTTAAGTAGAATATTCAAGTCACCTACTTTAGAAAAGCGAAAGGGAATACGTTCTGTAATTGAGTGATACTTACACACAAGGCCCCAATTCATTCAAGGCATTTAGATGTTACCAAAATATCCAGTCTCCCAAGAAACAGTTTCAACTCCACAGAGGCATGCCTGAGGAAGACTATTTAGCATTAGAAGAAAAATGAAAGCTTCCTGATTCCTATACAAATTCTCTCCACCAAACAGCATAACATTTGATGCACACTGGACAGGTAGAACTATAGGTAAAACCTAACTATTTTTTATTACCTATTCAGGCTTCCTATCTTTCATTAAAAAAACCACAAGGACCGAAACAAGTGGATCCATGTGGTTTTACTATAGACCAAGTACAGCATAGACAATAATTACAGAATATCAGATAATTTCCTCTACACCAAAATATGGAAATGTAGCAATTAAAGGGGGAAGGGAACAGTATGTGTTTAGAAGCCAAATTTTCAGGCAATCTCATTGCAAATGATTGTATTTCATTTGAGGTTGGGATTTAATAATGCCAATTAGGAGTTTTACAAGCTAGTAAAATTGAAATTTCCTCAGCTAAAATAAGCTTCACTGCCCAGAGCAAAGCATTTTCCATTTATAGACTTTCTTATTAGTGAACATCTTGAATCTGAACAATGGAAAAAAAAGCTTTCTTATAAGATTAGAATAGCATCTTCTCAAAGACAACCTGAAACCCCCCACAGCTGAATCCCAAGCAAAGCTCTCAGATTTGCCCAGTATAACTGCTCTGAGCTTGATAGGTGGTGACTGAGGGACTTCATGAAAAGGGGTTGCCCCTGGCTGAAGGAACACTAACCAAACCGTATGTGCTCCTGCCTCGGAGGAGAGCTCTGCAGTTCAGAATTAGGTTGTATGCAGAAACTTCATTTGTAGCTGATGCAGTAGCCATTTGCAAATAAAGATGAATTTCGAGCCTATTAAGCCATCAGCTTTTACAACCACTATGTTTCTCCATTATTTCAAGGAATGCAAAAAACCAGCCAAAGATCTGCACCCCCAACCATCAATCACTTCGCAGTACCACTCTAAAAATAAATGTCCTATATTTAAAGAAATGTTTCTGAAAAAGCTTACTTATTCTAAAGCAGGAACTATGAATCCTAGTCTATTCCATTAGCTTAACTGTCTCCTGGTACTTAGGTTGGTTGAAGGTGACAAATACGCAGGGAAGAGAAAAATAAACAGCAAATAGTTTATCTTGGAAAGCTGAGTTCCATGAAATTTTATTGCAGTATAAACATCTAGGAAGAACGGCCTGTCAAGGTCTATTTTGGGTGAGTGTTAGAACACATGAATACAGAAGGGATTATGTCACTGGCTAGTTCCAACACATTGCAAGTGATGCTATTCTGTTCATAAACTGTTTTTACAAAACTTAAAGCTTTGTTTGAAATCGGAGAGTAGGAACTGGTTTTGAGGTGTAGAACATATATAGCTTCCTGAAGCTGTTTGAACTCACAGTCTTGCCTCTTTGAAAATGATCTGCTACAAGCATGGAAAAATAGGTTTGTCAGTGTTTTGGAAAACTTTTCCACAGCTCACCCTTAAAAGAGCAGGGGAAGAGGGGAGACAGCAGATCTCCCTCCAGGTCAGCTTCTCTAACTTACATCACTTGCTACACTTTATACCTTTCCTTGATTAGGACAACTTTTCATCTTGGGCAATGAACAAACACAGATTAGTTTCTACAATGGACAATAGGCCAATTAGCCTAAATAAAAATGTCATTCCCTTGTATATATCCAGTTCCAATCTTAACACCTTTCCATGGCCTCATTTTGCAATTTTATACTTAATGATTTTTATTTACATCCACTTCAAAGTTTAACAGACAGTCTACTGCGTATCTACAAATAAAATTTGCTCACCCCCTGTCCCTGTCGCATCACTACTCTACTGCTGTGTCTCTGTCACAAGAGAAAAGAACAATCTCTCCTCCTCGTACCTGATGAGCTGCTGGTCTCTCACAGCTTCTGCATTCATGTGGGAACTGTCCATAGACAATCTGGCCTTCCATTACAAAATTCGATGCTACCTACCCCTGTGGCATCACATTATCTTCCTAAGTCAACTGGTATTTCAGGATAGACCTACTGAATAGAATCCTTTCTTAAACATTGTGTGGAGTCCAGCTTTTCTTCTTTAGCCTATGAACTAGGGTCTCAAATGTATAGATGATGGCCAAAAAAGCAGAAAGTGTTTTATTCTTTATTTTAAATGAATAAAATAAATCTCAATACATAGTTTGGAAATTTTAAAAGACATCAGAAAACTAGATTTAAAAGGAAGTACAAAAGTGGCAGGATGAAAAGAGTATAAGCTGACAGAATTTAGTGTTTCAAGTGTGAATATATAACAGCAATAGCAATTTTAAGTATTCCACTGTTCCATTTGCAGTAGTGAAGTAATGAGATAGTATTTCACTAAGCCCAGTGCAAAGCTGTAAAAATTGCAAGTTTTAACTGAGAAGTTTTGCAATTTTAATGATGGGTCTGAAGTACTATTTTTATCTGCATTTATGGATAAGTCTATGAGGGGGAGGAAGACCCATATTTTCAGCCAGCGGAGTATTAGTTGGTGTATAGCAGCTTTGTAGTCTTATCAAAGAAAAAAAAAAAAAAAAAAAAAGCACTTTTACATCCTATTCCTGGGTTCTCAAATGGAGAACTTTAGCTTGTACGAACCACAAGTCCCAGGAAATACTAACATACACAATTCAAAAACTAATTGGGTTTTGTTTGTTGTTTCGTTTTTTATATAGCAGTCCTAACAAAAATATTCAAGACCTTCCGTTTCTATCAAAGTGCAACACACTGCATACATAATCCACACCTGTAAACCATATAGTGTACATGCCATGTATTTATCTATACCAGTTTGCATGAGAAATTGCAGAATTAGCGTGACTATATTGTACATATTTTGTTCTGACCACAAGGACACTGTACAAGCAAGAAATACCTATACTGCATGTTGTAGAATTAAATTTACTTGTAACTTCTATGCCTGAACATTAAAAAAACCTCAAACCCTCCAATATTAAATCTTATGCTTCAGCACCATCCTTGTTAGAGAACTGAGCTATGCTTTCAGGGAGCTGAGTTATCTAGTAAGCTTGTTTTCTCACTAGCTTGCCCCCCTCTTCCTGCCCTGAAGTGTGATTTCCTGCAATAATTTAGTTGTTTAAAGAAGAGAATGTACTTAGCTAAATAAGACTTCCAAAAAAAGGACTTGCATAAATATTTAGCACATTTAGAAACAACTAATTGCTTCCTACCATACTCAAAAGCTAGGAAGTAAAAAAGTTTTAAAATTCTTAAAGTGAAAAAAAAAATACTGCATAACATAGTCCCATATAATGTTAAATACTCTCTCAAATTTAAAGCATAAGTGATCCAGAGGACTTCTCATGTTTTCCTTTAAGTTCTTTTTTTAGGTAGTTCATGGGGATTTTTGCATACACGTTTTCTTCATATTTCCCTTCCAGAATTTAAAGCTTTCCAATAGGTTTGTAGCAGGCATCAGGCTGCCACATGCGAAGGTCAACAAGGACTTGGTTGAGCTTTTGCATCCAAAGGTTACGCTCTTCTTTAGTATCAGCAGACAGCCAGTTCCTAAAAGGCAAAGGACCCAATGGATTAGATATGTCTTTCTCCACATCTACTTAGTTATTCTGAAAAATGTCAAGTTGACCATCCATGGAAGTCCAAATAGCAGAGGGAAAAAAGGAAGCTAGATATTCCACAGTCCTGCTACCAAGCTACCTGGCATTTCATTTCCACTTCTGGAAAAGCCGAGTTCTTTATTCTCAGCAGACTGAAATGGGTCAGCAAGACAAAATAGGACTAAAAGTGAACCCAACAGTTCAAGTGTCATCCCAAAGTCTTAGCATTTAAATGGGCTCTTTTTTTCCAAAGTTATGAAGCCCCTGTGTTATTAGAAATCTTACTTGAGGCAAAATACCCCTCCCCCACACATCCCATAACCTCCCACAACCTTCACAATTTCATCCACTCACTTTGTAACACAGAGCGTGTCTCTGCATCGGCTGACGAGAGTCTCTCTGTCGTCTTCCCTCTGAGGTCGGACAGTTATTAGTTCAAAAGTGTTGGGACGGGCACAGAACTCCCTATTGGCAGGTTCAATCTGATGATTAGTGCAGTTAGCCAAGTTTATCCGGCCCAAAGGATGCTGGAAGTGAAGTTAGTTCATCAGTCAAGAATACTGCAACCAAGAGTAGTTATGAACATATGCTTTGACAATTTTTGTGCATGAGGTGAACAGTCCCCCCCCTCCATACAAAAAGAGGAGTTCCATTTTTCACATTTAAGAGCCATAGCTGAAGCAAGATAATATAGACAGCGAAACATGCCCTGCTCAGCCACATAAAACACAGCTAAACAAATCCATCCCTTGCCAAAGACTTAGGCTCTAAAAAAAGATATCTCCCCCATTTTCTTTATTCCTTAAAATGCCCCTACCTTTAACTCTCAAGTTCAAGAGAACTTCATAATAAAATCCAAACTGATAGAATAAACACTATCAAAGCCTACAGAAACAAGCACTTTTGGGATGTTTGCATCATTCTTGTCAAAGCCTATGGATTGATCTTAAAACACACAACCAAGGCATTTAAGTGCTGAGACCAGCTGCTTTAGCTCCCTCTATAGCTAGACCTCTTCAAAGAGCATTTCAAATTTCAAGGCAGTTATCTGTTTCTGCTGACTATAGACAGAGGTTCAGCTGTATGCCTAAAGTTAGTTACAGACCCTGGCTCTGATTCTTCACACCTACGGAATAACTCATCAGGGAAACATCACAAGCTGCTCTTGGCTTGAAGAAGAATTTGCTATTTATTGGGCATGTACACTATACTATTACATAGACAGTTAAAATAACCTAAGTTACGGGAGAAAGAAGAATAGCTCCATTTCAAGGAACATTAAGAAACAGGTTGCACGTTGGTGCTATATGTACAGCCATGGGAAATATATTTTAAAAAAACCCATGACTTAAAGCAATCATTGCCCAGTACTGGTATTTCTGAGCTATGTCTATCTTTGCATGACAGAACAGATACAGTAGGAGTAAGGGAAGGCATTTAATAGTGATAGAGCTTATTATTGCTGTAGATGACTGTATATGAAAAGAATGTACCTGACCCTTTCTCAGAATGATAGTGGAACATTTCTAGAAGATTTCTAAGAACAGAATCTGTAAAACAAACCAGAGCTGCTTTCTTGCAGACAAAGAGTAGGAACCTTTTCTTGCTTAACTCAATTTTTTTGCCTGTCTTCTATTACAGTAGGCAGAGATTTTTCCCCTCTCTCCTGGCATGGAAAGAAAGTACTTTGATATATTTTGGCAATGTCAACTATCAGCATATGGTCTTCCTCTGTTAGCAGGGAAGAAACTAAACTCAGGCATCTGGATTGGCATAGAAGACCGAAAAGGACCAGAGTTTGGGAAAGAAAGTGTTCTGCCAACAAACAAGCAAGTGTTTAATGGTAAATTGCTTAAGTGAGTCAGAAAAAACCTCTTGAAAGCAGTCTTTAGAAGGACCTGGAAATATTTCAGTACACACTACAAGAACAGGCTAGAAAGACAAGAAGGTTCACCTCAGTGAGAGATGAACTTCTGATTTGTCTCATTAGCCAGACAATAGCTTAGGTTTCTGTGAGAATAATTTCAAAAGCACCAGTTTCAACTATAATGTGGAGCTGCAAGAAATCAATGACTGCAAATAAGATAGTCCATAATTACAGCTATGCTTTTGCAATATAGGATTGCCCACTCCAGTTGTTTACCATATCGTTAGTCATTATTTTGTCTCAAACTTAAGGCAACTAGATACAGTCTATTTATTATACTGTACAAGTCTGATCAGTTTCAATTAAAATTAGTCATTTGACAAGCACAATGGAAAGGCAAAATGGAAAGTTTTAAGACCAAAGGAGGATATGGATGTTCCTCCACTTTTTTTCTTTCCCCCTAGATAAAGTGGTCAGTTTTTAGGTTTGCCCTGGGAAGACAATTCCCCTCCATTCCCTCAGAAAACTTTCTGAGTTTGAATCTCATGCTTTGAATATACTTACCTGTTTTAAGTTTAAATGTTACTGTCATTAAAAATGAATAGCTAGTCGTATAGGGTACTACAGGACTTTAGACTTGAGCTTTATAAAACAGCATTACCTTTCGTTTTTCATCATCTGGGTATGTCCAGTAAGATATACAGTTTCCAGACAGCACGCACCAGCGCCTATGCCATGCTCCAAATCCACTAACATCTTCAAACATAGTCTTAAGAAAAATTAAAAAAAAATAAAAAAAAAGAGGTAACATTAAACTTTGAGCTTGGTCTGAACTATTTTTCTAGCAGAATGGTTCTGCAAGTACAACCCTTCCTAGAAGTAAACATGAGAGAATGAAACAATATATACTGGGAGACTTCTATTAGTACAGTACATACTAGCTTATGCTATCTGGATAGGCTTATGCTATCATTCTCAAGTTTGCAGCCTTTTGCTCAAAATGCAAGTCATGCAATATGCAAATTTTGCTCAAAATGCAATATCACCACCATTTCAAATTACCAGATTTCCATGTTGACAGTGGAAAGCACTCCCATTATTTTAAAATAATGGAGGGTTACTTAAAGCAGATGCAGGATGAATGGTTCACAAAACATGTATCAGTACAATATAATTTATTATTATTAGGTAATTAAGTCATCTTTGATTTACAATTATTCAAGTTTACAAAATTTTTCACTACTCTACAGGCCACGCTCAGGAATCCAGTCAGTTTAAATAAATTAGAAATTTATTTTTAAGTGTTTGTGTTGGCAGTTATTTTACTGAATGCAAGATTATGCAAATGTCAAGACCCATTCCCTTAGTACTGGAATGGAAAGCTTAGTATCTGACTTCTATTACTTATCCCTCTTGAACTTGTACAGAACTTTTCTTTCCAATTAATTTTTGTGTTGTGTCTTTTGCTCTTCACAATTCAGATTATAATTTTTAAAGCTACAGGGAGTTTTCAAACCCTTACTCTGAAAAAATTTAATATACACGTACACTATTCTTCAGGTTTCACGTATTGTGTAGTAAAATTAAACAAGGACTTTCTTAAATTAGTATACAAAAACACAGGATAGGAAATACCATAAGCATGTGAAATGTTTGCATCTAATGAAATCTGTTCAACTTCAATTAAGTAAAGGGAAAGGAGACAGAAAACTGCTTGAAAAGAGTCTAAAGAAATTCCGATTTCTGAAAACACTAAAACAGCAAACATTAATGTTTTGCTTCAGTATTTTCATAGCACATTTACTGCCATCTGCTGGACATAATCTCAACAGCTCCATCAGGAGCTCCATCTAAAAAGGCCTAAGTATCGGCTGCATTTTTAGAGAGAACTGCTCAAGATATTTCTCAAAAAATATTATCACTTCCTTCTAAGGCAGAGTCTGTAAACACAGTGAGAAAAAAAAAGTCTTTTGATAGGGAGAATTTGTTTTTGCTAGAGAAAAAAAAATTCCAAGTTGTCCTGGAAAAGTCCCTGTCAAAGAAATTAGAATCTCACCTCATATCAGATTATATCAAGAGAAGGTTAATTGAAATTCAGAATAACAAATTAACATGTTGAGAAGAAAGAGATATACAAAATCCTAAAAGGTAACTTTAATTTAGGCATATTTAGAAGATAAACTAGGAAAGTTTTGAGGTCTGTTTCAGAGAGGGGAAAAAAAGCGCCAATTTTAAGATCTACAATCACTACAAATACATGTGTGAAGTTAAGAAGGTGACTGCATTTAATAGGACCTGTAACTAGTTCCTTTCTGTAGGAAGACATTTGAAATTAATACCTTACCAAGAACCCTTTTTCCTCTACAGAGGAGTCCACTTGGCATTTTAATTTCAGATATATATGACCTTCCAAAGGAGACAAAAAGGGAACCTGCAAAAAGTAAAACGATTAGTCACTTAATTTCAACATCTCTCAACTTTACCCATTCAAGCAAGCCACCTGCACCAGGATGTTAGTACTGCCTTGTTCTTAGGATTTTCAGCCAGAAAGCAGTCAGTCTCAAGCAAGACAGTAATAATCACTTTTTGTTTCAATTTAATTTAGAAGCTTTTCAAGACTTAATTGCTTATTAGTTTGCTCCGGACAAGCATGCTTCTATCTAGAAAAACAGGCACTCCAAGCATGGTTAAAAACAACACAAGGCACCAGTCCACATCCTGCAAAGCTTCTGCCTCAGTTTGACATTAAACTGTTTGGAAAATATCAAAGTGAGCTTAAACAGGATTGGCACTTGTATGCCATAAGCATTTTTGGCAGATACTGATGTAGTCATGCCTACTCAGATAAATATTTGTATAAAGAAAAAAAAAACCTAGAAGGGAAAAAGCAATGAAAGCAGTTGTTCGCAACTGGCACTCAAGGTGTTGAAGACCTGTGTTAAGCCATTTCTAACAACAGAGGTTCCAAGCCCTATTTTCTACCACATAAAAAAAAGCAGTTTAACTACTGTACCAGAGGTTGGTTAAATGGTTATTGGATATTCAAGAGTTTTGAGGAGGAACATGCAACAAGGACTGCCTTTGGACTTCCCCCAATCCCTCCACACATAGCACCCCATTATATTGAGTGCTCCTGCCACTACTGTCAAGAAATCACATCCCTTCTTTTTTTTCCACAGGGAAGTTGAGACAAATTGTTAATTCAACAAGCAAATGATGATCTGCAGGGCATTCTATATAACATTTTTTTGCTAATCTGAAAAAGCAATACTGTAACAACCCAGAAACATCAGTGCCTTGTCTTACTAGAAAAAAGAGAAAGTTTTTTCTATGCAAATACAAAGAAAGAACCATTTGCCAGGGACTAGGGCTGTGTACACAATAATGAAGCAGCTTTAAAGCCATGGAATCAGTGACGATCAAACGGAATTAAATTTTGCTAGTAGTTAAGATGAACAAGAGTAACCCTCGGTAGTTAAAAGTGTACATCCATAGGCCTCAGCAAATCCTGCAGAACACTGAAATAGATGTTATGGTTAGAAATTGATCACTTCTGAGTTATAGGCATAGTGCAGCTTCCTGTGCAGAAGCTTCCTGTACACATGTGCACAAGCAGGTGATTACATGGTTTTTACACTAGATATACTAAACTAAAGGCTTGCTCCTGTACTTGGCTCTACAGCATAGCACAGCAAAATTTTGAGCGTCAGGTAGGAGTCTGTATGACCATCTGAGAAGCAAAAAAATGTAAAATGTTTCCTCGTAATAGAAATAAATTGTATCAGTCCTGGATTTTTATCAGCAAAGACAACTACAACTCTACATGCTACACCAGGGAACACTGGCTTATATCCTACTAAACCACAGTAAAATCCGTTTCTGAACGAGGACTTCAAGGAATTTTGGCCAATTCCCCAATTCAAGCTTGTGGTTTTTGTATTCCTTTCTAATTTATGCCAGGACAGAAGAATCTACATTGTGGATTATGAAGTTTACCAGCAGAAAGGGAATGAAAGGGTTCAAATAAATGAATTTCTAACAATTAAGATTAAACTGTGATGTGACATATGAAAGCTTTGCTTGTGCTTTGCTTCATCTGGTTCAGAGCTTTGCTTGTGTTTTGCTTCATTTGTTTCTCAAGGACTCCTGATTCCTCAGCTGTTTCCTTAGGTCCCTTTGCCTGCTTAGGTAAGATTGAAACACTCATTAGGCTCCCTACATCACTGATGGCCTTCAGTGGACACTTGGGCAAATCCTACAATGAGATACAGGTGTCTAACAAAGACACAGAGACTGTGATAGGGAAACTGATTTTGCTGACTTAGGAGGGAGACACCTGGACTTTTCTTCACAGAGCATGCTCTGGAAGGAGGGTCAACAAGTGAACACTGTTAAGAAGACTACTTACTTCCTCCCTCGACCACTGAAGACCCTCACCCTATTTTCACTAGGCATGCTCAGATTATGCAAATGCATTATGGGAACTTATTATCATAAGACATCCTTTTCTAGGAAATCTAATGAATATGTTTGATTTCTGTGTATGTAAACTATGTCCCTTGCTAATTCTTGGGAGCCCTGATAGTGGAGAACCCCCAGGGTGACACCAGCACTGCCAATAAAAGAATACCTGCTTAACAGTTATGTTGGATTCTGACTGTTAATTTCTTACTCAGCAAAGAGTTGTGTAACAATAAAGCAAAATGGTTGTATAACAAATGGAACATATCAGTTACACAGAGCCTACAACACCATTCTAATTACTAAAGCTGGTCTCAAAACATCCTCCTGCACACATAATGAGAAAATATTAAGTTCTAGTCAACAATATGTCCCTTTCAAAGTCAAGTAGAGTGGAGGTGGTGGAAAAAAGCAATCTGTGGGATATCCAGCTAGATGAAGGGAAAACTGAATTCCATGACTAGGCTAGCTTGCATTCTGGTGTGGCCATTCAACTATCTACCATGAGAAGTTGGCTTACTGCCATAGAGGATTATCTGTAAAGATACTCAAGATAACTCAAGAATTTGCAAAACAATTGGTTTCTTAGGCAACTTTTGATTACAAATAGAGATGATTGGCACTAAAATTATCACCTCCTTAAATTTGAGAGAAAACATACATGAAGTTACATAAAACACTCTTCTGAGGGATCTGAGTTAACTATTAACTAGAAACTATTTTCAGAGATTAAAGACCAACTATTTAAGTACATCAAGTTACATAATTCCTAAAGCCAAAATGCATACACCAAGCAAAATATTTCAATTGTAAGTTTGTGTACAAATAAATACCTAGGTTTTTTGTAATGTTTAGTATTTTCAAAACTTAAGTTCTTTATGATCACTTTTTGCTTAAAAAGCAAAGGTCTTGGTAGAGTAAGAAGCAGGATATTTAGTTCCTGAGTGATATTTTCTTCAGTAGCAAGAAGTTAAACCAACATTTATGCTGCCAGCCATTTTTCCCCTGGTCCTCTATCAGCAGAGTAGCTGATTCTATGTTCTGTTGGCTCAATTTCCTGACCAGCAACCTTTAAGAGACACATCAATTTGATCTGAAGGAAGAAAACCCCTCCTCTAGTGATCTAGGAAGGAAGACAAGAGACATGCTAGTTAAAGAAAATCCCTAGGCAGCCTAAATAACTTCTGAGTTGTAGCAGCATGCTTATTGTAAAAGACAGTGAGTAGACTTCTGCAAACCTTAAAGTTTCCCAACATCTTTTGCTTAGCTAGTAAATCTTCGTAAACGTTTTAAGAGAAGAATGAAGAAATAAGTAAATACTGCAAAAAGTCCAGACAGACATGAGCCACATGCACTAGGAAGCAGTTTCCTCTTAAATTATAAACTAAAGGATCATAGCAACCTTGTCTTGAAACATATAGCCCAACAGTTCTTTTTCCTCCCCTGCAAAATTTATCTAGGGAAAAAAGAAACATGCTCAATGCAATTAGTGTAAAGTTAAGGTTTGTGAAAAAAGGACAAAGTTACACATGAGTACATTTTGGTCCCTTCTACCCTTCATTTTAACAGTGCATATAAAATGGGGGAATGAAAAAAAAAAAAAACACACAGTGGCAGCAGTTTGTTCTGTATTTGAAATGCATGGAGCAAGGTTTTTAGCACCTGTTTGGTGCAGTCACAGGCCAAGTCAGACATGAAGTTTTATTGAGGTGATAACTTTTTTGTTTGTTAAATTATCTGACAAAAAGGGGAATCCTTATTCATAACTGTTGAATTTTGCACCTGGAAAAAATTAACCAAGTGATGGTTTCCCTGTAATTCCATTTGAACCTTGTGCTTGCACTACAATTTACTAGTCCAGGCCAGTGTCCTGTCCTAAAGAGGTTCAAACCCAAATCACTGCATGTAAAAGCTGATACCCAACTCCAGCAAGGGGTTTTCAGTAACCAAGCTATACACAAAGTAGGGTTTCTACATGCGGTTTTGGTTAAGACAAACATTGAAGAATCAAAGCTGGTACTTCTGAAGGTCACACAGTTGGTTAACAGCAGCGCAATTCAAGTTCTGCTTCTATCCACAACAAGTAAAACTTCTAAAATGCAAGTGGAGATTATTGCAATATTTTGGTTTTAATCTTATGCAGAAACACAACCGATTCTTGTTATCTCATCAGAAGCTATAATTGCAATAGTACTATCATCACAGTAAGACTTAATTAGCCAAGAAAAGTCATTCTTATGCTGCTGTTTGGGTAAAGCTGTAGTATCTTTTGAATTAATTTAAGTTAGCTTAGTATAACTGCTGGCATGAGCACCTATTAAAATAGGTTTTAGGTATATTACAAGATTAGAGATTACAATGAATGTAAGAATGTATTTAACTTCTAATGATAATAGCCAATAAATATTCTGTTGAGACAAGAAACTAATGGTATAAAACTCAATAGCAGCTGTCCTTCAAAAAATATTGATATTTTGCTTCTATAAATTTAATTGGAATATGAAAGGAAACTTACACTCCCAAATATAGTCAAACAACAATTTTAAAGTCAATTAAATGCAGAAAATTGCAAATACTTCATTATCAATAAAACACACGTAATGTCTTAGAGGTGACTGTAAGAGCAATGAATGATATGAAGATCATGTACAGAGATACCAACTGCACAAATCAACTTTTTTGTCAGTGAAAACAAATCAGTAGCCAAATGTTTTAATTTTCTTTGTCTAACTGCACCTTACATTGAGCTACAGAAAAGAAAGAACGTCTGGCATAAGAACACAAGTCGTCTTTTGTTGTATCTCAAAATTAAGTTTCAGTCGTATGAAATTAAATATGAGTAACAAACATTATACAGAATGTATATATACACATATATATATATATATATATATATATATATACACACACACACTCACACGAATAACATATACAAACCTTTGTTTCATTTCTAGGATGGTAACTTTGCCTGAAAACAGTGACCTCAGGCTCATATTCATTTTTCTAGTAGTATGCAATTTGGATTATTAAGCAATAATTCCCATTACCTTGTCCAATGCAAATTTGGCATTTCCTACAGAAGATAGCGATAACTTGTGGGACCCAACAAGGATGAAATGCGTAGTGCGTACAGCATTAGGGCCACCTGGACTGGCCATGGCTGTGGAGAAAGAAGTTCAAGTCAAGTTGTAACACAACACACAGTCAGGAAGCTGCAGGCCTTAAAAAGGCTTTATCTGTACTACCATGTGCATGTCCTACTCAGTACTCCAGAAGCACTTCTGCAGTGCAGCCCAGCAGCACATTCAGACAGGACCTTGATGAACACCATTCCTCCTCAGTAGTTCTTTCAGAAAGAAGTTTTGAAATATCCACAAAGGAGAAGACAAAGCTTTTTAAGTAGTCTCTGGGGGTGGGCGGGGCAGAGAGCACCCTAGGGCACACTACAAAGCACACATCCTGCAGTATGTACTTGACTTAAAATCTTTTAACCTCCTCTCAAGTGACACACTAGTCTTCCAGAATCTCTAAGCCTATATTGCTCTTTGTGCTTATAGCAATAGAAACAAGCACTATAGCTCAGGCACAGCAACCTGACTAGTTGGCAGCAGCATGATAGACATTCCAGAATCAGTTCATGAGCTCCTTACTGCTGTAATTTGTACCAAAGCTAGTTCAAGTTTCTCATACTGTAGTCAGACAAGGGTATAACACATTTTTATGTAGTTAGAAAAACAGAGATGCTGTTGTCCCTCGAGAGTCAGAAATATATAAAGATGTTAACACTATACACAAGCAATACTTAGAATCTGTTCATATTTTCAAGTTTTCCCTGTATTACTTTATTGACATCAGACTCTAGTTTAAAATCTTAACATTCTTTTGAGTTCACCTTTTCATGAAAATAATGTAAACTACAGGCATCTGATACCAGATACTAATTTTGATTTTGTGAAGAGATTTTCCATTAAACTAATGGTAACTCAGATGTAAACACAGGGCCAGCTTCTGGGCTGTCAAGCTGACATAATTCTGTTTATTGCTTCCAAATTATCATCTGTTAAAAGTTTTATTTATTGATATACTTCTTTAGACAGCAAGTGCAGATTATTCACCCTGGCTTAAGATGTTTAGACTTTACTTACCTGGCGTAAGAAGGGTGCTTTTCTAGAAAGAGAAAGAAATAAAAGCTTAGTAGAAAAGTAGTTTCTGATAATTTCTGCAGAATACTAAACTACCTTAGAAGGAAACAAGATCTGAAATACTTTAAAACCACACACAAACAACTTGAAAAGAAAGTCCAAATAAATGTGTAGTAACTGCATATTTCCATCATTACATATTTAGAGCTGTTACCTATTTCTTAAGCCTATGGCTAAAGAGTTTGGCAGAAAGTATAGAGTTTCAAGTAAGGGACACAAAGAGCCTGCTGTGAGCACAGTCTTAAGTGTGAGAATATGGCCTTTGGAAGAGCTCATAACCGGATCTTGTTACAATATCACATTCATACTTACAGAGGTAATAGATGTTAATAATCTCTTTGGAGTAATAACCTACAAAAGAATATAAGAAGATAAATGCATTTGCTACTGAATTTGTCCATCACATTAGCCTGAAAACTAAACAGTGAAACTACTGAAGGTTTATCTAAAGAAATTTTGAATAGATACGAGTTGTTGTAATGAGTAAGTCTTGTTTTTTGACTGGATGTAACATATTTCAGTGGAAGGAAAGCTACACAAAGAAATATTTACTGCAGAGAAGTTTGACTATTCATTGTCTTGGACAGCATGCATTTGAAAAAATCTTAGTATACCTTTTCCCTTCATGTAACATAGCTTCAAAGTTACATTTGCTTATTAAAGATAAGAATTATCAATTAAAGTACATGGATGTTCAGTGTGATACTGTTGTACCTTATCTATATTATCAGGTGAAAATCTCAAAATTTAAGTGAGACTGCATATTAAACACGATCTGGAACTATGTACTCTATTCTCGAAGCTGAAAGACAAGTGCAAGAAGCTTGTCAAAAAGGAGATACAGGATGCCATCAGCAAACCTGTAACCCCACGTCAGCAACTTACCTGCAGTGACACAAACACATTCAGTTTTAAGTAAAGATCCCACTAAACTACAGCACAGGAGAGAAGGAAACCCTAGACTGCAAACTGATTTTATTGGGGGATAGGTAGAAGCATGCTTTCAGTGTGCCAAATGTAAAGATTTAAAAATTTCCTATTTCTCTTTGCAGTGACAGGATTTAAGTACTCATGCTAACTGTTTTGAAAGACACTCAAATTTCTTGTTTTTATTAAGTGACAGATATCTTGAAAAGTAAGAAATCAGACCTAAATTAATACCCTGAGCCCAGCTATTGGAATAACAAGGAAAAAAGCAAAAAAGTCACTACAAAAGACCACCTCCAGAAAGCCACTGACTTGTCTGGAATCACAAAGCCTTAATAAAGCACAAACACTTGAAACATGCACCCTATCCAAGCTGAAATGTTTACATTCAAGGAGTGGTTAAAACAACGTTTGGTTTAAAAATAAACATCCAGTGCTTTTACTTAACACTGGGAAGAAAGAGAAGTGTCACAGTTGATCAATAGAAGCTTTAATACAAATCAGACTGCAGGGTAGGGCATATTGACTGGTGTAGCTTAAGTGGAGAGTAAGGACAGTAAATCACTATCAGAGGCACCACACCCAATACATAAAAGTTCGCAAGGGACAGCATTTTTCAAACTAGTGGGATGACTTCTCCTTCCCCTCCAATATATTTCAGACTCAACCAAGTGCTGCAGGTCCAATCTACTAATAGCTGCATGACTTCATAACCCATCTGTCATTACAGATGTTCCAAGAAAGAGCAAGAAGAGTAAAAGCAACCAACAGATATTCTAAGACTATTAGTTAGTCCTCCCTGAACACTGCAGTCTTCTGTTGAAATACGACATACTGATTTTCATGTTTCATTTACCTTAGATTTATTTGCCTTTTTCCTTTTATCAGTACTTGTAACTTCTTTTCTCTGCACCTGTAAGGCAAGAAGGTATTAAGAAAGTACAACACATCATTCTCCCTTACACATCCTCTTGACAGGAACTGATACATACCAAACTGTAAACTTCTAGATTTATTTCAAAGTCATTTGACACATCGTGCCTAAAGGGAGGAGGGGAAAAAATAAGTTAAACACAGACTGAAGAAAAAGGTTGGGTTTTTTTGTTTTTAAAGTTAGTCTTTACTGTTTCTCTCTTTCCATTCCCTAAAACCATCCAGGGAGCAGTTAGGTTCTACACAAGACAAGTGTAGCCATAGTGCTGACTAATAGCTAATCTCTAGTAAGTCATAGTTTGTTCCTGCAGGCCAATAGGGCTGTTAGAGATCCTTTCACTTCTACTCTTCAGTGTACTTCAGTAGTATTCTTCAGTGCAAGCAGCATTGCTGGTATAAGCCTTGAGTGTATTTCTATTTCAAGATTCTTTCAAGAACTCCAAGAACAAAAGGGGAAGCAGGACAAGGGGCAGATAGAGTGCCTTCTCAAATTGTACCCTTCAGTCCACTGCAGGCACACATTTCTAGAAACCGAGATTGAGTTTTGGGGGTAAATACCTTTAAGTGAAAATTCCAGTTGGACTGAATGAGTTTTGGGGGTAAATACCTTTAAGTGAAAATTCCAGTTGGACTGAACTTTAAAAAGGGAGCTTGCCTATTTATTTTGGAAGACTCTTTGAATGTTTGAACAGCCATTTGAACTCACACCTTTTTAGCTAACATATGAGAGCTGAAGTTCTAGCTTTAAGATTACTATTTTTTCTGGATACCAAAACCAAGTAGCTATATAAAATGTTAGTTGCTGCAAAAGAGAAAAAACACATCATCTCAGGCAGAGCAATCCATCTGTCATTGCAGGTGTTCCAGGAGAGAACATAAGTAGAAAAAGCAAAAGATAAATTAACTGATGGATGGTAGAATAAGTCTAGATTGCTCTTTTGAGAGAAGTGCATTCCAGCTATTTCTTGAAGCAGGAAATACCCATACCACAAGATCTCACCATATTTGTTTGCAGCATATGACATTCTTATATAAAAGCTTTGAACATTTCTATGCTCTATCCACCATCAGAGCTGAACTTGGTTCTAAACAATTTCTTTATACTTACATAGTAAATGTTGTAGTAAAAGTAAGAGCATCTCCATTCAGGGAGCTGGCAGTACTTGCTAATGGGGTTGCAACCATGTTTTCTGCTCCAGATCTCAGTATTATTACATAGTAGTAGTTTGCTGCCTCTGTAAATATATATCAGATGTTTTTATTTGCCAGAGGTGTCCAAGCATCTAAAAACTGCATTACCATTAAACACATCTGTTTCACCCCACTTAAACACTTGGTTACAGTCAAGATTTGCTTATAAACTTACTCTTAAAAACAATTATTTTTTTTTCCCCAACTGTGTCCACTAGTAAGGCTGCCTCCACAGGATTCACAAGAACAGCATTACTGCCTCAGGTATTTCAGGCCACAGCGACACTACCCAGTGTGCGAGAGGCAGAGGAAGAACTTTCAGTCAGATTAATCAGTTAATCTTAGTTTCTTATACTTGATTGATATTCTCTAGGCCTGCCATCTTAACCATACATCAACTTTTGCTACTGCCCATCCTCATGCTTTTTTCAGTCCTATGAAAGAGCTGGTTATCCAGGCAACTCAATTCCTTAACTTTTCACATAAAAGGAAAAAAGATGACCACAAGTGCACAGCCCAGTAGTATCAGGAGATAACTTGGAGCTTGTGCAGCAAATTGATGAACAGTAAAGCAAGAACATTGCATAATATCATACCACATTTAAAAAAATCCAGAACAAGATGTTTGAGTGCTCTGTTGTATAGGACAAGTCACAGCTTTTAGAACAGCCACTGAAGACTCCAATAAGTTTTGGTTTGTACTCTTTATATTTGATGTTCTCTCCAGAGATGAAATAGAGCTTCTGGTGCACAATGTATAGCAAATACTGCACTTTCAGAATAAAGTTTTGACACCAGATAGATCATAGTTTATTTAGACAGTTTGGTTTTGAGAATTACTGATAGAAGCTAAACATATTTTTGTAAAAATTAGAGAGGCTTTTCTATAATAGAGATTGTCTTGTGCAACAAGAACTGTAACATGTTAGGAGTGGGGAGGGGATGGTAAATTAGGACAGATATTTATATTCTTGGCTGTGGTTTTAGTTGAAGATATAAAACCACACTTTACATTCCATAGGACAGTTAAACAAGAAAATAAGAAAGGCTACATATGAACTCATTAGTAAAAGTTTTGCAACCAATATTAAACAAGACTTTGTCCAATAACTTTTGTTCTCAAGTTTTAGTGAGGAAGGAGCAGGAACCTGACCAACTACAATCATATTCTGTGGCATTATATAAAATAGCACTGGTTACTGTGGGCTTGCAGATTCTTTAAACAACCACGTGACAGAACCTTGCTATACTCCAGGATAAGTCTCTAGATCTACAAAGAGATATTGCCAGATATTCTCCTGGAACAAAAAGAAACAAATCCACATTTTGGATTCCCAGGCTGCAGAAAACCCACATAACACTTTAATGACTTAAATATGACAAGATAATGGAAGACTAGTCTTTGTAAATTAAGTATTTTGGGATGTTAACAGGAGGATTTAAAAAAAGGAAGAGGCTTAATGAGGCATTTCACACCACCACAAAGGTCAGAATTTATGTAATATTTAGTACTAGGCTTGCATCCATAAAAAAAATTCCAAGGCAGCAAGAGAAGGCAAGGTGAGATACAAAATTCTACTTCCTCCCCAACAGGTCTTTAAGATCTTTAAGATCTCCCCAACAAGATCTTTAAGGCTGGCTGGGAAAGTCTTGATAAATTTATTGAACTTCACAAGCCAGAAAAAGATGCAATGAAAACAACCACGAAAAATATTGAAAACTTAGACAAAGAGCAGATCAATTAAATGTAATTTCTAAATTTTCACTGGCCCCAGAGTTCTGAGAAACACCCATGCAGAAGGCAGAAAAACAAGGGGAAATATATGTAAGGAAGATGAGAGGAAGGCAAGGGAAGGGATAAAGCTTTCAGCTGCTAGTTTTACCTGGCTTTTGAACTGTACCACATACAAAGTCTGCTTTTAGAGGTAGACGCATTTCTGAAATGGAAACAGATCCCCTGGATGGAGCAAATTCAGTGGGTGTAGAAGCAGCTTTATATCTTTTACTATGAGGCCCCTCACTCTTCAGTTTATTCAGTTCTTCCAATAAGGCAGTTCTCTTCTCAGCTGCACGGGTAAATTATAGTTGTAACAGAGGAAAAAGTAGTACTGAACAATTTTTTTTATTGTTGCCATAAGCATGTAAAATGCAGCAGAAATGTTAATCATCTTCCAGAATAGCAAGAACATTAGGAACAAGAAAGATACCAAACCCATCCCCTTGCCTACAGAAGAAGCTGAGATAGAATAGGTATCCTCTCCCATTTTCCAGGTGAAATACTATAAATAAGCAGCTACAAGGTAGCGTAATAATTACATTGCCAGAGTTCATCTATTCCTGCCAAAGTGTTTATGACAAAGAATTGGACTTGTGTCCAAAAACCTACTTGCAAGGAGAAGAAGTCTCTCTGCTTCTGCTTCTTCTTGTGACCCTTTTCCATGTTCCTCATCAAAACAGCAGTTCAAAGCTTGACTGGCTTGATGAATCACCGTCTGCTGCATGTTGATCTCATTATTCAGCTCCTAGAGTAAACCAGTAGCAACAATAATTAGCAAGAAGAGAGATTTAGTGTTACGTTCAAGCAAGGAAATGTCTTGAGATTAACATTTCTGTGGCTATGCTTCAGAAAAATAAGACTTTTTTCTGATAGTCAGCTTAGATAATTAGGTACAAAAATCTTGCAGTTTACAGTTACTTCTGCAAAAGAATATTGCAGCACAACTTCTTTTGACCTCAGAGATAATTTAAATATGGTGGAGAGTGAATGACTTTAGTGTTTGTATCCTCCATATGCAGTCTAGTCTTCCCTTCACCAGGGGAAGCAGCAGTTAATCAGAAGTTCAGCAATGTATGTGAACAAGGCACCAGTAAAGATCAGAATATTGCTTATTCAAAGTATGTAGTTATGAACCCTAACTAATTCAAAGGCAGTAACAAGATATAGATTCCCTGTCCCCTTCTCAAAACAATGGCTTGTTATCTCCAGACTTACTCTGTACTATGATTGTTCTAAGAGATGTATTAGGCATTCAAATTATGCAGCATCGTTCCCCACTCTTAGATATTTATGTTAAACAACCTAATCTTGCAGTTCTTAGCCATATGTTAATGTCCTGGACATTCACAGGGGAAATTATAGGAGTAAATAGTAAATCAGAAAAAGGATTTTAAGAAGATATTCGATACCTGCATTTTCTTTTTGATATTGACTTGATCAGATGGGCCGATCTTTTTCGTTTCCAGTTTGGAAGCCACATCTTCTTTGCGAACGATGATTTGCTTTATTGAAGGACGATCAGTTTCTTTAAATCTTTGAGATCTATATGCATCAACACTTTTAAGAGACAAAACCTCATTAAACATTTCACAGGTGTGCCAACCTTTTTATATACATACATATGTATCAGGTATTGATGTTTTCCAACTTGCCTAAATGTCTATAAAAAAAGCATTCTATCAGCTCATTCTAAGTTTAACCAACATAAGGACTATACAGAGACAACTTTTGATAAAGGCCAAGATCCTGGAAAAAAGCTTTGTTTGTAGTATAAGCAGCATGCTTCATAAGAGGAGTTAAAACAGCCAGTATCTTAACTTGCACACTTAGAGAATGAGGTGTCGTTTTTGTGTTTATTACCTATAGGGAAGGTTGCGATCTTCTGACATAGAGCCAATACTGTCTACAGATTCTGCCCTGGGGACTTTAGTCCTTTGGAACTTTTCAGACATGAGACTCACATCACTGATACTGCTACCTTCACCAGTTGACTTACAAGGAGAAACAAAGGCCTGGGGAGAAAAAAAGGTTATACTACAGATATCTGTCCACATTAATCATTATCTGTTTTCTTTTATCTTTACTTGTTTTGCATATAAACAGTAAATTTGGAGGTTGCTTAGTACTAAAGAGACATTTTACAAATATTTCCTAGGACATGAAACAAGCTAATTTATTTGTTTAAAGACACCAAGAAATCCCCAAACTTAAGGAGATTTCAACCCTTAGTTTCCAAACTGGTACATTTACATAACTACTTCTCTTCAGATTTTCATTAGTAAGCACTTCATTGAATGTTTATCACTAGAAGTCCAGCACAAGTAATAGATGTACATACACAAGCTTGATTTAGTGGAAGTTAAACCACTTGTTTAGCAGATCATTCTATATACTATGGTCTTTTCAGAGGAAGATAACTTCACCTCATTATGTTTTCATTAGGAAAATGTCATTTGTAACTTCTCTATTTGCCCAGGTATCACAATACAGTAAAATATCACTGTTTACAAGCAAAGTGTACACCTCTAAGTGATCAACAGGCCCTTCCCCACCTCCTAAGAAGTCTCACCTCTGGACCAACAGATTCCACTAGAGGAGTTAACAGAGACATTGATGAAATATTCAGTGACTCTTCCTGCTCATCCTCATCACTTTCACCTTCCAGGCTCATGCTCATTTCTTTCTTCAGTTTTTCTATATCTGGACCATCTTCTTGAAGAACTTCAAAAATTTCATTTATCACTTTTGAGCTATTCATCTCGTCATCCACACTTATTTCGATTTCATATACTTCATCTGAAGGGAGATGTTTTAAAACTATTAGGAGCATGAAGACTAAACTCTTCATTCTCATTAAATTAGCAGAATGATGTTAACAGATAAGCCAACTATTTTTGCTTTTTAAGTAAGCTTGATTCAATAGCACTTATAATCAGGCATACAGAACTCTATAGTTACATTCTTATTTTAATACACCATTATCACGTATACTGCATAACTGATACAGAGAGGGGACAAAAAGATACACTTAGACACAGTTCAACATTTTAGTTCAAACAGGTTTAAAACTTAACTGCAAGTCCCACAGTAGAACAGTCATTTCTGTCCTTTCCCAGTAAACTTTTATATTCCTTGAAGACTCGAATGTCAAGAAAGAAGGGTTATTATAATAGGATTTTCATAATTTGTTTTATATAAACCTCATTACAAAACACACGAGTGTCAGGAGATGTATGGTGAAGTCATTGTTCAGACTTGAAGGATATTAACACTCAGCTGGACAAGTTACCACAGACATCTAAGTGCATTAATATTCATCTACTCAATACAAACCTTTCGGTTTCTCAGCAAGTTGTTCAAGTTTTGAGACAGACATTTCTTTTACAGGACTCTTTGGCTCAGTGATCTCCAGAGGACTGGGTTTATCAGTCTCTTCACATTTAGAAGCATCTAAGTAGTTTATAAAAAAAAAAAAAAAAGTCACTGAAGATTATGTCTAGACTTTGAAATTTTTTTTTTTAATTTTTTTTTTTTTTAGATCTGAATTTTGGAAGTTTGATAATATAGCTGACAACTTAGCTTGCTGTCAAAAAAAAAAAAAAAGCATTAGAATACACACCCTCCACAACCTGTACAGCTAGACTTGTATCTTATAATCAGAAAACTTATAGCACAAGAAACAACATTGAAACCATAGAGGAGCGTGCCCACTCAAGAGCAGAAAAATTAAAAAACCCAAAAGCGCTACACAAAAACCCTCACACCCAAACCAAGATCAGGGTATCATCCTATTTTTCTAGAAACACATTTGATAGCCTGTTTGCCCATAATGTCTAAGAAAGTGTCAACTAAATTCACTCTTTTCTCAGAGAACTGCAGGGTTTTCCATTCAGTAAGCACCAGAAAGAATGTTATGAGCATCTCAGAATTCTTTTCACGTTCCCTGGTATAGGAATTAATATTATAAGGGATACTGACAAGGAAAGAGTTCCTTTCCATTAGATCATTGTGGAATTGGATACCAGGCACAGTATAGATTAAATCTATAACAGACGATTCTCACTCTTCCCGCATATAATGTACATGAAAGTAGGAAACACAGGTAAACACATTGAGAAACAAAAAGGTAGTCTTGCCCTGCCAATCTTTCAAGTGGCATAAGAGTGCAGAGTATTATTACTATGAGGAGATTTAGACAAATCAGTAACCAAATAGGAGGCCCAGTTCTATATATAAGTGCTAAGTAGTCTCTATCTGCTCATGAACTTTAAGGGTAGTGCTTCAGTCCAGTATCAGCCACAGGCAAATACTGACAGTTCTTACCTGAAGACTCCACGCTGGGAGACTTTACTGGCCTGTCACCTGCTGTTGTGTCTTCTGCTGATCCAAAAGCGGTGGCATCTGAACTAGGAGGATGTTTTGGACTAGCCTGAGATTGGCTTTCCTGGCAAAAATAAAAACATGGAACATTCAGGGGGTAATGTTCAAAGTGACTAAAAAAACTACCAGGGAAAACCCACATTTTAACACCTGCCAGGAAAAAGAGATTGCCTATCCAATATCAAGAAAGATCCTATTTATTTATGTAAGAAATCCAGCTGAAGTACTAAATACTAAATTGTGTGAGGAGGTTTCTTTTGTTTTTAAAGTTATAGAATCAAAAAACCCCACACATCATCCCAAAAAAAAAAAAAATAAATCTATCGGCTTAAAGCAGTATCACTTGTCTCCCTAATTGAGTCCGCAGGAGGAAAAAAAACCTAATAATTTGTTAACAATCATACAAGCCACTTGACAAGTCATTTTGCACAGCCTGGCCATTCACAAAGCATAGGTTTTTATATTTTATTTGTATTCTCTTATCTCTCCCTGGGTTTAGAACATGTTAAAGCAGTTCACAGACTATCATCTTTGGATACATGAAGGTAACACATTACCATTTTAGCTTCTGGAAGTTTTCTCTTTGAACTTTCACTTTTCTCTGCGCTCCACAAATTGCCTCTATCAAACCGGCCACGAAGGCATGCAAGTTCTCGTTCACGTTCCTAAGCAAATAGAGGATAACGGAGGAAAAGCTGACGGCTTTAAGCTGTCAAAACATTTCAACTTCTTCAGGTAGGTGCCAAACTTTCCTCAAGCTTACAAGCAAGCTATGAATGTAGCAAGTCATACCTGCTTAAACTGAAGTGCTAAACTGGCAGTAGAGGAATTTTCATTTTGCTTGAGAAGCCTTTCCTGGATTGTCCTTGTATTTGGGGTAACAATGGGTGTTCTGCACCCTGGAGTATTCGTAGCAGGACTCTGTGCACTACGCTCTTGACAGCGCTCCCCAAAGCGTTCCAGGAAGGGCTTAATTCCTGATCCCCCTACAAGAACAATTGTTTTGCCTTGAAAGAAGCACTTAAACACACAGAAAGAAATCACTGCAATTTTGCATTCTGCTGAAGGCTCTCAGTGAAGCAATTCAATGTCTCCTTTACAGCTCTTACTGTTATACTTTATACAGACTAAATCTGAAGTGCAAATTACCACAGTAACAGAACACTGAAGTTAATAAAACAGCAAATCAGAACAAATAGATGTGCTTCTCTTACTAAAGTCCACATGTAATCTACCAGTTTATTTAAACTGGCTTACTTTTTGAACATTTCCTCTACAACCAGCTTCACTTGCATCCTTCATGCAAATGAGCATTCTAGTACATAAGATGGATATGCTGTTTGGCACCCACACCACTTTATTGAGCTTCTCTTATTGTCGGCATATTTAGACACACGTTTGCTTTGCTGGCCATCACTTCAAAGAGCTCAAGCTGTTAGTTCAAGTTTCTGACCCAACAAGAAGTTGATTTTAATGCTGGGGATGAGAACATATTTCAACATCAATGCTACCACTGAAAAGACAGACACTATGCAAGTTAGAGCATCTATGCGACATTTAGCTTTGATTTCTTCTAACATATGCAGACTCTTTACCTTTTATCAGCTGGACACGCGTAAGTATCCAACAATTAGAAAGAAGGTTTGAGTAGTCTCGATTAACTGATGGTAGCAGGATACATTTTTACACAGAGAAAAGTGAGACTGATTTTGTTCTCAAGAGTTACTAAACCACATCCAGGAAAATGCCCTTGCAAAATATGGAAGCTGTACAATTTATAATTATTAGAGAACTCTTCAGAACTTGAGTAAAATTACAGCAGAAAATAGGCATTATCTGCTATCTTACCATAAATCCTTAACTAATACATAATTGTCAACACAGGACACAAACCTACTTTGAATGAATGTTCATCGAAGCTGAAAAACAGCTTACCTGGTGTTGTGGGTTTACCCTTAGGTTCAAGTTGCACATGTGTTCCTTTGACTGGCTCTTCTTTGGACTGAACTGGTTGAGGCAAAGTTGACTTTGCTGTTTCTGTACGCTTTTCAGTTTTCTGAGGGCTGCGGGGATTCTCTGTTAGCAGTTGTCGTACTTCAGATGCTTTAGAACAGGGAGCAGTGACTCTTGAGGACTGTGTTAAAAAAATGTCTGGATCCTTAACAAGGGAAAAAGGAATAGCATTAAGAAGAAACTGTACGTTCTTATTCTCTCAACAGGAAAAAGAACGAAAGCATTCTGTATAGCACACTAACACACCTATTCCAGCAACAACAGAAAAAGCTGCGAACAAGTGTTATAAGCTTCTTGGAGACTTTTTATTATCCAGTATTTCAAATTGTTTCAGTATTTGATTCCAGGTGCTTTTGCCAGCTACTTTATGTATTTTCCCACACTCCCCTAAACAAGACTGCAAGTAGCACATATTGCCATTTCAGAAATGGCATAAATTGGTAGTAACTGCTACGTATTGTTCAATTTCAGCATTCTGATTGAATTTTTACACAGCAATAATACTTACAATTCAAGTTAATCAACTATATGAAGTTAGAGTGAAACCTAGTATCTCTATAATAAGCCCCTTTCTAATGGTCAAAAGAGCATCAATCAATTACTTTGACATCAGCTTTTACAAGTAAAAGGTATTCTAAGCCATTTCATGTCTACTAATGAGATTTGCAATAAAGCAAAAGTTATAAATAGACTAAGATTGCTCACACCAAATCTTTAAATTCAGATTAAACAGTTATGAGTTAGCCCCAGTACTCAAATCAATTTTTAATCAGCAACTAAATCAGACACTCACCACTATCTTTGAGTTTGCTGGTTTATTAATAGAAGCCTCAACAAGCCTTTGAGAACAGGATGCAGCTTCCTGCTTTACACTGCTACTATTGATTCTAGCAGATGCTCCACTTGTAGTGGACAATTTGGATAAACAAGTAGTGCCAGGCTGTTCTTGTGCATTGTTTTGCTTTGCAGATGGATGACTTAGGTCATCTTCCCAGGAACCAATTGTAGCAGCAAGGTTAGCTAAACGGCCTCTTCTCCCAATAGGGGTGTCACTTGCCAGGGCATTAGATGTCTGCTTAGGTGGAGAAACAGACAGACCTTTTGACTGGAGGGGAGACAGAGGAACACATTCAGAGGGATCTGGAAAAAAGAAAAACACATTTATTTTGCTCATAAAATATATTGTCATATATTTGCATCTTTTGCATTTGCTATATATTGAATTTATCAACAATCAGATGTTCTTACAATCAACAGAATCAAGCTACTAGCTCTGAAGGCATTAAGACTAATCAAGTTAAAGCTCACTGCAAAGCCAACACATTTTTAACCAGGCAGTTTACTAGTTTTATGTCACCACTGCGATAGACAAGGCATCACACTGGGAGGGGACGAAATGTATAAAATATAAGCTGTAGTCAACTGTTACACTATTTTGGACCTTCCCCAGTGCTAAGAATTCTTTATGAAAACATTAGCATTCACACACACAAATATCTTCTGCTAGAAAACAATCATCAGTGCAAACACTGAACACCACCAATACTGCTTAGCAAGTGAAACATACCCTCACTATCCCAGCAGCGTCGCTGTTCTGCCAACTTCTGCATACGTGTTTTGACTGAAAGGACTGCAGGAGTTTCTGACTCTGTGTTTGCTTTTCCTTTCTCAAGAGGCTGAACCAGTGAAGCCCTGTTAGAAGCAGTTATGTGCAACTCTGAAGTCATCTCAGGAGAATGATGACTTGTGGAACTTGAAGGAACTGGCTGTACGTTCTCTGAACTGGAGGCTTGAGTCTCCATATTGTTAGGGCAGAGTCTCTTTGATGGTGACGGTTTTGTACCAGGCTTCACTGTACAGGTCAGAGTACTCAAGAAAATTAGTATTCAAACAATCCAAAATATTTTCAGGTATACCAATATAAAGGTGTGATTTATTAATACTGATACACTTCCCAAAAAACTGCCCTTCCCAAATTCTACCAAGCACAAGGCATTATCTTTGGCATTATACAATTATTTTTAATTCTCTTATTAATTACTTAGAACATCTGCTCTCAGGTCAAGATAAACACTAGCCATATTCAGCCCTAGTGGTCAGCTAACTACATCCATCACTGTTGAGTTTAAGATAAACGCCAAGGGTTTTTTTCCTATGGGCAAATGAAAAGGACATGAAACTGGTATCAAAAGACAACCTTTATTAAACTTGTTGCAACATACCTTCTTCACCAGGAAGAGGTGCCTGGTTACCAGTTTCTAACAAAGGCTCTCTGACCCTCTTCGCCTGCATTATGGGTCTCACTCCCATCTTGGGCCGCTCAGCCATCTTCTTCTGCAGGTTCTCCCGCCTGGCCCGGGTTCTTTCAAGGAGTTTCTGAGTAGCCAATAAATCACATGTTAATGTACATTGCAAGAAGTGTGTTAACTACTAATAGTCAAATTAAAAATGTTTGAATTTTATCTAGCATATACTAAGATCCACAATACAAGAAATTTATAGTGAAGGCTATATTAAGACAAATGTAGCTCTCACTTATTGCTAGCTCATCTACTGCAATGCAACACGATAGAAATATTCAAAGTCTGGCTTCCTAACTGGCTGTTCCCTCCTGAAAGGGGATTGAAAACATGTTTTCTACACTGTCAACATGGTTTTCTGTCAACCCCCTTTTTCTCACTGTGATAACCCCTGATCTCCATACCTTAGATTTCACCATTGCAATACCCACAGCTTCTCCCAGTTTCAGCAAGTACCTGTTAAATAAAAGGTAGCTCACACTGTAGCACATTCCAAGCTACCTTCTTGCTATCTAGCTGGTTACTACATGTTTGCACGTTATCTGATGTTCTTTGGCCTACCAGACAGACAACAGGCTGAAGCATTTTCTTCACCAAGGCAAGGGTTTGGGTCTTTTCACCTAGCCACAGATGTCCATGGAAATTGTAGAAGCAGTTAAGTTAGAGACACCTACTCTTTTAAGAAGTGGTCAAGCTAGCCAGTAGGTTTCAAAGTTCCAGACATTAAATCAACCAGTGTCTCCCATTAGCTTGGCTTTCAACAGAAACCAGACTGAAGAGACACAAGCAATGGCAAAATTAAAAAAAAAAAAAAAAAAAGAAATCGGAGACACTTCTATAGAACCTGAAGTAGTCAGAAATGTTTGAAAGTAATTACTTTTTTTAAAATTAATCACCACATGACAGTCTTGAACTGTCAAGTCTCACTAGTAGGTTTTTTGGACAAATTGCTAAAACATGTGGTCAAGTCACCTGATTGGCACTAACCTTCTAACAAAGTAACATTGAAGTGGTTGCAAGTGGTCATACCAAAAAAAAAAAATCCACAAATCAAATGCATGGGTGTTAATATGAAAAAAAATGTTGCTATTATACCTTCTAAATCAAAAGGTGAATTTGTCTTCCTCAAACTTAAACTTTAAGAATAGACAGATGTTATAACTAGTCATCTTAGTAAACAGGCTGTTTAGGCTATTTATCACAATATGTCTGTATACAGAAGAGCATATAAAGAGATACCAATTAAGCTACCTAACATTCTCTTTCATTCCCTATCCATTGGAAATCTTGACTACTATGATCATATTCCATACAAAATAGCTGTTTTAGTAATTTTCCACACGAGTACAAAATGATTCCTTATAACATCCAAGTTTGAAATAGGTTGTGTGGTGGTGTTTGGGTTTTGTTTTATTTTTGGGGTTTTTTTTTAAATACTGCGTTTGTGAATCATTATCACTCCATTTAATCACATCTAAAGGATACTTAATTTCTCCTTTGATCTAGGCTTTAAGGCTCTTTGAGACAAGAAATTGTGTGATTGAACTAATGGCCTATAAAGGGAAGCACATAAACTGCACTTGTTTGGTGGCACATAAATTATTGCGAGAACTGTGCCAGTCATTATGTGTGCTGTTGCACAGCAATTAAATACACATTTCACATCTTTAACTGTCTAAGGCTGTCATCTGAAACAACAATCCATTGTAGGGCAACACAGGACAAACAGAATGTCAATCTCAACAGTTTTTTGTGAAAGCAAAAATCAGCTTCTCTAACTTAAATAGGAGGATTTGGGTGGGGAAAAAAAAAAACAAACAACAAAACCAAGACACATGAAATGCCAGGAGCACAGGAGCACCCTCAATGCAAGTTCCATGCTAGTTGCATCCACAAGTCAAGTTGCTTTATTTCAACCTCCAAAAGACAAAGCTACAAAGTACAGGTAATACCCACATAGATAAAATCATAAATGCTACATAAATTAACTGTTTTTCTCATGTGAAGTTAAGTATGCCTTCCACAACAGTATTCCTACAGTTCTATTCAAATGCAGTCACATTCCTTTCTGTTTTGTTAGTTCAGTGAAATGGAGCTTCAACTGTTACAGATAGGATGTCACTTCCTAAGAATGAACGCCTCCGTTGTTGAACTCCAGCTCCTATTGGCTTTTTGTATCTCAAGTTTTCCATGCAACTGCCGTAATTCAAACTGTGCTATTACACACGATGAGTAAGCAAGGCAGTCACTAGAACTCAAGACTTACTGTTCATGTTCATCAACAGGGTATTTGCTACTAATACACTCTCCAAGTGTTCTGATGGCAGCCCAAGTTTCAGAGTAAGACATACCTATTGCATTTCATCTAGAAATCTGAGAACGTCTAAGTCACAGTTAGAGGATCATGCTTTGTGTTGAGAAAGCACCTTCTAAAAATCAGAAGAGGCCTTACCACTTGATGTTGATAGACAATCTTGATTTTAAAAACTAAAATTTTGAAAGTACATACTTAGCAGCATTAGAGAAGATACTCAAGCCCATACGCGATTACAAGAATTTGTTCCCATACCCTGCTTTACTAGCAGAATGCAGCAAAGGGAGCAAATTTATCCATGACACTGAAGGCACAGTTGAATTCAAACTTCATATATGCAAGTTTTCCCCTGAGCAACTTCATCACTTACTTCTCTTTGGTCATCTTCCATGTTAGGAAACCATACTTTGCTCTATGAATCTTAATAAATACTTCAAATTATAAAATAACCTGGACTGTTACTAACATTCTGCAGTACTGAATGTAAAGTGTTCTGTGCAAAAAGGTGAATTATACAATTGGCTATAAACTGAAAGTCACAAATAGCATGTACATTGCAATCCTAAAAAAGTATCCACTGCGCCTGCTCCTCAGTGTGTTCTGTATTAACAATTTGGTCAATATTCAGAAGATTATTAGTTCTTGTTTGTAAGATTAATCAAAATAAACATTATTTCAGATCTGATTTGAAAGCATGCCACCATATCTTTCAGCAAGATTTATTTGAGCTTAAATCATTCGAGCTTGATCAGCAAAAACAGAATTAGCAGCATGCTTTGGCCAATCAAGGCTCGAATAACATTGCTTTACATAATCAACACTTAGCCTCACCAGTTCCCTGAATGTAATAGAGAACAGTAATTTGTAGACCAAGATTATCAGAAAGTAGTTAAGCTCAGGAAAGGTTATATTAAAAGGAAAAAAGGCAAGAACAGAAATACTTCATAGGAAGTGATAAAAAACTTCCTCTTCAGAAAGCTTTTTTGAGGAAGGTTATTAAACTTCAATACTAATACGCTAATATTGGTCAGATTTTTACACAACAGTGGAATGCCCTCCACAGCATAAAGCAGGCAACATTTTAGGCACTCTGCCATACCAGCTAATATTTGAATGAGTGTTACTTTGAGGAGCAGCCTCACAGTTGGTCACAGCTTTTCAAAGGCAGTTATCTACAAGAAGGGCGTGTTGAGGTTGGAGTATCTCCCAGCATGCAAAACCATTTCAAACTTGATTCAGTAGTTTAGGCTTGAAGTTTATTTAAGACTAGTCAGATCATGTCACTCACTACCAGTTAAGGAAGGAGGTTTTAGATGTTTATATTTAGCAAGCCATTCCATGGGGGTAGGGTGAATCTGCCTTGGCATAAAAAATTTAGTAAATATGTTCAGATCAATACCTTATGCTCAGTTTTTAAAAAATTAGATCTGTGCAGTCAACTTTTTCAGGCACTCAATTTATTTAAAGCATGTCAGCTTGATACCCAGATTGTTTTCAAGGGGAGGAGAGAATATTTCACCAACGTATTCAATCTGGATTTTTTTTAAAGTAGTTTAGTGTTTTTAGGTAGGCTGTGGATTGAAGGCCATTTTTCCTGCAACATTTCTCAAAGCAGTCACAAGACAGCTCCATAGCTTTACATGTCACACACAAAACCAGAGTATAGCACCTTTAAGAACCCTCTGATTTCATAGATTCAAGCAGATCAGTTCCATTCTGTTACAATTTTGCCTCTGTAAAACTGAAGCAAGCCCACACACAAATCCACCCTAACATCTTTTTTTTTTTTTTAATAAAAAGAGGAACTGTGCCTGCCAATGAAAGTGACCAATCACGGGTGGCAATAACGTCAAATAGGACATGTTTTTAATCGGATGGTCGCTGCTTTGGGCAAACTTCACAAGTCACCTTTAGGTAGGCAGGCAGTGTGTGTCAATACTACTCCCATTAGCTTCCAGGGTCGCTTATCTGTCAGGCGCACGTGAAAGGCAAACACTACAGCACTAGGAAACGCAGACAAGTATCAGCCCGGTTTAGGAAAGGCCCTGTCCTTCACAAACCATTGCATGAATAGCCCTTCTGCCTTCTCCTGGGAGATCTGACGCCCCAGACGCCTGGGCGGCTACAGTATTGGAGGAACCATCAACAGCAAAACGAGGGGGCCATAAAGCCTCCCGGCTGCAGAGAAAGAGGCTCGCTACAAGCCCACAACCCCCCGGAGTACAACAAACGGGGACGAGGGGACCT
This sequence comes from Athene cunicularia, assembly GCF_003259725.1. Lineage (NCBI taxonomy): Eukaryota > Metazoa > Chordata > Aves > Strigiformes > Strigidae > Athene > Athene cunicularia. The sequence continues at coordinate 5,674,743 of NW_020799096.1, forward strand.
GACAGGCCCTAGCCACGACTCAGTGCTGGGCGAAACTCTTCCGCCCGAGAGCGCGGCCGCAAGGAGCAGCTCCCCTGCGGGCCCGGGCCAGCCCAGAATGGACACGCTGGCCAACAAATGTCCCTTTGCTGTTCTCAGATAAATGTGGGCTGCAGCAGCCCGAAGTCCAACGTCAGAACTTGCTCACACACCGGGCTGAAAATGAGGACTTACCAGGTGGGACACATCACTTATTAATAATCTATGAACCAGCCTGTACAGGGATAAGAAAGGACAGGCTTTATTTCCTTCAAGACAAACTAGGTATAGCTATCACTGGGAAATAACAGAAATATTCCTTTAATGGACCAGCAGAGAACCAATGCGGGGAAATACCAGAAGACAAAAGAACCAATACAGAGCTCAAAGTCATCAGCAGAAAATAAAAAGAGAGAATTACCGTTAAGTCTTTTCTTTATCCTGCCATCCCAAAGGAAGAAAAGTCATGGACAGTTTGAGCTGTTTAATTCTAACAGAACTCTTGCAATTTAAACATGCTTTCTGCTTTACATGTGGATCTATGAGATTTATACAGTGCAGCTCTAACTACCACTGGTGCGTTTCCAGATGTCGCTCCATCCATTCAAGTGATACGGCATAGCGCATGATACTCAGCCTGGGGGCCAACCAAAGTGGTGTTAGCTGCACTGTTAGTGAACATAATAATCTAATCTGCTATTTATTATTTAAAAAGAGGGAAATAATCATGCTTTATTCTGTAAAATAGATTTATTGTAAAAAATTTTTCTATAAAGTATATTCTGAAAAATGAAATTGAGATTCCTAGGAATGTATAACTGCTTAAAATGTCAATGCAACGTGCATGTGACAAATGTCCTTTCCTTTTAGTCTCTACAGAGCCAATAATTTCTTCATCATTTTGATCAAGACTCAATGGTGGCCTGCTAGAAATAAATACAATAATTAGTTTCTCATCTTCTCAAGAAGTTATGTCTGTCTTCCAGAAGAGCAATGGACAGTAAATATATCTTGTCCTTTTATTGCTCCAAAGAGCCAAAGAAAGTCAGGCTTTTTCAGGAATGGTGCTATAAAATGGCTGTGAGATCCATTGTCTACTTAATGGTGGGGGG
>NW_020799096.1:5675922-5686975 GCF_003259725.1 Athene cunicularia
CACGGGCGCGTGCCCCGCCCCTCTCCTGACGTCTCCCTGCGGCTCCGCGCCGCAGCGGGCATTGATTGGCAGGAGTGCTAGCCAATCGGACGGCAGTTTGCCTTCCTCTCCCTCCCCCTCTTGGCCTACCTGCCCGTGAGGGAGAGCGCGGGAAGGGGGAAGGTGTGTGGCGCCGGGACCGGGACCCTGGGTCTGACCCCTGCGTGTGGCCGTGCCGCCTGGGGCTCCCGTGTGGAGGGAGGGCGTCCAGCCATGGCAGCCCTGTCGCCTTCCTTTCCTCCTCCTCAGCCCAGGACATGTTTTTTTAAGAAAACTGAGGCTTTTGCCTCCTTTACAGGCAAGTTGAACAGTACTGCCAGGTTGACTCCCCGTCTTGACTGCAGCGGCTCAGTAGGGGTGTCCCTCATGCATTTATTATTTCAAGCTTCGTTTTTCAGCTGGTGTTGACAGGAAAACATGATCTTAGTGTTACTCCGTGAATGGAGACACCCAGTGCAGTTGTGAAAGTCGCAGCTCCTTATGGCTTTTACTTTTTTTCTTGCACTGCAGCCCATGGTCTCATCAAACCTCACCCACCAGTTACTGCTGCTCCCTTCTCCGTTTCACTGATAGGCCTTAATATGCACATGTTTAGGATGTTGGACTGGCAGAGACCCATTGGGTGCTCAGATCCAGCCCTTGCTATCCAGGCATTATCTCAAACTCCTCACAAACACCTTGAATGCAATCACAGCTTGATTTTTCTGGCTCTGCTGTCCCCCCTGGCAGGCTGCTGTAGGCCTAACTGCCTAAATGACTAAACCACATCAAATCTCCAGTCTATCCATACATATTGGCAGCCCTTTATGCATTTTTACACATGCAAACGATGTTCATTACCTTGCATGAATGCCCCCCTTCCCTAGTGCTGTGCTTCTTGCCTCTTGGATTATTTATAGGCAGCAGTCAGCTCTTCCAACCTTTACTTTGCCTTGTTAACCAAACCACCTCTTCTAATCGCCCCTTATTCCAAAATCTTTCCAATGCCTTATTTTCAAACAGCATGGCATCAGTGTGCTGCAGAATCCAATAATACAATACCAAATAATCCTTTTCTGAAGAAATCTTCAAGAATGGACACGCTGGCCAACAAATGTCCCTTTGCTGTTCTCAGATAAATGTGGGCTGCAGCAGCCCGAAGTCCAACGTCAGAACTTGCTCACACACCGGGCTGAAAATGAGGACTTACCAGGTGGGACACATCACTTATTAATAATCTATGAACCAGCCTGTACAGGGATAAGAAAGGACAGGCTTTATTTCCTTCAAGACAAACTAGGTATAGCTATCACTGGGAAATAACAGAAATATTCCTTTAATGGACCAGCAGAGAACCAATGCGGGGAAATACCAGAAGACAAAAGAACCAATACAGAGCTCAAAGTCATCAGCAGAAAATAAAAAGAGAGAATTACCGTTAAGTCTTTTCTTTATCCTGCCATCCCAAAGGAAGAAAAGTCATGGACAGTTTGAGCTGTTTAATTCTAACAGAACTCTTGCAATTTAAACATGCTTTCTGCTTTACATGTGGATCTATGAGATTTATACAGTGCAGCTCTAACTACCACTGGTGCGTTTCCAGATGTCGCTCCATCCATTCAAGTGATACGGCATAGCGCATGATACTCAGCCTGGGGGCCAACCAAAGTGGTGTTAGCTGCACTGTTAGTGAACATAATAATCTAATCTGCTATTTATTATTTAAAAAGAGGGAAATAATCATGCTTTATTCTGTAAAATAGATTTATTGTAAAAAATTTTTCTATAAAGTATATTCTGAAAAATGAAATTGAGATTCCTAGGAATGTATAACTGCTTAAAATGTCAATGCAACGTGCATGTGACAAATGTCCTTTCCTTTTAGTCTCTACAGAGCCAATAATTTCTTCATCATTTTGATCAAGACTCAATGGTGGCCTGCTAGAAATAAATACAATAATTAGTTTCTCATCTTCTCAAGAAGTTATGTCTGTCTTCCAGAAGAGCAATGGACAGTAAATATATCTTGTCCTTTTATTGCTCCAAAGAGCCAAAGAAAGTCAGGCTTTTTCAGGAATGGTGCTATAAAATGGCTGTGAGATCCATTGTCTACTTAATGGTGGGGGGTATGGCCCGTAGCAATGGAATTTCCAATCAGGGTTATTTTTTTCTTAATAAATTAATAAAACCATTTGCAACTTATGGAGAAAAAACAACTGATGTTTCACAATCTGAAGGCATAAAGAGAGGGAAAGAAAGGAATGCCATGTTGAAACCAGCAGAACAATGAGCCATCTCTGCCCGCTAAACAGCATTATATTTTATTTCAGCCGTTTGCATTCAAAAATTATGAATCACACCCTTCACTGTCTCCTCACCCCACGTGATACGGTTTAAGATTTCTTCTTGGCAGGGATAAGCTAATGCAAAGTAATCCCTTCTGTAAGAGTAAATAACACAAGACAAAGCACTTGTGGAAGAGTTTTTGCTGGCTTGCAGTTTTCATGGGAATTAAGAGCATGGGCACAGAAGCCAGTCATTTGTCTTTTAACATGGCAAGAAAAACATTTTTACTTTCCCAAGCTTTTCTTAAAAAATTTGTAAATCATATTAACTGTTTTCAGGGGTGTATTTTTATTTTCAGGTTATGGAAGTTTGCATTAGCACTTAAATAAGAATGGTGTACTTATTAACTAATAAGGAGAGCACTAGCCAAAGTTTTTGTAGCTCTGGCTTCCTTGCAATACCAATACAATCATAAATGTAAAATACTGAAGGTGAAAATGCTGATCCCAGTGTAGTCCATTGTATAACTCAATTCTGAAATCCTCACAGCATATTTCCTAAAACTTTCTGCTGAAAAATTGAGTTCATGATTCTGATTCCAAAGGAAAGATGAGCAAGATACTTCTCTGATTCATAGAAAAATCTCAGTAGTCCTGTCATGTAGAGAAAAATACTGTTTTCCAACTTGTAATTTCCTTTTATTCACACTGAAATAATTTAAAGTGTAAGTTGAAGCTCACCTATCTTGCCCTTGCAAGCAGATTCAATCTATTGCATGGTAACACAGTGCACTGTAGTATTTCTTGTAGCTTAGATTTACCTTCAAATGGCATTTTTTTTTACCAGCAAATTCAGTCTTCCACTAATGAGTTGGAGAGCTGTCATGATTCTGATACTCATTTCACACTGGTAGTGTGACTGCATAGGATGCCACAGAGTAGGGAAGCAAATGTGTAGTCTAGTACACAGTGTTGTGCATAATTATTTCTGGACTACAGTCCCATTAGAATTAATTCTTCCCAGTGACTTTAGACAAAGAGTTTAACCTTGAGGAGGAGACAAGGAGACAGCCCTTGCAGAACTTCTTGAGGACTGTGTCACTAGCACAGCCATCCCTTTCCCTTAGCCCACCATCTTTTTGCCTACAGTGGATCCTTGAGGACGTGTGGTACAGGTCTGAATGTGTCTTGGTGATTAAGATGAAGCCAGGCTGTAAGAAATTACCCTCTTCACAAGCCCCACACCAGGACCCCTGTGTAAGAGAATCCTGCACTACAGAAGAGCAGCAAGAATAAAAACCCCATCCTTTCCTCAGTGATTCTGAAATGATTATACTCAGCTCCTGTGATAGTCACTGAGGCAATGTAAGCTGACGTTACCCAGTAAAGAAATATATTTATGTCAGGAATAAGACAGGTTTTGTGAGTAAGTAACCCAGTGCGTGACATGGATTTAAATTAGCAATGCTCAGAGCACAAGTCTCTCCTCCTCCAGTAGTCTGAGAGGGAAACTGATAACCAGCTCAACCAGACCAAAAGAATGTGAGACCCCATGGCCATTACAGTCTAACTTTCAGCTGGGACTGTGCTTTGGTAAGTGTAGTTGGGGGGAAATCATTTAAACTGGACATTTGCTGGGGGGAAATATGCTACATTTTCAGATGTACAGAAAGAATTTCAAACAGTGTGAATTTTATTTGTTCCCTCACTTGACATTTGCAAAATGTGGGAGGTTCTCAAGGAAATGATGGCTCGCTGAAGACACCATTTATATTAAAGGTTGGAAAAGCACACCATCATTTATATTCTACACTAAATTACTGTTTGATGGCATGGATGGTTCGTGTTAACTGTTGTCAGAGCTGAAATGCATCATCTCATATGAAGAGCAACTGAGGGAAAATCACACAGAAATCAAAGCTGGAGGGAAAGGCAAAAGCATTATGGGGAGAAAGAAAAAAAAAAAGGGTGGAGAATAGCAAATAACAAAGGAGGTTAACAAAGAAAACAGGAGGAAAAGACAGAAGAGAAAATATATTAAATGGAAAAATAGTGAAACAAGAATGAGGCAAAACTCATATTTCATTAACAACAAGAAACAGTTGTCAAGTGGACTCAGTTTCAGAAAAAAATCTCTGGGTGATTGAACTCTGCATTTTTACAAGGCAGTGGGAGTTAAGAAACATTTGCCTGTCATGCACCCTGAAAAGATTTATTGTGTTCACAGTTTTCTTAGCATAATATTACATTTGTATCACTAAATCATGGAAAGTTTCTCAGGATCTTTCATTTAGATGTCCTAACTGATTTACCCAAGAGAAGGGGAATTAGACTTCCTTCTTTTGTGTCCCAGCTATAAATCACCCACTTTTCTTTCTTTATCCATACAGTACAGCTGTACCATTTGCTAATATAAAATTTCTGAAATGAAGCAAAGGGTCTGAGATTACTTAAGTGCCATTATGTTAATTTAGACCATGATGTTAATTTACAGTACTTGAGACTTGCTTGCAACTCTGCAGAATAAAGCAAATGGAATAACTGCATAATCACATCAGCAATTTCACCAGCCAAATTGTATTACATTTTATATTCTTGAAATAATTTTCTGAAAGATGAAAAAATTGAAAAAAAAAAAAAAAAAAAAAAAAAAAAGAAAAAAAAAAGTATTCTATCAGCTCTAGTTCCTTTTTTGAAGACTCGGTATGCTGTAAGCTCAACAGGTGATATTTTCTGACCTCATTCTTGCCATCTTATCCTCATATTTTAAATAAATAAATGAAACTATGGGACACACATAAACTAAATCATAAATGATGCATAAGGAAAGTCAAGAATGTTACCTACAAAATGACTTTAAAGCTTTTAAAACTAAAGTAGGTGCTCCAAGTTAAGCATAGCCTATATGCTTTGCTAAAAAAGGAAATATCTAAGGATATGAAATGGGTTTTACAGGAGCTTATGATTTTTTTTCTCTTTACTTTCCATGTCATTCCGCTGAAAAAACTCCATACAGTTACATGAAATCTTTTCTGCAACAGTGGCAAGTTTACACTAGAGGGTACTACTGAGACAGGATTATTAGACTGCTGAATGTTTTGCTTTGGAAATTTGACTATTTGGAAAAAAACCACACATCTGAAATATGGAGAAGCTGATTTCAGAGGAAGAAATTATACTGAAATTTGAACAAACACAATTAAAATGTAACGGTGATGGTATTTTCCACACACGTATCCATGAGGGACACTGGTAATACGGTCATCTCTGCTTCAGTAGAAACTACATATATAATTACCTGCAGCTGTGTTAGAGATGGGTAAATATCCCTAATATTTCGGTCTGCTTTTACTTAAAAAACTATTATGACATGGAAAATAGATTAACTAAATGAATATGAAAATAAGATCACAGCTTATTGTTAATGAGGGGCACAGGAAACATCTGATGGAATAAAACATGAGTCTATACTACAAGTACAGTGCCACTGAATGTCTCGGTGTGATATGATGGAGAGCTGCCTCACCTTTCAATAAAACATGAAAGAAGGCAAAGGGAATAGAAATGGCCAAGAGGTTATTTTAAATAATTCTTCCCTCATCCTTCCAGTGGTGGTGAGGATTGTCAGAGCCCTGAACATGTCTATCTACAACTCCAGAGGCTTTGGCTGCCTCGAGTCAGAGCCCACATGGAGGTGGTAGAGGTCTTGGGCCATGAAGAGATCTGCAGCTGCCTGACAATGTTTTGCAAGTGACATGGTGTGAGCAGCTTGTCTTCTTAGACATCTAATCCAGAAATCTCTTTGAAACTTGGTGGATATGTAAGAAGGCAAGATGGTGTGTGCCCTGCACTGTCCTCCACTCAGAGACTCTGGAGCTCTGACACTGGAACTCCAGTAACACCATGATAAAGTTGTACCCAGGGAATCTCCAAAACCAGACATGAGATGGAGGAGAATGAAGTCTGAAAAGAACTCGGCCTTGGCTTATGCTTCTCCTGATCTTAAACACTGTTTCCATTAGCTGAATACGTCACTGCTACCACTTGAAAGGGATTATTCACCATGGAGTAAATAAAACAGATCCAGTAAACTAAACCCACAAACTATGCAGGAACCTGCAAAGTAAAGCTCAGTAGCAGTGCAGGCATATACTTGGAAACTGGAAAAAAAGATGGGGCTTACACCTTGGGTTCTGCCCCTCATTGAGTCCAGTGCTTCTCCTTGAAAATGGGATTTAGCAGAAGACCACCATCTTCAGGCCAGACAAAACCCCTTCTGCTCTACAAATCCTGTCCCAAGTGAGAGAATCTGGATATCCCATGAAATGAAATTAAATGCTTTGATGAAGAAGTAGATCATCACTCTTTCCCCAGATGCTTGGTCTCTGCTAACAGGTCAGCTGTGAAGGGTCCCCTGCTCCCAGTGCTGGTGCTCCAGCTCTAGGTGAGCGTTGGCATGCAGGTGAGGCCTCTTTCTCCAGAGCACCATGTAGTCATACCTATTACTGCACAAGTTGCATCTTGTAAAAAGCTGCTAAGATGGTCGTTTGTGTTTCTTGGATATCCCCTTTTCATTTTCTAAGTCAGTCTGGACCAGCAAAAATAGGGGATCAGGTAGGCAGTGGAAGAAGAAGGGATAAAGAAATGAATGGCAACAGGGAGAGGAACATTGTGTTTTTCTCAGGTTGGTTAAGAAACAGGTGAAGTCCCCACCTGATCAGCCAAAAAGGGCAATGCATTTCTGTGAAAACATTTGCTTTTCAACTGAAATTATCCCAGTGCCACAAAAGAGTTGGCAGACAAGGCCCAAAGTATGAACATTTAAAAATTTCTCATTTTGGGGGGGTACCTAGTCGTTAGTCCTGTGCTGCCTGACCTGTTATTTGTGTTGCCACAGCGAGGTATCTGTGACTCATCTGTAGGTGTTTGCAGTTGGGCAGACAGTCAGCACTCGGGCTGCCTGCCAGTCCTGCCTGCCACTGCCGAAGGCAACATCCTGCCTTTCCCAGGACCCCTGTAGTGACAAGGCATTGCTGCAGAAGGGGGCAGACAGTTAGAGGAGGAAAGGTCAAGAGGGGTGTATTGGTCCATCAGTCCATACTGTGAGCAGGTGTGTGCTTTACTGTGACTAGTGTATTTATATAACCCACTTCTCTGCCACAGAAAAGACTCTTTTTCTCTCAATAGGTATAAGTGCATTTGTGAGTGTACAATAGATATGTCTGATTTTTTTCCCCATATGATAACAGACAACAGTCGGCTACATTTGTAGGTTCACAGCATGAGGATCCTACACTGCTTTAACTTCTCTGAACTTTACTGCAAGGTTTGCCTGCATTTTGTTTCCCCTTGTTGGGCTGGGTTTACAGTATTAAGTATTATCCTTAGCATAAAATGGGAACAAATTAAGTGGATAAATCAATCTGAATATTGGAGCTGTATCAAGTTGTGCTCTTCGAGGTGTCTTAAAATAGCAGTCCATTTGAATAAGATTGAACAAGCATGTGCTGCCTCTACTGTGTACTAGAAACATAGGACCCAGCTGGAATCAGACATTTCAGAAGGAGTTTCTAGAAAGTATGTATCTGAAAGGATGGTCAGTTGGAGTCACTTGGTCAGTGAAATTGTTTTTTCAGAAGATATTCAGCCAGCTAAGAGTCATTAAGTCAGGGAGGGGAGGCTAACCTTGCCACTCTGATGGCTCTGAAGCTGTGCCAAATTATGCAGGAGTTAGTTAAGGACTCTCCTTCTCAGGTTTCCTAGTTCCTCAGGGATTTTTTCTTGTCAGCACAGAGAAGAGGAAGAAAGATATTGGTGTGAATATAAGGGAGGAACCCAATAAAGACAACATTAAACCAAGTGTGCGTATATATGTATGTATATGCACATTTAAAATCCAAATGCACATATACATATTTATATATATATGTGTGTGTGTGTTTGAATTTTGTAGTGTTGGCTTGTGACAGGTGTAGAGATTAATAAAATGTATCACTGCTCTTCCAGACTGTACATGTTGCAGAGCTTATTGATGCTAATATTCCTATAAAGATAATCTTCTGCATGCAAGACATTGCAGTAGTTTTGACTGTATGAATATGAAATTATCTCTGAAGGCATGACCAGGTAAATCTGAAATTATCTTTGGAAGTAATGTTGTGTTGAAGTTGAAATACAAGACGCATGTCAGCTTTAATTCTGTGTCCTAACTATGGATACGTGGTACCAAGATATAGATATATTTGTATTGCGAAACTGTATTATTTAAGCTGTATTCCACTGTGTGGCTCATATAAACCTTACCACTTGTCCCCATGTCGTCTCACCTTGCTACAATGCAATCTGTGCCAGCTGTACTGATAGCCTCCAGGAATTTTTTCATGACAGAGTAGCTCATCTTTTTCACACTCTCTGTCCAGACAGACTTGCAAGATAAGACATTGAAGTCAGAACTGCTAGAGGTACATTAAATATATATATATATATATATATATATATAATTGTCATATTGAGATACTCAGTGATGTCTTTCTTGACTGAGCTTTCCATGTTGTGCTTTTCATCAACAAATGTGACAAAGCTTGCTCAGAGCCAAAGCAGAAAACAGGGGCAGGTGTCCTTCTAGCATCCCTCCTCTGTGCCTTCTGCTACTGCCTTCGGCATCCTCCTGCTAGAGCCAGGAGCTAGTATGACCTAACAAAACCTTCAAGCCACCCTGCAAAGGAAAGAGGCTAGCGGGAAAAGAAGATGGAGGCATCAGATTCAGGGGTGACTGAATGCCCAAGTGCTCAGCGAGAAAGGGCTCACAGACACCTGGGAGAAGTAGGCAGGTGAGAAACATGGAGAGAAGGCATTCACCGGAGGGAGTAAGGAGAGGGGGCATATGTGTAAAAAAATCAAAAGCTGGAGTTACCAATTTCATTGCTATTGCTTCCAAGCATATGTAAAATATCATCTATAAGAAGAGAGAGAATTCAGGGTTTACACAGCAAAACCATTGGGGAGTTATGGTAAAATAGTACATTGACTTCATGTTGTAGCAGCCAGGTATCATTTCTTCATCTTCTGTGCGATTATTTGCAGTGCTTGAAACGATACACTGGTTTGTTGGGGTTTTTTTCTGTAATTGCCATGTACTACAAGCAAACTCTAACCCATTAGTGATAGCTTTGTCTCTCTAAATTTAGAAGTGTTTATTCAGTTCCTGCAATTTGAGATTTGGAGACAAGCCTGATACTCCAATGTTAGCAAAGTACTTTAGAGGGTATTTTAGGTTAAACTTAGACATGTTGACAGAGCATATGTCTTCTCTGTTCCTCAAAGAATTCAAGCTAAAAGGGACATCAAATTTGCCAGCTAGGTAGAAGTGTATTTCAGCACTAGTTCTTCATTAACAGACTGAGAAAAATGAGACACCTCAGTCTTTTCATAGCTGGCACTCTTAAGTGCCTGTCTTCATGTGTGAGGCAGTAGTAAATAAAATGAAAATATGTGCTTTAAACCTTTATATTTTAAAAATTATTTTCTGTGAAGAGTGATATGAAAGCAGACAGAACTGTCTGATTGGCGTCCACTCAGTCGTATGATTGCATACATGCAAGTGTCTCTAAGAAGGATTCATGAAGTTCAGTAAAACCTTTCCAGGTAGGACACAGAAAGGGGTTCTCAGAAGTATCAACAAGCTGTGATCTGTGGAATTCCCATCCCTGCTACATGATGATCCAGCCAGATCTTGTACCACATAGGAGGATGTTATTGAGAGAATCTATGTGTACAGGTAGGAATTTACAGATGGGAAGGAAGGTGGCAGACATTTAAGCTATTCAACCAAAGCAGCGCGCAACTTCCCAACTCTCCTCTCCCCTGGCAGATCATTACATTCACATAACGTATGTTGAGCACTGTTGTGTTGTTAAGACACTTCCAATTAAATTGCTTCCTCTAAGTGTTGACCATTTAGAAAAGGCATTAAAAGCCTAAAATGTATTCTTGTGTAATCTAACTTTCAGTAAGGCCTTTAAGTCTGCATGAAGAGCACAAAATCTTCCTACACCATGCCTACATTAATTGGTTACACAACTATAATTGCTGAGGTAGAATAGCTTGTTCCAATTTGATTGATGTTCAATAGGCATTTTAAAGCATGCAGATTACATTTCAGGGAGTGAAAGGTTTCACAAGCAAAGCAACAGATTGCACAAGCAACAGAAGGGTGCAATATAAAGTCTATCTTATGCTTTAAATTCTATTTATTACTTATCAATGTGTGACAGTTTCTTGATTAGTACAATCAGTTACTGCCGCAAACTGTTGCTCTGATGCAATTTCTCCCTCCTCTTTAGCAAGAGACAACAGCTCCTTGCCGAGCTCTCCCAGGGCGGCACGCACCCTGCCGAGCACCCTTGCCTCATGCAGCCCTTTCTCTGCCCACCTTAGGCCCGGCAGATAATTATCAATCACAGCGATTATTATCAATTACAGCAACGGTGACAGCTGATAATTATCCAGGTACGGCAGCGCACCCGCTGGATTCAGTGCAAGTTCTGCCTGCTTAGATTCCCGCAAGAGATGACACCGAAAACCCGGCGGTGGCGCTGACGCCCCACGCCGTGCCGTGGCGGTGTGACACAGCGGGCTCTCTCGGCCCCGGTTTCGGGCTGGGAGCAGCAGGGCGCCCGCTGCCCAGCACTACCGTTCCCAGGGTGCACCGCGCCCCGCCCGCCCGGCGCAGGGCCTGACGGGACTTGTAG
>NW_020799096.1:5687025-5690375 GCF_003259725.1 Athene cunicularia
GGGGGGGGGGGGACGAGGGAAAGGTGCTTTGTACCCACCTGTCTCGAGGAAGGACGGCGAGGCAGAAGTCCCGTAGGTGAATACGGACGCGAGTGTGTTTACCTGCGGGTCCTGTCCCTTACCGGGGACACAGGGGAGTGTGGAGGTGACAGCCGCCTGCCTGTCAGTGGAGCGAGGGGCAGGAGATGCAACTAAGATTGCTATTGAAACTACTACTAATTATATCTGGTGTCTTTCACTCATCGGCTCTCCTCTTTGTCGTGTTTTCAGAGAAGTTAACAAATCTTTTTAATATGTGTATATAAAAACCTATATCGTGACTATATAACAGTAATACGGGAAAGTATTTGATATCACACAAAACTATTATCTTCAGTGATGTGTAATGTGGTATGTAGGAAAACCTACAATACAGTTGCTGCTGCAAAACAAATTTTTCTCTCGGATGTTTTTCTTGTTTAAATTTGACGTCATTTCAGGTATTATTGCTTCAGCTACTTCAAGCCAATGTTACTTTGTCATGAGGAAATCGATCTAGAAGAGAGCTGGTGGAGATGTCTTGGTGTCCCCTCATACAGTACTGTTACTATCATCATTAGGATTTCTTACAACTACTCTTCCTCTGTGCAATTTATATGCTGTTCCATCTGTGCATGGATATGAGTAGGGTGTTACTGCTGGTAACAGGAGTAGAAAAAGTTTGTGGAATCAGACAGAGCCTCCAATAGAGATGTGCAACAAGAACTGTAATCTTAAAGGATTAAGATTTCTTATAGGAATAATTATTTTTGGTCCATACCCCTCCATCAAATGAACACACCTGTGCTGCAGCAGAGTGAGCTAGAGATCTGCTTGGATGGAAGTTTCATCCTGTGCAGGTCTGTCAATAAATCAGTTTTGTGATTATATCCTGAGTTTATTAAATTAATGGGAGTTTGTTGCTTGGTTTCATTACAGCCAAGTCTTCACTTTTACTGATTATTACCAGCTATATCATTTGAAGAATCTGAATTTGGAGTCAATTAGATAATGTCATATTTCAGTGTAGAAACATGTAAGGAAGAAACTGCTTGTAAGTCAGTTTATACTTTTTTTTTTTTTTTTAAGGCAGAAAGTACATTTTTCAATATCATTGCAATTTTAAAGACAAAAAGCAAACCACACAGTCTAAAATCATGCCAATGAATCCTTAAAATGGTGGATATTTCAGAGTTATTTACAAACACTGGCAGCTAATGAATCAAACATACAAGTTGGCTCATAGTTGAATCTTGCACTTGTATTTGGAGCTCAGAATTAAAGCTGAATGACAGATATGCTTATACAGGAGAAAAGCAAATAGGTGGATAATTTGGTGGAAAAATTTTCGTAGGTTAAATGTCAAATTTTCCAACATCATATAAGCTCTAGCTCATAACATGCTGTAAAAATAGAAAATATCTCAGTGTCATTTTTTTTTTTTACAGGAGTTCACTGACTAATTCTACACCAAAACTGTTTTCAGTCATTATAGACAGAGCTTCTAGTGCTGTTTAGTTCAAGTGGCCTGACACTTTCTGTTCAAAGCTTGAGTATTTTTAAGCCTTAAAGGTGTTTATAGTGGTGAGCAAATATACTACAGGATTCTGGTCAGATTCTGTAACACCACAGAAGCCTGTAGTATTTGAGAGTCAGTGGAACATTATAGATTCGTATAGAACACTCTCCATTGCCTGCTTGTTGCAGAATATTCTTTCTACAGCTCTCTGCACCCACAAACCTACAGCCTAGAGCTTGTAAACTACAGATAGCTGTTAATCTATCACATTACTTGATCACTGAAGATAAAAAAATTCTTTTTAATATAATTATACATTTGCAGAATGTATCATAGCAGCAATCTTACTTGTCACATCCATATATTTTCTTTTCATCTTTCAGTTTCAAATGTCACTGTTTTCTCATTGTAGATAGATCACATTATTTGCGGTTCTATAAATTTGAAAATTCAAGTCGAGCTATTTGTTTCTGATTTTGAACAAAAAGAAATTCAAGCATATTCTAAGATGGTAATGCTGCACTGAAAACCTAAAGCAGTGGCTCAGATCATTACATTTCTAGGACAGGAGGAACTGCTCCAATAACATCTTTGCTAAGCACCTCAAGAATTATACCTGCAGTTCAGAAATGATTTGTCTATTATGCGTATACAGCCTGAGTGACAACTGCTCAAAAACCACAGGAGCAGCACTTGATCATCATTTGGGACACTTGTAGGAGAATTCTGACTCGTGATGTTCAGAAATTTTCTAGATATAAATGCATTTATTATTGGCCAACTGTACTACTTAGCTCTGAAAGCTTACTGTCATGAGTTTTTGATATTGGATTACCACAAGAGCTTGGGGGCAGGGTTTTAAGGTAATTTGTAGTTTCTGATTTATTTTTTTTTTCCCCCCCTGGATATCACTTCTTAGATACACATGTATCTAAATCAAATTATTCCCTGTGTAGTAGCAACCTAAGGCTTCTCTGCTTTTTGTGGCTTTTGAGAACTGATTAGTAGAGAAGGCAAAGTGTTACAGCTGTTACTATTATGTTGTTATGTTGTCTGTATTTTAAGAAGTAGGTGTGTGATTTCCAACTTCAATTTTGTCTATGCAGGCAAAGTCACATGCTCGGAAATTTAATATTTATGTATTCAGAGTTTCTGGAAACCTGGCTTTTCATTTAACCTTCTTTAAAGTAGGGATTCTCATACTGTAATACCTGGTACAGGCTTGAAGTTTTCAAATACTTGCCAAGAAATATGTGAGTGTGGTCATCTTGTTCTGTTGTCCAAAAAATACATCTCATTTTATGGTAGTTGTTTTGATGTTGTTTTCCTTGTGATGGGAACTGCAGTTTCTCACCACAACAGCTCATGGTAAAGCAAGATAAGCCATGTAGGCAGGTTGTCATGTATGTGATGAGAATGATCTGACTGAATTTGAACAGGGAATGCCAAGGAACGTGTTTCTGTGCCAAGCATCGAAAGCGGATTCACAAACTTACTGTGAAACAAAACTGAGCTTGCATAAGATATGCATGCTTTAGTGGAAGAGAATAATCTAATGCTTCTATCTCTCTCCTTCCAGTGGAGGAAACATCCAGGCTGCAGATTTCCCATTGTATGTTTATGCAAATAGGACCTCTGTCTTTTTACTTTTTAGAACAGCATCTTCAGAAGAACTGAGGAACACAGATTGACATGGAACTGACAGAGGTCCAACAGCATGAAATACATTGTTATGGTGCTTATGTTGGGAGCAAAACCTAATTTTACTATGAAAATAAAGTTGAAATTAAGCTACTATCGATTTTTTTTTTTC
>NW_020799096.1:5690425-5740696 GCF_003259725.1 Athene cunicularia
TCTCTACTTTTTTTAGAGCAAGGCTAGCTGGACAGAGATACATCTGTGCCCACAAATGTCTGTCATGATTCACCTCATTCCACCTATGGAACAGGTATTTAAGAAGCTGCTTGGACAGTAGCTACCCAGTAGCCTAGAGGAAGATTTTTCTGTAATACTCTCCAAAGTCTGGAAAAATTCTTATGTTGGGATTTTACACCTATTGTTAACATAATAAAAGATTAGCTCAATTCATCAATATCAAAAGGATGAAAGCCAATAACATAACCTAGCTCCTGAATATAACATGGAATCTAACGTCTTCTTCCGAACAAATAACCTCTTACAAGATTAGGCAGTGTCTGTGATGCTACAAGATTGGAAGCTAGTGACTGAGGTGCAATTGAGACATGGAAAATATTTCATTAATGTAGAATTATAATGAGATTTGTGGTTCCCACGTATCTTCTGTTAGTGGTCTTGGGGTACATCCCTTCTCCAGTACAGCTGTGACACTGGAATAACCACATGTATATAAATGCAGTGTTACACAGGGGTACAACTCCCCTGTTGGCAAACTCGAGCCAGTGGTATTGTTCTGTGACACACAGTACATTTGTATCTGCAGGATGGAGTAAGTCCAGTACTGCCAGTTCTTGAAAATACTGGGATTTTGGCTAGGGTATGACCTACACTAATGTGAGATCCTTTAAACACACAGAGGGGAATTACCTCTGGCTGCCTGCCCTGCTAATCCACCTCATGGGGTAGCAGAAATCAAGCTCAGCTGCTCCAAAGAAGGGCAGAGCTCTACTCTGGCCCAAGACAGACCAAGTTCTCATGCAACAGGATGGTTTTCTGTCCCTTGATACCGTAACGATGCCAAAATGGTGACAGTTAGCTCTTCTGCCCTCTCCTTCTTGCTTCTTTCTACATCACCACCTTCCACTCCAAACGTGGCAGATTGTTTTGTTTAGTAATTCACCCATGTCTCTAGGACCTATGTTTTTACTACTGTGTTGTTGCAGAGAGGAACAAAATATAAATAAATGGAAGTAAACATGATGGGAAATCTTTCTGGGAGAGACTATGCTACTTTTGTTGTGGGTTTTTTTTTTTCTTTTTTTTTTTTATTGTTCAAGAACTTGGGGTTTTGTGACTTGGAGCGCTTGGAAGCGAGAGCAATGAAGAGAATCATAAATTGCACATTTTTAGGGAGGTTCTCAAAGGTAACTAGAGGCTTGGGTATATGTTCTTTGGCAGTTTTTTGCTGCAAAAACTGAAATAAAGTCAGGAAATTCAAATTTGTGCTTCTCAGAACACACATAACACGTGGGTGAGATACAAAAGATAAAACCTATATGGTATTGTAGCATGATATGCGAGATAGAGTTATTCCATAGTACGGTGATTTTCAATTTGCCATTTTCAGACCTTTTAGAAGTAATCTGTTGACATCTGTCCTATGGTATTCAGAGTTTAACAACTGGAAATTACTGAGGATTGATAGTCTGTTCTCTGACTGGCTATAACAGTGTGATACCTTGGTACTTTTCGAAACACTGAAGCATGTTTTCAGAACACAGGCTGTGCCATGAATTGGTTTTATATGCAGAATACTAGAACTCTGTTTCAATCATCAGGCATTGTTAATCCTTGGAAACTCTTGAGTATAGTTTAATAAGTCAAGTTGCCTAGAAGACAGTGTATTTTTAGTTTGGTTGATGTTGTCTGATGGATTAAGTGAGTTTGAAGTTATAACTATTACAGATTAAACCAATGAACTGGAGAAAGAGCTTTAAAATTTGGTGTTTTGCAACATGATTTCAATGTTGTCTCCATATTTTTTTCTATTTTGTAAAATAATGATGTTCACAGAACCAATCCAAAAATTTAGAATGGCAGTTAAATGACTTCTGTGAAAACTGCAGTGTTACCTACTATATAATCTTTCAAATCTGCTAGATTATCCGTTGATTCTAGGTTTCCAGCACAAATATGTATTAAACAGTATCCTTCTTTAGTTGGAAGCAAATTAAGGACAGCCACACTTTGTTTGGCAGTTGAAAAATCACTTTGCTACAAGATTGCATATATAAAGTAATCACAGAATTGGGGAGAACTATTTTTGATATCAACCATGTGCATGTGAAACCTGCCAGTGTGTGTTCAGCACTTGATCATCATTTGGGACACTTGTAGGAGAATTCTGACTCGTGATGTTCAGAAATTTTCTAGATATAAATGCATTTATTATTGGCCAACTGTACTACTTAGCTCTGAAAGCTTACTGTCATGAGTTTTTGATATTGGATTACCACAAGAGCTTGGGGGCAGGGTTTTAAGGTAATTTGTAGTTTCTGATTTATTTTTTTTTTCCCCCCCTGGATATCACTTCTTAGATACACATGTATCTAAATCAAATTATTCCCTGTGTAGTAGCAACCTAAGGCTTCTCTGCTTTAGGTGGCTTTTGAGAACTGATTAGTAGAGAAGGCAAAGTGTTACAGCTGTTACTATTATGTTGTTATGTTGTCTGTATTTTAAGAAGTAGGTGTGTGATTTCCAACTTCAATTTTGTCTATGCAGGCAAAGTCACATGCTCGGAAATTTAATATTTATGTATTCAGAGTTTCTGGAAACCTGGCTTTTCATTTAACCTTCTTTAAAGTAGGGATTCTCATACTGTAATACCTGGTACAGGCTTGAAGTTTTCAAATACTTGCCAAGAAATATGTGAGTGTGGTCATCTTGTTCTGTTGTCCAAAAAATACATCTCATTTTATGGTAGTTGTTTTGATGTTGTTTTCCTTGTGATGGGAACTGCAGTTTCTCACCACAACAGCTCATGGTAAAGCAAGATAAGCCATGTAGGCAGGTTGTCATGTATGTGATGAGAATGATCTGACTGAATTTGAACAGGGAATGCCAAGGAACGTGTTTCTGTGCCAAGCATCGAAAGCGGATTCACAAACTTACTGTGAAACAAAACTGAGCTTGCATAAGATATGCATGCTTTAGTGGAAGAGAATAATCTAATGCTTCTATCTCTCTCCTTCCAGTGGAGGAAACATCCAGGCTGCAGATTTCCCATTGTATGTTTATGCAAATAGGACCTCTGTCTTTTTACTTTTTAGAACAGCATCTTCAGAAGAACTGAGGAACACAGATTGACATGGAACTGACAGAGGTCCAACAGCATGAAATACATTGTTATGGTGCTTATGTTGGGAGCAAAACCTAATTTTACTATGAAAATAAAGTTGAAATTAAGCTACTATCGATTTTTTTTTTTCCCCTTGGAGGCATTTAATGATCTCTTGCTAATGTTCCATTCAGAGTATAATTACTGTATGTAAAGTAATCACAGCTCAGCTATGTATAACTGTGGGCTGAAGCCCTTCTGCGGGCTTTAATCAAGCTCCGTCCGTATCTCCTGTTCTGTGAATCCTTCCCTTTTAGGTGCAGAAGTAGGAAGCATTTCTCTGTGGCAGGATTTATTTGTGCCCTTACTTTCAGCTCACCTAATGTTCTAGGATGAATTGGTTGGCAAGAGAAGGGGATGGTTAGAACCAGTGAAGAGAGGTCAATTCTCTCTAAGAAGCCAGCCACAAATGGCTTTAGTTCTCAGTGATTTTTCCATGCAGTTGCTGTACACCAGGTACCCGTCTCCCCTGAAAGCTGTGCCAGGGGTCAGAGCAAGAAGGGAGGGTTCATTCATTAAAGGAAACTTATGCTCTTCTTCTATTCAGTTTAATTTACAATGTTTCTTCTCAAGTGTTTTCTTAAAGCCAGCTGTTATTGTAGAACAACTGAATAGATGACAGTGTTGTCTTAAGGATTCTTACGAGTCTGTTTGTTAACTGGCTGATCTCTCTTCTCTCTCCTCTTAAATATAGCTTACTGTCTGTATTATGAAGGAATATGTGAAACTGAAGTTTTTTAAATGTGTATTACTATTTGTATGGTGTTATAACTTGTTCATAGTGTCTGGCCCATTCCGATGTTCTCATCCTTTCTGAGACTAAATTCTGTGAATCAGATTTTGCAGATGAGACCACACCAGACTGCTTATATCACAGCACAGATCCCTGTGGGACTTCTCTGTAAATACTGTTCATATACTCCTATACAGTTTCTCATGTTCTAAGTTCCTCTTTATCAATACAGAAAGCTTTCCTTTGCATGATAAAGATCAATCAGATTTTGCTCAAAACTAAAAATCTGTTAATGTAAGAGTAAACATTTGTAAAGTCCTGCACAGAGTCTTGTTTTAAACAAGTTAGTTCAGCTGCAAACAGTGCACTCGTGCATGGAGATGCAAGCATAAAATAATTGGTTAGCTGGATCTTACAAGTCCCAGTCTAACTGTTCAAAAGTGGTATACACACACAATTCTCCCATATGTCTAGAAGTCAAGATTAACTTGATGTGACTGCAGTTAAGACAAATTCTGAGTTTCATTTGTGTTGCAGTTTTGAGTCCTTAAGATTAGCATTGCTGTGTGAAACAATCAAATTTGTCCTCAACTTTTTTTCATCCTCCTGTCTCAATGCAGAAAAACTTCACTGGCCTAAGACAGAGCTTTCTAAGAAATCAGTCCTGAGTCCAGAAGAACATAAGCTGAACATTAATAATGAAAACAGTCTCCAGCACCCACCTTCTGGGATCCTTAAGGACATTTTCACAACAGGAACCAGTAGCTACAATGTCCTTCTGCAGAGCAAAGAGGAGAAAAAACACCATGCTCAGAAGCAGTCATCTGCTCACCATAAGAAACACAGAAAAACTACAAAGTGTTCTACCATCTTGAGAAGCAATGAACACCGCAAAATCAAAGTCCCGCTCCCCTTGCTCAGCAGTGGATGGTACTGCACAAACAGACAACCCTCCCTCATCGTCACTGGCCCAGTGTCTACCAGCATGAAGTTTACAAACAGTATTTCGGTTGCCGGCAGTAGCATAGCACTGCCATCCCGACCCAGAAGTAGAACTAAGAGGCATTTTAATCTAACAAAGCCAAAGCAATCCCAGTCCTCAAAAAGCCATGGCAAAGAAGGTGATGTCTCTGGGCAAAAACTCTGTTTACTGACTGCAATCAAGCCTTCCAATGTGGAAAAAGAGAAGATGAAATTCTTCAAGTCAGATTTCACATACAATCCTCAATTCGAATATGCAAACCCTGCTCTGCCAAACGTGTTAGCTAAGCACAGCCATGCATCTGACAGATTTCTTAAGCAGGTATAGTTACTTTTTTCCCTCCTTTTTCAGTGGTTATTTTCCCTACACCTATTAAGGTGGCATTTGGCTTTGTTTGTAGCGAGTTGTTTCTCCTTGTCATCCTCCCCTACTGTTTGAAAAATGCATCAAAGATGACAAAACAACAGTAGAACTGAAAGAAAATTATTTTGATTAAAAAATTAAAGCCTTCCTAATACTTACAGGATTCTGTATGATAAAGGCACAGTTCCTTTTAAATGGGTTTACATGAAACATAATTTAAGGCAAGAAAGCTTTTTAGGCAGTGAAGCGGAGTCCAGTACAGGAAAAATATAATGCCTAAATAGGCTTTAATAGGCAGAGGAAAAAAGCAGTGTAGCAATTCTGCCAATCCTCTCCGTGACACAGGGATTGGGAGGAGATAGCAATTTGAGGTCATGGTTATTCAATAAGCATATGTTGATGTTCCTTGTTTTAATCAACTTTGAAAGGATATTTGCATATACATTAGACTCAGTCAAGCAGCGGACAAATTCTTTTCCACAGAGAGCTAAAATTTTAATATATCCCCCCCCTTTTTTTTCCATAATATGCAGCCACACTGGTAACATAGTACAGACGTTCCCATTCTATGTAACTAGCCTGGCTTCCTACCTGTCTTTGAGTTACAAAAAACCCAAAACCTAACAAGAACAATTAAAACCTCGCTTTCAAATTTGACCTAAGTGACAAAAATCAGAGCTTATCTATACGATATCAGTACCAGTCCTCTTCACAGTTTTGCCATTTTAAAATGGTTTATAAAGACCTTATTTAAGTCTAACAAGCTCTGCTAAATGGAGAATCTTACGTTTCAAGTGATGCTTAACTTGGGAAGAGCTCCTGACATTCCATGAGTTGCACTTCTTTGTGATAAGAATATTTCACTTAAAACCCCCGAAAATTCCTGATGAAAAGGATTAATTAATTAAAGTACCATGAGTTCTAATAACTGACCCTTGACTTCTGAAGAGTGACTTCTTTTTTCTTTCCTAAATCCAAGAACGAATGTAGGTGTTATTACCCATTTAGTCATTGTATTATAAAGCTTAGTCAGCGTTTTCACATTTAAAATATCTGTATATTTTAAAAACTCAGTAGCTGGGTTTTCATTAAGAATTTATTTTCAGAGAAAAGCTTTTCTGTTCTTAAAATCAGCTTCTATACTTCTAAGCAAGCGACTAAATCATACTGACACCAAATTAAACTACTCCTTGACTAGAGCTTTTTAGCAAGTTTTCCTTTGATTTTTATAGCAATGTTAGCAACATTAATCATAGATTACATCAAATTGACAATAGCTAATTTGCCAGACTGGATTTAATATAAACTTGTATGAGATAGCAGAGCCTTAAAAATTATCTGTGGTGATTTTATAGAGCAGGCCTGTTATTGATTTACCCTTCTTTTAATTAAAAAACCCACGCCTAAATAATACATATTTTAATAATGATTCCTCAATATTATTCTGATTTGTAACTCTTCCTTTTTCCTTTTACATAAAAAGTATGAGAAAATAAAGGCTTTATAACAAATTTATAAAAAGCAGTGAAGGATTTAATGTTCAGTGAAGTATGGTATTTCTAAAACTTACCAAGGAGAATATAAATTATTTCATAAGATTTAGTGTAAGTTCTTGGCAAGAAAAGCATTTCTTCAAAGTTCAGCTTCTAAAAATACTGAACAATATCTTGCACTTAAATGACTAAAAAGGACAACTTTAACCCAGCTCCAAGCCCAGCAGGTGGCAGTCTCTCTTTTTTATCTATAACTAGCTTTAGCAATTTTCAGCTCCACGCAAATCTGAATTTTATTTCATGCAAATTTCCTATCCAGAAAAAGCAGCATTAATCAAAATTTTAATCAGAAAATATTGTATGAGCCCTTGTTTTTCCTCAGTACTACTTTTTTTTTCCTTGCATATTTTGATTGTCAGAAGAAACACTTAGATATAGGAAGTGTTAAGTCCAGGAAAAATTAGTTGCAAAAAAAGTACTTAGAGTGTCCAGATTTGGGTCTGCAGTAAAAACACAACTGAGTGTAGTCATCCTTTTTCCTGCAACAAGGAAGAATTCAATTTTGGCTTTTTGAAACATTTACTTTTATTTGTTGCTGTAATTATTTTAGGAATCTTTCTGTTCTGTGAACCAAACCAGAATGATTTCTGGTTTATTCTGTAAAAGGTGCTTACAGCAACTTACACTTGCTTGCTCTTCTATGACTAATGTATCTGTAAAACCAACTTTTTACTGACAGAACTCACAAATTTTAAAGGGGGCTTTCAGGATACTTCAGTGAAGTGAGCTCCAAACCTGACATTTCAGAATTTTAGATGATTTTTAATTATTTCAAAAATATTTTTACCCACAATTGTGCATAGCCTGCTAGGACATTAAAACAGATTTCATTTTCTTATTGCCTTTTCTGCTTTTGTGCATGTCTATGGAATTGGTTAATATAGCATTACTGCAACATATTTGGAAGATGAATCACACCCTGCCCCATTCTTTTTTAAGGCAAAGAACACTTAATACAGCAGTGCTGCAATGGGGAACACACTGGGTGCTTATGAGCACCCACTTCTAGTCAGATCAAATATTTTAATTCTTGAACACAGCCCAACACTTTTAATGATTGACTTTTCACAGACATAAACATTTTTGAATTATTAATACATTTGAGAATAATATTTTAAATATCTCCTCATACTTTGTTGTTTCTCTCTTTCTACTTGAGTCACACAATATGTGCCTTTAGGAAAGAGAGCTGAAGAATAAAAAATTGTATGCAGACTTGCAGCTTTTCACATTAATTGACATATATAATATTACAGAAATTAATACTCTTATTGCTGTGTTTCAAGGTCAGTGCAGCAACTGTATGCTCCAAGTGCTATGAAAGTGTTCTTATTAGCACTCCTTCTGGCTCAAACTACTTGTCCTTCATTGTTAAGTTTTCTTAACCGTTAAAGTGATTGTTATTTTTTGCACAGATGCTAGAGGTGGCAATACTTAGCTAGAAATAATTGTCCCCCGCATTTGCAAAGTGGATGACTTAACAGTTGCAATTTGCTGAACCAAAATCAGCAATGAGGTTGCAACTTCCAGTAACCAGTATATTAACACCTGTTTCTTTGAATTGTACACGAAAGTATGAAGTCTATTGTTATATACATATATATTCTAAAAAATCATCATTTTGTTGAATGAGTAATCCCCCCTGTGAGAGAGCTGTACATCCTTTTCCCTTGTACTCATAAAAATATAGCAGTTCTGAGTTAATAAATGAATCAGTTGTGCCACATTACAAGTGTTTGTACTACACACATTTTAAGTCGTTAATACAAGTAGCCTACAATTAAGAAAATTTATCAGATGTTGGAAAAATAGTTAGGTGGAGCTGGAAGGCTAAACAACATAGCATTTAACACTGAGTAATCCTTTGCAGTGTCTAGGTGATGTCACAGTTTAGGCATGTTGAAGATTCAAGAATGTGTCCCTGGCTGTAATTGTAAAACAGCTCATTCTCCACTAGTAACAAATTCCCTCCTAAACTATTTAAGATTTATAGATAAAGTGTGTTAATATATAACACAAAGCATATCAAGCCATCCAAGTAGCATAAGTTCTCAGGGTCCTACACAAAATTCTCTTTCACTAGAAGAGACTGTAGATCACTTCTGGTGATACTACACTAGGAGCATCGGTTTATTTCAGGACACGGTCTTATAAAAAAAAAAAAGTACTAATTTTTAATTCGTTGCAAAGTATTTGAAAAGTATTTAATTAAAAATATTTCTACCACCTCTAAATTACTTAAACATGCTCTTTGTCATACTGAGAACAAGCATGCGAAAGAAAAGCCACTCTAAACACTGAGTAAAGTACCACAGCCTGAGTAGACTAGCCTCAAAAATCTACTCTTACCTCTCTCCCTCCTTTTTTCCCTTGACCCAAAAATGAGGCAGCCACCATTTTACATCTGCTGTTTAGACTAACAAGTTACATATGGTACATCTTAGTGTTGCCTAAAGACGTGTCTGGGAAGCTTTACCCCCCACCAAATAAGCTATGCAGAGAGGAAAGTGATGGTGCCTGTGAGACTTTGTCTCACAAATCTCACAAACAGAAACTGCAACCCTTTTGTAGCAGAGCTGCTTCTGAATGTAGGATGAGCTGACTGAATGCAGAGGCCTGACTTCTAGGTCACTGAGCCCGTTTTCTAACTTGATTGCCTCAAATGTTTCATGAGCATGTCTTACCAGTATGTGCATCTACAATAAGTCTCAAGTAACTAAGGTGTGTTGCTGCGCATGGGTGACTTGGGATTCAGAGACCTACTCGGCTGCAAATAATTTGTTTAAAAAAGCCAACACCACCACAACATAAACCTGTCAATTAGAACCCTGTCTTGCTCTTGTTAGTGCTTCTGTGTCATTATTTTCTTGACCAACAGATTTGCTGCACAAGGGGACTTGTCTTGGGACCACTGCTTCTTTTGGCACTCTTCAATAGTGATAAGAGGGATTAAACCAGACCTTTTAGATAATAATGAAAAGAACAGGAATTACTACTCCTAACTAGTAACTTGGTACAGACGCACAGTCCTCCTTCCATTTTTTTTTACCTGTTGCTGAAGAGCTTAGTTTGGCTGTTGGAACTGTGGCAGTATCAGTACCTTGCTTTCTGCTGGCCCAGAGGCTGGAAAATGAGCTCACAGTTGGATGCTGGAATAGGCAAGAGCTGTCATGCTGGTCTGGATTTTCCCCTTTCCCAGCAAGTTCTTGCAACACCTGACTTTGAGTCATCTCACCTCAGAGACAGGTGTAGAACCCCAAGTGAGGGGCTCCGTGTTGTATTCAATGCCTGGGATCCAAAAATATCCTGAACCTTTTCCCTTCAGGAACCACCACCAGCCAGGGTGGTTGTAGCAAGAAGTATCAAAACCAGCAGCATCACTGGGGACAGGGCCCACCTCAGTGCTGGGACGATCTGCCACTCCCCAGAGATTTGTATGCTGGTGGCAATGTGTGTGTGTGTGATGGCTCTCCCTGTTGTTTTGGTGCTTCGAGTCACACCTGCCCACTTGGAAAGAATTCTCGGGACTTCTGTTTTGCTTGAAACAGAATCATGGAAGAAGGTGGTGGTGATGAGCACCCTTCTTAGTGATTTCCTAATGAAGAGAACGTGTTCAGCAATGAGGAGGCTAAAGCTTAGTGACTTTCTCAATATTTATGGGTTCAAAGTTGCAACATCTGTTTGGAGGTGGCTGAACTGCCAAGATAGAGGTTACTCAGCATGGCACATAAGGTAGAGGAAGCACCCTTCAGTATCCCACTCTTCCCCTTGAAGCTGCAAACTGTGCACCAGGTTGAAGTGGGAGAGGCCAGAGTGAGTCTGTGCTTCTTCAGGGGGAAGTATCCCTGAAAACCTGCTAATCATATTGTGCTGTTGATTCAAGTGTGTCTCAGCATTTTAGGAAAAACCTGAAACGGCCCAGGAAGGGTTCAGGAGGTAGAACTTGGGTCTTCTGACTCCCAAACTCGTGCTGCCTCCCTTGGCACACATAGGTCTCAGCTGCAGGGAGTTTGCTGTTACAGATGACCAAGCAGGAAGTTTAATGCTTGTTCAGTGCTTATTTTCTCACTGTTTGCTGTGATTAAGTGGTTTTAGAAAATACCTGCACTCTGACTAAGGCAGGAGAGTCCTCTGAGAGAATACCACCAAATAAACCTACGTAATACTGCATCTCATAGCAGTAATGCCTTTATAAACAGTGTCAAACAGAGAACTGGTTAATAGAGTTTACAAGCCATTTTCAAACACCCTTATTTTTATGAGCTTGCACATTGGGTTGAAACTGCCCCCTTGGTCTCAAACGGTTTTGGCAGTCCTCTGTTTCATCAAACCTGCTCTCATCCACCCCTACTCAACTTTGATCAGCACTCTAGATTTGTCCTACTCTTTTCAAAAAATATGTAAAGTATCTTTGCTATTCTTCAAGCCTACTTCTTATCTTTTTGCTACCTTTATTGGCTTCTTTCAGCCTGTGAATCTCATTCGCCCGTTTTTCTCTATCCAAAGGCTTTGCCATCACGTTGTCAGAAAACCTTTTTTGCATTGTTTGATATGAAACTGAACTGGACCTGATGTTTGGTTTGCTGAGAGGCAGTATGGGCATCAAAATGTAATAGTCTTGTTCCTGTGTTTGTTGGGAACCCAACAGCCACATGATCCTTTGGCAATGGCCAAGTGTTGCCTGACAGAGGAGTGCTGGTTCACCTTAAGGCAACACCGTGCCTGGGGGTCTACCAACCGTTCTGCTCAGTGAATGGAGCCCTTCTAGCACCTGAGCCAATATCCTCTTCTTGTTTGATTTACTAGCAGACAGATGTAACTTGAGTGTTGGATACTTTCTGAAAGATGCCTTAAAAACCCTTAGAAGGGAAAGGACCAAATCCTGGTGACTTTTGAATATAATATCCATCCCAGCATCAGTTCCTGCAGTAAATAACTTCCAGATAATTTAATGCCAAATCTTCCCACCCACAGGATCGACTGTGTTTTAAATCACATTATTCAAAACTTTTGAGGGGAATTGCTGTTCTGTACAACAATACATTTGAACGTAAAGACCTATTTCAGAAAGTGAGGATTTGGGGGATACCGTGTAGTGTAGCTGCTCCAGGGATTGCAGTTCTCTGAGAAGCCCTGTTGCATTATAATTCTTCATCTCACTGTGATTTTTATAAAATGCTACTAATTATAATGATTTTTTTCCCAGAACTTATTACTGAGAGATAGAATTGGCCACAGGAAGAGATAGGGAGAAAAGGAAGATGTTCAGGAGACAAAACATGGTGCTGCTGGGCTGCAATTCTCTTTAGGAATGGAAATCACTGGTGCACATTCAAAGGAACTTAAGTCTCCAAGAATTTAAATGAGTACTTACTGTGTTTAATCTAATAGACTTAATTGAAAATTAATATCAACAAGTTGTGGAGACAAATTTCATGCAAGAAGATTAATTCAGAGAAGACTTCTTTCAGAGTAAGCAAATAAAGTTAATTAATTGTTCAGAGAAATTAGATACACCAAACAACTACTAGGAGGCATACGTATCTTAAGGATCTGGCACCTTGCAAAGGAAACTGCAGAACTGTTGTCATTAATTACTCAGGTTGGTGTCTGAGAATAAACTTCCTGGGACAGGGGACAGGAATTTTTGGGTTGTTCTTTAACCAAGGGTTTTGTGTAAGGCAGGAAAATGACTCAGCATTTGCAGACACTGAAAAACTTCTAAAAGAGCCCATGTTTTTAGAAGTTAAAAAAAAAAAAAAAAAGAAAGAAAAAATCCTTTGGGAAGATATACAAGCTATTAAACAAGAACTACATTTTGTTCCGATTTGTTCTTTACATCTAGTCCTTGATCCTAAATTTTGCTAGAAGGAATTGGCATTAGTCTCCAGAAATATTAGGCCTTGCATGAGGGATTAATGTATTCCTTCTTTTAATACTTAGACACTAACCTTGCTTCATTTATTTGAGAGACGCAAGAAAAAATATATTATTTACTGACATAGAAAGACCTCTCTAATCTCCTTCTATAATCTTTCAGGCACTGCCATACCTATGCATTTGTACAAGACCTGATATACAGGGAAGTTACTGAGAACCAAAATCCCCTTTACCTCGTTGGTCAGCAGTACAGATGTGTAGTTGTCCTTGCTCATATTTCTGTGCAATAAGTTTTAGGAGTTACAGCAAAAGTAACAGCACTGAACTTCTGTCAGATACCTACAGCAGCGGGTTGGCAAAATGATGCCAGAGCTACCCAGTTTGCACCAGATGAGGGTATATCCTCTATTTGTGTCTTTCAGTAGCAATTACACAGGGTTGCTTGTTTTCAACTTGAAAAAAATTAGAACAGGATTGTTAGTAGCTGTGAGAGATACGAAATGAACCCTGGTGTTGTGGACAATCAGCCACTCTGGCAGTGTCAGAATAACATAGCTGGAAACAAGCATGTTATCAGCTTCATGCATGATATAAGTGTACAACATAAAAAGAGATTCAATCTGCAAGATTTCCACCTTCATCATTAGTGGTATTTTCTCAGCAAGAACATTAATTTTTTAAGGTAATATCAGTAATATTTTTTTCTCTGAAGCAGCTTCTGTTACCATATCTGTGAAAAATGCCATTCCCTGTAGCTGGGCTATTGCTGGGCAAGAAGTTATTCTATAACACATTTTCTTTTAAGGGTGTGAAATGACGTGTTGGAAGCAAATTACTGGGAATGAGTATTTCACACCCTACCAGTAACATCTTCAACATGCAGAGTTCAGATCACATTATAGGTATCAATGCTCTGCTTTCCATCCACAAGGAACTTCGAGCTGCAGTATGTAAGAGAATTGTTGATACAAGTTTATTTGTCTAATGAAACATGTCTCCTTCATTTTGGGGGGGGGTTATAAATAAGTATTGAAATTTAAATGAAAGGTTTAAATGAAAGTTCTGTGAACAAAGTTCCCATTCTCTCTTCTCCTTTCTGAAACAGACACCCATGGTGCAGAGGATTTTATTGTAAGAAGATATTCTTGGTAGAAATGCTATTGTTAAAATTATAGTTACACATCTGCCTAATCATGGTTCAGCATTTCTAAATTAGAAAATAGCAAGAGATGAAGTGAGATGACAGTAATAGTTGATCTTTGTAAACTTCGTTGGAAAATCATAAAGAGAAACATGCTGACAAACTGCAAATGTCCTTGTGACCTGTTATGTCTGATTTACAAGGCAGTTGCACAACATTCCCAGAATTAAAGAGAAAATGGGTATTATTTCGCTAGACTGATAATCATCTGTGCCATGCTGACGTATGTGGGTCCAAGATGAGTTGATCAGAACATTTTTTTCAGTACTTTGACATTAATGGATGTCTGAAGATGGTATAAATTGATTACAGAGCACAGCAGCCTCTAAGACTACAGTTTGATAGTGACTCCCAGGGAGTTAAAAAAGAAGAAAGATTTTTTAAAAACAGAGATTGAGAGAGAGAGAAAGAATGCACATTCCAGTCTGACACGGGGGCCTTGCTGCATTAATATTTGCTATGCTTTTGTATTTTATAGTCCATTAACATTATGGAGCGGACATTGCAGAAATATGGAAGCTATGAAAAATTTGAACAGGCCACTGGAGGCAGCTTGCTGACCAAAAGTAGGATCTGGAATCATGTCAGGAAATACATGGTGAAAGAAGGGTGTCTTGGTGAGGTAAGTCATACACTGGATCAGGAAAGAAACATTTATCTAGATCTTAGAAATTACAGATGGATGGACCTGAGAGACTATCTGGGAGGCCTTTCTTTCCTCCACAATTACAAGAATATTCCTTACATCATGTTTTTCTCATTCCTGTGCCCAGTCTGATTTTTGAACAATTGAAATGATGCAGATTCCTTGTGAATGCTTCAGCCATCTCTCTGAGCCTGTTTCCTGATTCATATATGCTTTTTCTTAAGTTCACCTCTTATGGGAGTGCCCAAGAATGACACCCTTCCTTCCCTCCTTTTTTCAGCTACTTGGAGGCTAGCACATTTCCATTTATTCATCAGTTCTGCCATCCGTTCTCTTGTGTCAAATTATTCACACCAAAGGAAAGAGTTAAGAAATGGCCAAGAAAAATAAGCAGCAGCCCAAGAGACTGATTTATAAGAAGCAACACAAATGAAAGTGACATAAATGATTTAAAATGTCTGAAAGAGGTTGGCTTGTTGAGTTGGTTTGAGTGCTGGATTTTCCTGACTTCAACCATCTAATTTTTTTAGAGTCCTGTGAAAAAAAATTATTTCCTATATTCAGGATTTTAAAAGCTCACTTGACTGAGTTATGTAGAATTGCTTGGAAGAGTCAGATGAATTTGAATGCATAAAAAGAGAATTATTTCAAATGAAAACACCAGCTGACACAATCTAAGACTTGGGTAAGATCACTGGCAGCAAGCAAGAGGAGTCTGGAATGGGAGATTAAGAGACAAAAATTAGTTTCCCAGGAACTAAGTTTAATTAGTAAACATAATATTATTAGGAGAAACTGTTAAACTCATCACACCCTTTTGGGAGACTGTAACTTGACACTGATAGCAGACTTTACTTGTGTTTCTAAGAGTGAGGATGTGAAACTACAGTTTAGAGCAAACAGAAAAAAACAAATTTTGGTCTTTGCTGTGCTTTTATCTCCCTTTGCGTTCATTTTTGTCTTAGTTTGTCTTCATGGAAGCAGGATCCTACGCTCTTATCGAACATCTTATGTCCTTCTTAATGAAATGCTTTACTTTCTCTGCAAAAATAGGGTTAATAAATCATGCTTAGTATGGTCTAAAATATTATGCAAATAGTCTCTCCAGTTGAAGAGGTGTTAATAAAGCTAAGTGGTACCCATGCTTTAAATCTAAATGCTTTGGGATTTACCTGTCTTTCCTGCATGTTAAATATAAGTTTTATGGGACTGATCGTTTGCTGTTGAACTTGAAGCTGAATGGTGGGTTTTGAATACAGGGAAGTGTCATGTTAATGGCTTTGATACCTGGGTCCTTTTTTATTAACTCTGACATGAAAAAAAATTTACCTCTCTTGTAGGTACTCTCCCTTGTACTCTTCTGAGCAGTACTGTTTCTTTAGGCATTACATGAAGAGGGAAAGGTGCTTAGTCTTCAACAGAGTTTCTCTTCTTCCTCCCAGTCCCTTGTTTAAAAAGTCTTTTTAAATTCAAATAACAAAATATATCCATATGCATTAATTTTCGTCTCTGGCAGTTTTTGTTTTGATTACCAATTTTCCAAGAGAAAACAGGAAAACAAGAACTACATTCCTGTATAAAACAAACCAAACCCATACCAGTATTTTAATAATATTTCAAGCCTGTCTCATGCATCAGGAAAAAAAATACACAGTGCTTCCCTCTCTCATTCATGTGGCTTTAGAAATGCAACTAAAAAGATTTCAGACAGTTAGGTATATGGATATCTAGTCAATTTATGTGTGCTTGTCTTATTTTTCAGTTCTCGGTAATACTAGGATGATTAGACACAGTTCAAAAAATTGAATTTTTCTCTAATTTACTCTGCATATGATTGTTCCCTACCCCCCAAATCGAGTCAGTGTTACTGTATTAAAATTTTACAGTCTCATGTCTGTCTATCTTAACCCTCATGCTAAACCCCACTAGAGTCTGAGATTTGTTCAAGGCAGCAACACGGGTGACTAGGACAGCTGAGTGGAGTCAGAGGTGTCTCTCATAGGTGACTGCTGGGAGCAAGGAAGAGTTCTGAAGGGCAAGGGACCAAAGAGAAATGAAATAATGGGAGAGCTGAAGGAAAAAGCAGGAACAGGAGCGAGAAGAGAGCTCTTTGCCACCTGCACTCTCTTATCTTCAGATTGTGGTCCATCTCACGGAGGACCTGCTATCTCGAGCCTCAATGACAGTGGTGAATGGCCGCCCCACTCTCACTATCAATATCTCCACTGCGCGAGAGCACTGGCTGGAAGGGATGCTGAGACATGAAATTGGTATGAGCATGACATCAGTTCTTCAGGCAAAGGGGAGTACTTGCATGCATTCTTACTTATTTTGCAGTGATGGGCCAGGCACTGTATATATACAGAAGGAGGGAATGTCCCTATGCTGTAGGTGTGCTAATGGGAAGGAGAAACCTATTTATCACTGCAGCATGCAGTAAAAGGAAGATAATTCATTTGAGGATTCCTAGAGTTCATGTACATTAGCATTCTAGGTCAGGTCAGGAGCGAGGTTTTGAAGTGAGTCCACCAGCTAGTCCCACCTACTGCACTGAGGTTCACATGCCAAAGGGATCTTGGAGCAGGCAAAGCGAAATCCTTTCAGATGATGCTAGGCCAGAGGCTATGCTCCAGGGCATACCTTCTGTGCTGCCGCTGCTCAGGGTCACTTTGCTCATGAGAGAAATTTAGAGCTAGTCTGGAGTTAAAAAAAGGGGAAATAAAAATAGTGTGACCGTTCAACCTCAGCACCAGCCATTTCACTTTACAAATCTGCTTCTGTTCTGCTGCACTGCTTGCAAACGTAGGCATGCTTCTAGTATGAAGAATTTACCCAGCGACCACTAAACTGGTGTAAGATTGCCTTGATTTTGCATTATAGAAGGTTGGCCCAGCCCCATGGAAAATTTCTACAAACCTTTCAGGGACTCTGTTTTAATTAAGTACATGAAAACTAGATAAACTTGGCTAGTACCTGAAGAATAAGCCCTGAAATTGCTTTGGACCACTGTTACATTGTCGGGGGACATAGCCTCTTCCAAGGCTGCAGCAGGGCTGTTTAATCACCTTCAAGAGGCAACATTTCAAGGGCCTCCTTACTTTGATTCTCCTTCCTTCTGTTCACTACAATGCCTAGCCTATGCTGGAGGCATTCAGCTCGTGAGACGCTTTCATAAATTCCACGGATTTGGGAACTCAAGTCCGGCTAACACTTGTATTCCTTAGGCATTTTTGTGACTGCCACCTACAGTCAGCAGATTAATAATTGCACCATGTATTTAATTCTGACAAAATTCTCTTGTAGACGAGGCTAAAGTTGGCACTTTTCCCAGTGCTCAGTCCTACCAGTTTAGAGTTCTGAAATGGTCATCTCCTTCCATATTTTATAATTTCTTTTTAATCATTAGATGCTACTGTTCTAAATCCCATATTCCTTTCTTTTAGGAACTCATTATTTTCGGGGTTTTAACAACAACAGCCAGCCTTGGTGCAACTGGAACGGACGTAGAAAACACGGGTTAAAACCAATCAACCCTACAGAAGAGGGACTAGCGAGCATTCACAGTGTCCTGTTCCGCAAAGACCCTTTTCTCTGGAGAGCTGCCCTACTCTACTACACAGTGTATCAGGCCAGCCAAATGTCTTTCAGTCAGCTTTTCCAGGACGTGGGGAAATTTGTCAAGGACCCCAATACCAGGTGGGATTACTGCGTACGAGCCAAGAGAGGGTGGACTGACACATCACAGCCAGGTGGGTTCCCTATTTGTCTTCTCTATTTTTGTACTTCAGGGAGGTTTTCAGAACAGAGCTCCTTCATCATGTCAAACAGTAAAACCTTTGCAAAAGGAAGAAGTGGGTCTCTGCACTTTCTCAAATGAGGCAGCAGGAGGCTGAAAGTGCATGTCCATGAGACTTTCAAAATGAATCAATAATGGATTTTTTTTGTTGGAAGTGGGAATGTAAATTGCAAAACCATGAAAAAGTCCATACTCCCAGTTTGACCTCCTTTCACTTTTATTACAAGAGATGTAATGTTGCTGTGGATATTCACATACACCATCTTCTGTGTTTGATTTCTTTCTGGCTAGTGGGTTTAGCCTTCTAGTTACATTTGGGGAAGGTTTTCAAAGTCTGGGATATAAATATCTAGTTTTTAAAAATAAAATTGTTCTGCTCATAATGGCTTCTGAGAATATGCTTTGAACAAACCCTGATAGAGTGCAACATATCTTGATTCCTTTTAGGCTGTTTCAATAAGGATCAGGTGTACTTGGATGGCATCCTCCGAATCCTGAGATACAGGGAGTCCATTGATTTCCATCTTCTAACAGCCCTTGGAAAGGTGAGCAGACTCATTCTTAACAAAGGGTACAGTTTTATCATTTCAGCAAGCCTGCCTGTAAAGAGCTGTGAGTCATTGTGCTCAGTTTTACTTTGATCTAGAGATCTCTTTTCTGTACAGCACCTTGTATTATTACACAGTGCAAGTTACAAATATTTTGAGGTTCTAAAAATTTCTATGAACTTTTCCTCATTCCTCACTTATCAGATTAAGATTTTATGGTCGTATTTCTCAGACTTTCCTCCCTTTACAGGGTACTTACCTGACTTGCAGTACAACAGACTGCCTTGTGCAAGCGAGACAGGGGCTAGATAAGGTGGTGGTCCTAGTAGAAAACAAAATAAACCATTTGATGCTAACGCATCCCCCTCCACCACAAAGAGTTTTTAATTTCAAATATCTGTCACTGATGGCACCTCTGATGTTTTCAAATAACGGTTTGGGTTTTTTTCCCTAGAAAATATGGTATTTCTACATTCACAGAACATATTTTATGCCCATTCTAATTGTCACTGCTTTTTTGTTCTAAAATCGTTACTAAAAAGGTGCAGGGTCTGGAGCACATGTCGTACGAGGTGCAGCTGAGGGAACTGGGGTTGTTTAGTCTGAAGAGGAGGCTGAGGGGAGACCTTATCACCCTCTACAGCTCCCCGAGAGGAGGGTGCAGAGAGCTGGGGATGAGTCTCTTGAACCAAGGAACAAGTGACAGGACAAGAAGGAATGGCCTCAAGCTGCGCCAGGGAAGGTTTAGACTAGATGTCAAGAAGCATTTCTTTCCAGAAGGGGTTGTTGGGCGTTGGAATGGGCTGCCCAGGGTGGTGGTGGAGTCCCCATCCCTGGAGGGGTTTAAGAGTCGGGTCGACATAATGCTGAGGGATATGGTGTCATTGGGAACTGTCAGTGTGAGGTTAATGGTTGGACTGGATGATCTTCAAGGTCCTTTCCAACCTAGATGATTCTGTGAAGGGCAAAAAAATTTGTCACACTTCCTTAACCAAATCCTTGGATTGCTAAGTTTCCACAGTTCATACTCACATAAACCAGGATCCAAATTGATGTTAGGCTTGCATTTAGAGCACTTCTGCCCCTTGGCAGTCATGAGCGATAAAGGGAATTGGCATATTATGATAGAGGGTTTTGGTCCACATTTAAGAAGTTTTGCCTTTGGTGTCAGAAACATCTGTACTGGTGAGCAGAGCTATTTAGGTAACTGAACCAAATTAGGAAGCTCTGAAAATAAAATCACACTGTTAAATAAGTCTCTGCAACCTTATTCTCTGAAAGTTCCTTTTCCTTTAAGCCTGCTTAACTCCACACAGCCTCTGCCTGCTAAACTACTGAACACATACGGTTCCTGTGCGGCTTTATCCCCTTCTATCTTAAGGGAATCTGCAGGATTATCAAGCCACTTCAGAAACATAATAAGTCATTTCTCATATAATTAGAGATTCCACTATAATCCATATGGCAATGCATCCATATTAAGGGTCTACAACCAGTTTAATTCTAGCAGTATGATAATTTATAAATGCTTGACTTTACAACTTCTAAAATCAAGGGATCTTAAAGTCTACTCTGAATGTTTTTGTTGCACGCATCTTCTGCAATCAAACTGGAATAAGAGCAGTGTATAAGAGCAGTGCCTGCTTTCAGCATCACAAATTGGTTGAGGTCTTCAGGGATCTCTCAAGATCATTTAGTCCAACACCCATGCTTAAGGAGGGTCAGCTAGAGCAGGTTACCCAGGACAATGTCCTATTGGGCTTTGAATATCCCCACTGATGGAGACTCCACAATCTCTCTGGGCAGGCTGTGCCCGTGTTTTACCACTCTCACTATAAAAATGTTTTTTGTGAAAAACAAGTTCTGGGAGTGTAGAGAAATGTGAAACTTGCACTGAGGTCTAGCCTATGGTTATTACAAGTTTATCAGCACTCTAAAGAGTGATTTGTTTGTTTGTTTAGGGTGGAATAGGAAGATCAGGTTGTTCCAAAGGGTGTATTAAGGTCAGCTGGCGTGTCTTCCAGGTTAGAAGAAAACACACAGAATTTAAACGTAGGGGAGCCCAGCATTTTGTGGGAAAATTTTCATTGCCTTTTGAAGGTTCTCAGTGTTGTATTGTAACATTTGAGCTCATCTTTCTCAGCATATTCAAAACATGCCCATCACCTTGGGCATAATTTCATTGCAAATACAATAAAGGTATGAACATAATAGGAAATGAAAACAGTCAACTATATTGCTGACAACAAATAGCTTCTGTGCTTTAGTAGATAGTTAACACAGTTGTAAGACCAGACCACTGCTTTCTCAAGTGAACGTATTTCAGACAGAGCCATGCTGAGGTTTCTGT
This sequence comes from Athene cunicularia, assembly GCF_003259725.1. Lineage (NCBI taxonomy): Eukaryota > Metazoa > Chordata > Aves > Strigiformes > Strigidae > Athene > Athene cunicularia. The sequence goes on from NW_020799096.1 coordinate 5,711,662, forward strand.
GTCTTCTGTTCTCATCTGAGTGCTAGAGATCTCCCTGGTGGAGGCAGCTGTGCCTTCCTGATGCTTCTCCTGACATTACTTACAGTGTAGAAGGGAGCGGTGTGTGGAAACAGAACACATGCAAGCTGTTCAGTATACCTTGAACCGATTAAAGAAAGAGCTTGAAGCCTCAGAAAAGATGCTTCTTACAAGGAGCAGTTTTATCAGGAAAGAATCGAATATGGGAAGCACTGTAAAACATACATGTACTAATCACATGCAAACGGTATTAAGGAGAAACAGAATGCGGATATTGGGTGCACTTCAGTATGGCATAATTACCAGAGTTTTAAAAAGCAAAAGCAGCAAAATGACACCTACTATTGAGTTTCCCAAGAATGTGAACACATTACAAAGAGCCTAAGGAAGCCTGTTTTAGCCTCAGTCTTTTTTACCTAGTACAGTGATTTTAATTACATGTGGTAATAAGGAAGACAACCAGTTGCCATGGTAGGATGAGGTTATGTTTATGATCTCCTCAGGATGCCAACTTTTGTCATATTTTAGCAATTGCAGGGACTGGGGGAAACCATGCCTCAGATCACAGATACTTGTTTCTTGGATGCAGCAGTACAGAAACCCTTGAACATAAATATGAGGGGGACAAGGTTCTTTTTCTTTCCTTTATTTGGGCAGAAAAGAGGTAGAATTCCAAGTTGGGACAGAAGGGAAGGTCAGTATTTAATTTCATTTGGTGCTGTGTCTCCAGACTTAGAGGAGATGGTATGATTTTGTATAACTCCTACGTTTCTGCTTCTAAATACATTAATCAGGTGTAATGCCACACCATTTTCAAACAGCAGTATCTTAGTGACTTGAGTAAGCCTGAGCATGGGTATATGTTCATTTTTTAAATCAGGATGCATCTTGTCATTGCAGCAAGAAAAGCACATGTGTACTTGGATGCAAATTCATTCTCTTTTCAGACTTTGTTCCCATTATCATCAGCAAGATACACATCTATCAGACTGCCTCTATGGGTCAGGTTTAGCAATCTGGATTAGACCATCCTGTCTTTCCAGAGACCCCTTCCTTGCCCTTTACACATTGGTGAGTCATTCATGCTCACTTTAATCTTTTCTGAAGAGAAACCATCACCTTCTAAGAGGGCAGGCTGTTTCCAGGGAAACCTCACTGAGCAGTGCTTCACTCCTAGGAAGAAACATGGGGTGAAAAGGCTGGAAGGAGCAGGCTCCACTCTCAAGCCACCTGGCACAAACCTGCTGTGAGGAAATAGGATGTGCCAGTTAGTAAGGACAGCCAGGCATTTGGTTTTTGCCAGTACATATGCTTCTGTCTGTAGGGTGCCCCAAACACGCAGCTTGTAGACAAAGCAGCAACCACATAAATTTCATCACACTGGATTGCTGCCCAATGAGTCCTGCTCTGTGCTTGCAGGGCAGCTTATGTAGCTGTTGCACAGTCAAGGCATTCATCCTTTCTGCATCATCATTCACAGCACCTTGAACTACTGTGAGCTCAAGACTTGAAGTCCTAGCTCTTAGAATCATAAGACTATGGAGGAAAATCTCAGCTTTCATTAGAAAAAGAACAGTAGACCCTGTAGTAGCTGGAAAACATTTGGGAGTGTCACACATATACCCAGAAGAATGTGATGCCAAGAGGCAAACCCAGTCTCTGCCCTGCTATTGAATGGGAAAAAATAAAATAAAATTGAGAAGCTTAAGGGTTGCCAATGCTGTAGTTAGTTAGTAGAGGTGCATTTTAATTTGCTTTCCATAAGCACATTTGATTGTGAAAATGAAAACAGCAGAGTTCAGGCCAGCTGGCACCAGGCCTTCCCCCAAGCCAGAGCCTGCCTGCTTCCAGTGCCATACCTGGGCTGCACTCCCTTTCTAGTTCCTCAGTCTTTGGCACAGTTTTTTTTCCATTCTTATGTTAATCTTTCCACCACTTTGAGAAAAGACTCCGAGACTCATGCGTGCTCCACCCTTTCCCTCTGTTCCTGCAGCTGTTGTAGGTCATTCCCATTCAGGTTCCATTGAGTCTGTTCACTCACTCACTCAAAAGCAGAATCGGGAAGTATGGATGCATTTGCTAAAATTACTTTTTTTTGCATCTTCTGCAGAGACACACAATTGTTCATGTTTTCAAAGGATTCTCACAAGCTTTTAAATCCCCCTGCTCTGAAATCTTTTCTCATCTACAAGAGAGGATTTAGATCTGTAGCAGAGAAATAACTGGACTGTGGTGCAAAATTAACTCATGTCCTTCCTTACAGATCTCGTATGAGGATGTGGATCGCCTGAAAGGATTAGCTGTGATTGAGAACATGAGGGTACCACACTTTTTGCAAGACCATGCCCGGTATATGGAACACTTGGAAAAGATCATGGAAGTCAATGAGCTGACCGATGAGGAGCTCCAGGATCTCATAAATTAACAGTATTAGCTCACCATTCACTTATTCTGTGAAGATGTAGAACTGGACTTCCCAGAGCTTGTGAAAATGGAATTATGAGAGGTGGAGTGGGAGGGAAGGGTGGCCAGAATACATGGAATTCCAAAAAAGCCTCTTTCTGTTCCTTTTGCATTGTGATTGTATACTGATTATTTTTTAAGGGGTTTGTGCATTTTTAAAAATTTGGCTTAGGAATTCCTTTGCAGTGATCTGTCCAACCATGTACTGTGTTTTGTATGCCAGGTATAGCGCATGGCACTGTCTTTTGTAATATACTGCCTTTTCTCACCCAGGTTTAGAGGTGGAGGAAAGGAAAAATAGGAGAAATTCCCCTTTCACTTGTGTTTGCCCTGTCTTTGGTCATAGCTTTCAGGTTTCATGGCAATAGAACTGCTGTAGATTATGCTACATTGCTGTCTGTGTAACTCTTTCCCATTTGGTCTTCATTGCAGTGAAAAAAGAAAGTTTAAAAACACGGTGCACAGAAGCAGGTCTTTGTGCCATAGGATCGAAGCTCTGTAATGTTATAAAAAGTTTGGGTATTTTTACTGGGAGACTTAGCATTTAAAAAAAAAAAACAAAAAGAAAATAAGCATTGCTGTTTTAATGGATGTAAGCAAGTAGCAAAGTTATCCCCCTTTATCCCCTCAAAAATTTACACTGTTCCACAGCTTTATCTGTATAGGACATGTTTTGGGAAGCTGAGTTCTGGAAAGGGTCTCCCTCCTTTGAGGACCAGCATAGCATATCTAGGAAGTTCAACATGGCAGTGTTTTGGAAGAAGGATTGGGCAGAACTGTGATTTCATGACTTACGTATTTTAAATACATTCAGGAACACAGGGACATGATTCAGTACAGCAGGCAATACCCAATCTTCTCTGGGTCACCTGAGCCTACAGAGGGTCAAGTCAATTTTTGGAGCAGTACCTCCATGCTGCAGCAAGCTTGAGCTTGCAGAGCTCACAGAAGAAACAAGATGTGAATGGGGGGCGCGGGGAAAGAAGACTCACAAGTGCCCTATTCCTGTGTTCCAGCAGAAGTGCTACACCACTCTGAAGCAACCTTACCTCTGTTTTAACTGCTGGTGCTATGTCCCGAACCAAGAAGAGAAATGACCTTACTGTAAGGCACAGCTCACCACATGATAAATACCTTAGATGGCTCAAGGAAGACTTAACTACATAAGCTACATATTCTGATTCCAGAGTATTATGGAATTATCAAGGCAAATTTTGTACCTATAAGTATTCTGACATTTTCTGGGGTTTTGTTTTAGTAGATGGCATTTTATCAGGGCTCCTCTGAACTCCTGGGAAGCAGCTATGGTAGGAGAGGCTGGGCAGGAACTAGGGACATCTTTGGACAGGGCTTCTGCCATTTCTTCCTCTTCTGCCTTGGCCCACTGGTAACAAGCCTGGCATTGGATAAGGCGGATAGAGGGAGCCAAGGTTTCCTCTGCACCACATTTGCATGGACCCGAGCCCTGGTATGCCTCCCTCCCTGCTTATCGTGTTCTTGAATGAAATGGATGGAAAAACCCTCCCACCTTATTTTACACCCAGGGCATTACCAGCCATGACAGCAAAATCATGAGAACACATTTTCTGATGCACAGGAAAATCTGTGAGGGAAAGCTCTCAGTTGGCTACGAGGTCTGAAGGGTTTTGAATAATCCCATAAAAGCAGCTGCCTTTTTTGCAGGTGCATTTGCAGCAGCTGGCTGGCTCACTGCTTCGAAAAAGAAAATGCACTCAACAAGCATAAATTTACTAAATTTGGTTATTTTCAAAGCAGGGACCAAGAACTGCTTGCAGCAGCCTTAATTTTGTATTGTCAGTATTGTTCACGAGCTGAAAGCCTTTCAGCCTCTGTATGCTGAAATAAAAGCCCTCTTTCTCTCCTTGTCCCCTTCAGGCTGTCTAGTTTGATCACTGGTGAATTTGCCTGCCCAGCTTTGGTTTTTTGCTGTGCTGAGGAGACACGGTGTTGCAGCAGCCTGACAGGAACTATTTGCATCACCGCACCCACATGCTCCAGGCTTTGGCTCCTTTGCCAGAAGCAGCAAGAAAGACACACATGACTGAGGCTGAGTCAAACATCACAGTCAAAAGCTCTCTTTGGAGTAAATCGGGCAGAGATTGTTCGAGCTATATTGTGAAAGAATCTGGCTCATTTTGCCGGCTCAGGGGCATGAGAAAGGGCCAGTCCTGTATGAAAGGGACAATTCTGAACTGATTTTCTTCTTATAGGAGCGATCCTTGACTTCCTCCAGTGACTTCTACATAATCAAAGTGCTCTTCCTCCTCCCCCAGCAGTAATGTTTTATAATCTAAGTGTGTGTACATAATGTGTTCTTGAAACCAGGAGGCTATGCTAGTCACCCTGCCTTTGCCGCAAAATACCATGCCTACAGCCCTTCGTCCAACAGCCAGCTGACTCTGTTACCACTCTGTAGCCCTAAACACTACTACAGGCCTTTTTGCTTTACACAAAGACCCTCATCACATTTTTGTCAAAGTAGTAGGTGCCATCAAACTTTTGTTCTTTGTTATGCCAGAAATAGATTTGCAAGGTTGGAGTCTGGAAGTGGTCAGTATCAAAGTAACACTGTAGCAATGGATGAAGCTGTCAACTTCTGTTTTCAGCATCAGATTTGTCCTTCCTCCTTTGTAAAAGTGTTTCAAATTTTGAAGTGTAGCTTTTGTAAATATTCCTGATTTTTTTATTTTTTTTTTCCCACTGTGAAGAGTCTGGTTACTAAGTCGTGATACTGAAGTTCTGTTATAAAGCATACGACAGCAGTCCACGTGAGCTCATGTCACTTTACAGTTTCACGATGTCAGTGATGTGATGACAGCCTTTCCCAGCAGTCTGTCTCATTTGCTTTGCTGTGTATCCACATCTTGCTACTTCTACGTTATTCCTATACAGAAACCTGGTCAACATTGGAGAAGCTTCCCAGTCTCACCAGACCAATCTTGAAAGGCATTTTATACAACTTTTACAAATAAAGATAAATGAAAGAATGACAGAGACGAGAGTACTGAAGTGTTATATCATACCGTGTGAGAGCATTACTCTCTTTCAGTGGCATTAGCTCTGCAGCTAGTTGGACATCCCAAGCTGTGCGTGGAAAAGATGGCTTTCTGATCACAGTTTTGAAAAAGTTGGGGTTGGAGTCATGAAAGGTTCTGCTGAAGCCTTACATTGGGTACAGCTCCCTCTGCTCTGTCAGAAGGCCTGGCTGCTCACAGGGAAATTACACACTCTCCCTTTTTCCAAGATATGCTCTGAGGCATCATCAGAGCCACTTTGCTGTGATGCGTTTCTCAGCACCATCCATGCAGGAAATGGTAACTCCAAATGCTCTGCTTTAACACTTGGATCTGCCCCCCCCCCCGTTTCATTTCAGGGCTTTGTGTCCCCTCTCACATTATGAAACATGCTTGCTTATCTTCAGGGAGTCCTGTCAGCTCCTTATGGATAAACTCCCTCACGTATAAGTAAGGATAACATTTAAGGGTTGTGGGTTCTTTTTAACAGAAATACTTTAAAAGTCACTAGCTGATGTGCCTTGCGAGATAGCTAAATATTATTGCATTACATTTGCCCTCCCTTGTTAGCCAGTTTGGAAAACGCAGCCTGAAATCTCCTGCCACCACAGGCTCCCAAATCACCACTGCTGTCTCTCACCCAGTGCATCCCAGAGACCCCCTTCTACAGTGTCAACAGCATGAAACAACGCTCGAGCCTTGTATTCCAGTACTGAATAAATTTCCCATTTGTTACAGGCGATCTGCAGGAGTACTGAACTCTGAAATCCTTTTTCCAGCACTCAGGTGCCAGCCTTGTGAAGCTGGATGCCCTGCAAGCAGATTGAGGAGCAATTCCAGCACCGAGGGTCTCAGTGATGCTCCTGCCTGCCTGGTGAGGAGGGAAAGCTGGAAATCCTGTATGCTGGAAACCAGATGGAAGTCTGACAACACACGAGTCAGGGTGGAAGTTGAAAGAGGCACTGTCTAAGCCAAGAGAAAAGCAAAAGGAAACAGCTAAAACAATAGGGGTTTTTTTTAAGGAAGTGTTCATTTAAAAGTGTTCTAAATTTCATAATATATTAGCACCAAATTAAGAAGTTGAATTCTTTTCAGTATGCAGTTTAAAATGAGATTGTGTATCTTTAATATACACAGGGGAGAACATAGTTTGGCTTTGCTGAACAATTACAGTTTTCACAACTGTAAGTCTATATTAAATTAAATCCAGAAAATTTGGATATTTCATTTTAAACACATTCATTTACTTTGATTCAATAATAAAAAGATGCTACCAGAATTACCTCTCAAGGCACAGCCGTACCCTTCCCATTAAAGTTGTCTAAATAAATTTCTTATGGTGCTGCTGAAATATTTTGTATCTTCCTCAATCGCATAGTGCCTCTGAGACACAGCTCCATTTCCTAAAGTGTCTATGGACACACAGGGCAAAGTACAGTGTTATTTCAGCTCTGTAGATGATAAAGAAAGCAAGGCTGAAGTTACAACTATGCTGGCTAGTGTACAAAGCAGAAAAGAATGTGGATGGAGACCACACAGCCAGGGCTTATGTGAGTGAGTGGGGTTGGGTTGGACAGATGTGGTTTTAAAGAGAAAAATTTCCCCAAGAAAACTTGGTGGTGGGAGAAAGGTGACTGGTGACACAGGAGCGGCTGCCTCCAGGCCACGGTACCCTTCTCGTGGTGCAGTGTCAGAGCAGGGTGGGCACATTCCCACAGGGACCCTCTCCGCTGGCCTGTGCGATGCTGGGGGGATTTGGAGGAGAAAGAGAGCACACGCCAACACCAGTCCCCCTGCACAGTTCATTGGATATAGCAGAGCTGGGCTCACGTTCAGGTCCTGTCCCAGCAGCACCCTGAAAATTGTGCTTGGGGCTCTCCTGTACGTACATCAGGGTCCAATTTCCATCTCATGCCACGTCACAACAAGAGATTGGTCAGGATGTCTCTTCCAGCTTATTTTCTGTGTTTCGTGCTTGGATTTTTGTCTTGGTCTCTAGCACTCATCCTTCAAGCTGTGTTTATTTAATCACACTCCTTCACTTTCCATTTTATCTCAAGAATACCTTCACTATCACATCATCCATCTCTGAACCTAGGAAGTAAGTCAATTCACTCCCACCCATCAAAAAAATACATATGTCATCTACGAGTCAAACTTCTCCCTCCTCTTCCCCTAGCAATATTTTAAAGATGAGGTCCCTTGTATTTCTGATCTTCCTTTACAGCTTTCAGAAAAGAAGCTTTTCCAGGTTTGGGCAAGATATGTCACCAGACACACAGGACCTTGTGGAGAAGCCTCCAGCTGTGATTCACTTCTCCTTCTGGTCTCCCATCTCCATCTTTCTTCCTTTTCCAGCTCCTCTCTGCCCCACACTCCTCTAGCTCCCATAATCCTTGCTCAGGTATTTCTTCCCCCTTTTCCATAGGACACTCCATGTTGCAGCTATGTCCTAGATGTGCGTCACTTCAGGGAGCCCCCGTGCCATTCCTGCCTGTCCCCCCACTCCCCATGTGTTTGACATCTCTCTCACATCCCCTTCCCCTCCTCTGACTCTTTGAGGCTCCTTCATGGCCTCGCCTGTCCCAAAAGCAAAAGAAATATTTTTCCTTCTCTTTTAAAGTGAAAAATGTGGTTAAGTGCAGCTCCCTGCCTGTTACATCGCTGCTGCAGATAGAAAGGAGCAACAGCAGGTCTCCAGCCTGGTGGGACAGGCTTATTTCTAAGCATAAAGCAATGCATGATGCTAGAAGCAGACATACTACTCCCTCCATCCCAGAGGTGACACACAGGGAAAAGCATGGCACGTATCAGCCCTTTGGGTCTCCAGATATGCTCCATACAGCCCCCCAGGCATGGGGAGGAAACCAAGCACAAGCACTTCCACTCCGGCATCTTGCTGACCCAAGGGAGCACTGGTGTGGAGGAGGACAGGGTGAGAAGGCCCTTTAAAGCAGCTGGGGAAACCTCACATGCAAAGGGGACAGGTAGCATGACCACAAAATTACTAGGGAAATGAATAGTCCTAGAGTTGAAAGAATCAGGTTAAGTTTCCCCCAAATGAGAGTAAGAAAGAGTGCCCAGCCAGGCACATACTGTGAGTGACCTTCATGGGAGCAAGCCAGTAACCTCAAACAGTAAGAGAAGGGAAACATAAAGTAACCACCCAGCTGCAAGGCAGCCCCTCTTGGCTACCAAGCGTGCCAGGGGCTGGAGGACGTCTGAAAAAGGAACAGTTTCCTTGAAGGCCACTCCAAAAACTGGTGGGCAAGTGCTCTGAGAGCTCGGTGCTGGTGCTCCTTGTGTTATCTCTTCACACAAAGTGTAACCAGTATAGCAAGTCAGGTCTGTGCACATTCCATTTTTTTTTTTTTTTTTTAAACAAGGCCTGTTCTTTCACACAACTGATAAAGAAAGACCTTTGGACATCCCTCAGGCTGGGAATGTCTCATCACACAGGGTTCCCAGATGACAAGAAGGATGGGTCATCCAAGGGTCACCTAGCCACATGTTTCCTAAGTGTACTGGTAACCTGTGGGCACTCTGGACTAAGTCCTACTTTGATTCTATGCAGGAGCTTTTTTACTTCCAGATATGGAGGTCAAAATGACTTAAGACTTAAAAACATGAAAAATTTTTAAAAATCTCATAACCTGATGATGAAATGGTCTGCTTGAATATGCATGTGCCTTTATACTATATATTGTCCCATATACATGTGGCCTCTCCTAAGAGGCACGGGATCACAGAGTTGCAGCCTCCTGACATTACTTATAACCAAAGCAGTAACCGGCCAAGGCAGAGGCAGCCAAGGGCTCCGTCTGCCATTGCGGTCACGTCCTGCCCTCGCGTCGTGGGACACAGCCCAGGGCTGCTGAGTGGCTGCAGTGAGAGCTGTGCAGGCCACTGGCAAGGCGCTTCAGTCACACCCCCACAGCACCCGAGTCACAAGGGTCGCTGCTGCACCTCTTCTGAGGATGAAAAAAGCTGCTGCACGCCATGTTTCCCACAAGAACTCTGCTTCACAGTCAGTATGACTCCTTGCACGGGGGAAAACTTTGCGTTTTGCTTTGGAAAAACAAATGAACACGAGTCTTCTAAGAAGCTTTTCCCATCTAGAAACTCTGTATGAAAGTGTGAAATCTGGAAAGTGGAAGGCCAGGAAATGCCTGTGTGGTTTTGCCTTGCTTTCTGCAGCTAAGGAAAAGCTCATAATTTAAATTTGGGACATTTCCACCCAACTTCTGAGTGCTTGAATTTATGACCTGAAGTGCCCCCAGGGAGGGAACAGCAGCAGCTGCCCTGAGAGCTCTGCTTCCCATCATGTCCAACTCCTGCCTGTGGCCAGCATGCTCGCTCCAGACACCAGTTTTAAAACCAAAAATCAACTCATTCTCAAAAAAAAGGCATTTAGCTGCCCAGGAAAACCTTGAAATCCCCTAGGCTGACCCTTTTCTGTCCTTTCCTAGGAATGCTGAGCACTGATTCCCACGAGGGCTCGAGTGCCAAGACCAAGGCTGGTTACCTTGTGTGATCAAGCTTTCACCCCTGCTGCACCAGAATTTATTCAACCTGCTGCTGCCATGACCTGGTTCTTGGAAGTTCATTTCCAGGACAGTTATTTGATTGCATATGCTTCTCAGAGGTTTTTAGCAGCTCTCCAAATTATTCCTCAGGGTTTTTTCAGACGTTTTGCAGCACTGCTTGATGCAACAACACAGCAAAGTCAGGTGACCAAATGGATATTTGCCAAATAAATCCTCCTAAAAAGCCTAGAGGATGAAGCAGAGGCTCTGCTCTGAAGCAAACAGGTCAGAGCAAATAGGAAAGGAGAATAATTTGACTGTGAATATTTTAAAAGCTTTCACCACAGGGAGCAAAGAGGAGAGGCCAAACACCAGCCATGCCTCCCTCAGCTTCGGCAAGCAGGGCGCTGCTTTAAGCTCTTACTCCAGCAGCTGCTAAAATGTAGAAACAACGTGAAAACCCAACTGTGCCCCACTAGGAGCCACCTCTCCTCTCAGAGGCAGCCAGGAAGAGGACAGAACAGAGCTCCCACTGCAGGGTCTCACCAGCCACAGCCCCCGCAGGGACCACGGGCTGCCCAGCAGCCTTCACCATGTCACCGGGCCAGGGGAGGTCTGAGGCTGACGTGTCAGGGGAGATAAGAGGCAGCACTTAGCTGTAAGAAGGCAGCCAGGCTCCACGTGCAGTGGGCAGGGAAGAGCTCCACAACTCTTTGCTGTGCACAGGTCAGCTGAATTGCCTTCCAGAAGTGACGATACTTCAGAAAAAATAAACCTGGACCAAATCAGTCTGTAGCTGTTGGTGACATTACTTACAAACGCAGAACTCAGCCTCACAAAATTTGGGCTCCTGAGGGGAGCCCAGAGCATGCAAGGTGTGGAGCCAGTATCAGGCCTTTTGCATGAAAGGCTCACTGTTGCTGCGCTACCTCCATCATTACCACCTCCCTTGGTGCTACCAGGGCAATACAGCTACAGAAAGCTGGGCTAGCCTAACTTCTATTATAAGTATCTTGAAATAAAATTACTTTTCAGGTTTGGTCCCACAGTTGCAGGAGGAAGCTGTCCGCTACTTTGCCTTCTGAACCACCGTAACATGACAAATGCTTCTGGGAACTCAAAAAATCTATCAGGCTCACAACCACCGCCTCATCCTCACACACAAAAAGCAAAGCAAGCTTTTTAAAACCAGTGAAACCAGCAAGGCAGCTGATTCCCAACATGAAGTAACCAGGCATGTACCTTGTACCGATGCTCCATGCATGGCACAGCTCCACCTGTAGCTATCAAACTCCTCTATCCTCCTCCTTCTGACTCTATAGGACCCATCTTACTCCAAGGCATCTTTCTGTTCACCAAATAATCACCTTTCCAGAGCTCCCTGCTTCCTCCCAGCAGGCTGGGCTGAGCAACCTCTGGGCTAGAGACCAGCCCCATTAACCTTCCCCACAGCTCACACATGGGTTAGGGGAGCAGCTCAGCTCATTTCCCCCTCTGGCAGCTCATGCTAATAGGCAACTCATCAGGGCCTGTCCTGCAACTGCGAGTGCTGCTGCTCGCAGACCACCACCCGCACAGGAGACTGCAGATGCTTCTTTAGGCCTTGGTGCCTCTGCATTTATTTACACTTGTAGCAGATTAAATAGGATCTGGCCCTTCCAAGTTTTATTTCTAGAGCTATAAAGTAATTTCAGCATCCAAACATAATTATAGCAGTGAAACACTACCAAACACTAATTGGTACAAGTGAGTGAGTGTGTTCTTGGCAATTCTACTGCCGCTCGCCTCACTTGATATTTGTTTGACTAAGGCAACTCTATTGTATCCTCACCTATAGTGTGCAGAGGTCTAGTGAGAGCTGCTTGGGGAATCTGGTGCTGCTCAAATTAAGGGGGGCAGCAAAACTGCCCTAGGTAGAAAAGGTCAAAGTAACAGCAAGGATCTGGAATGAAAGTTGGAGCCAAGCTCTCCTGCTGGCTTCTTTAATGACCAGGGGTAAATGCCTGCACCTCCCATTTTTAAAAGGGAATGCTGAGCAACTAAATACACATTTTTGGTCTGATGCTCTGAACTCTTAGTCATTCAGTTAACCTCTTGAAATGTCAGTGAAACCTCCCTCAGCCTGAGAGTCACACCCATCCTATTTCACCTTCCGCCAGGTTTAGTTTTGCCTATAATCAGAAAACCTGTTTGAAATACTCAACTGTGTGTGCTTGCATGTGAATTTAATCAGTTGTTGCTACCTGAAATGAGATGATATTTCAGAAAGTTAAGGAACATGCTACAAGAATATGATACTGTTTTGCTCTAAACCCCTCTGTTACACGACCTCCTCTGGTGTGGCATTGCTGTCAGGAGTCATTTTCCCTTTATAGTTCAATGAGTTGTGCCAGAGAGCTTTCCTTTCCACTCAGCAGCAAACTGTGTGGTCATCTGCAGCCTGGAGCAGAAGGCGCTGAGCTAGTGGGAAGCTCAGTATCTTTCATACTCAAAATTGCTTTTTCCAGTCCTTGTATGCTTCCTTTCTAGGTCACTGTTTATTAATCGCTACTTGAAAAATCTTATGTAGGTGGCAAATTTAATGCTCCATCCCTGGCTCTGTCATGGCAGCTTGCTGACTGAAGTCCTCCCCACCCAGGATACGCAGAGAAACAAACCTCCTTAGAAGCTGACCCCATCCCTGCGATATGCACCATGACCACACACTATCCAGACTCCCTGTTGCGGTGCCTGGATCAGGCTCATGCAGCAACAAAGCTTAGGAAAGTGAGGTAAACTGGGTGGTCTTCCAGAGGGAGAAGTTGAAAACCCCTAAAAAATCAAGAGGCGGAGGTCGGTGCAACACATGTGTCAGGCTTCGCAGTTATCACATGAACGTGGGCTCATCTACAGTCCTCCCACCAACGTGTGTCCTATTTCTCCCTAAGGCAGAGCCCTCCTCAGAACACTGACTCCTAGAGAAAGACTCAGGGCTACATCTCCTCTTTGATGCCACTTGCAGGGCCACAGGACAAAGGCTGTTCCTGTGAGATCCCCAACAGGGAGCAAAGCAAAGGGCACTGGAGAAGTGGACCAGGGTCTGCAGAGGGACAAATTGGTGGTTTCCCAGCTCCTGAAGGCTAGCATGCAGGAAAAATACAACACTAAATGCTGCACACCAAACAAAAAGTCAAATCCAAGCTCCAGGAAGCCCTTCTGGGGCAAAATGCACCCTGCCAGGAACATAAGTAGAGAGGAAGGGAAGGATGACAGGTGCCCACATCCACATGGGGCTGTGGAAGGAACAGGGCCTCTCCAGGCTGAGCCAGAGGGACCACTCAGGCCTCATTTCAGGTCACATAGGGACCAGCTTCGGCAGCCTTTGCAAGTGTTGAGTGGCATTTGCAAATTGCCAAGAATTTCCACGGTGTCTCTCTTTTTGGGGCCTCTCTTACTCCCTCCATTTACAAGGAGGCAAAGGAAAATAACTCTCCCCTCACCCTTGCAGCAAAGCCCTGCTTGGCTGTGTTTTGGCAAAGATCCTGTACAGTATTAAAAGTACACTTTATTTTCTGTACAATTCTCATCCAAATCTCCAGGCATGGAAGTGTCCACTGTGTCCCCAGACAAAAGCTGCAGATTGCTCTGCTGCTGTGAGACACCCCACCACTGTCCAGGAGGGGCACAAAGCCAGGGCCACCAAAATGAAGTGCTGATGCTTTCTAGGTGTGGGGAGGAGAGCGGGAAGGAGGGAGAGGGGATGGCAGTCCTGCTCCGCTGCTGAGCCATGAGCAAAAACAGAGCCTTGGACTGCTCCCTGGGGAGCAGAAGAGGCACCCTCGAGTTCATGTCATCGTTCGTGCTTAGCGTGGGAATCGTTGCGTTCAACTGTCACCCCGTTCCCATTCCGTGTCACCTCCTTCCTGTTCCAGTCCTTTTCCAGGTAAAATTCAGCAAGAACGGGGCAGTGGTCTGAAGCTACCCCACCCCAGGACCAGTTATCAGGGATCCATGGGTTTGTAAGACCTTCTCGCACAACAGCCCAGTGGCCTGCATGAAAAAGAATCACGGAGAAAAAGATAAGTAATATTGCCCAAATCTGACACACGATGCTAACCTAACTAAAGGTTACATGACCTCACTAAAAAGTAACTCTACCTGTGAAAACCTTTTTCAAGCTCCGACTGATCCAGATGTTATCCAGCGACTTGGACCCTTGTGGGTTCTTTGTGCTGATGTTGGTGAAGGTGCTGGAAGGGACCAGGTGATGGAACTTCTCCTTCCTCAGGATGTCGTGGTCGCTGCTGTCCGGAGCCTGGTTAAAATCTCCGAGGATGATCACATCTTTTTCTCCTAGGAAACAGGAAAAGTAGAAAAAAAATGTGAGGAATGGACATCCATTGCTTAAGTACAAGACAGAGAAAGGATAAGTTGGAGGAGGAAGAATACAAATATTGAGTAGCAAAGCTGGATTTACTCTGAAGTCCTAAAAGAAATGATGTTAAAGCATTTTTCACAGGCTATTTATTCATGGCCATTCTCTTTATGACAATAAAAAGCAGCCAGTACACATTTCATGCTTGTTTTTAAATATAATCTCATTTATACTGGCACCCTTTGCTTGTTACTCACTGATAGTGACAAACTCAGTTTCATCCTGCAGTTCTGGTCCTACAGGTTTTTAGAAATCTGTGACTTTGTAAGCTTATTTTTGTCTTTTTCTGTAAGAAACAATATTGGCTTTAACTTGTCCTGACATCATCTTTTTATAGTTTTGCTGTAAGAGACAAGGACACTTTTGTGAGGATCCTGGGAAGACACGGGTTATGCTAGTATATACCAGAGTTCCAAAAGTGCAGGACTTGTTCTAACCCTCTGCATTTAAAAAATGCCAAGGAACAAGCCTGAGGAGCAGCCTGCAAGCCTGATGGTAGAAGATGAGGTCACAAACCACACGGACACTCCCTGACTACAGCAGCTTTCCTTTGCCTGGCCGACTGAAGGGATACTGCTGAACTTGGGATGTCTTAGACCTTGTCTAGGGTTTAATTTTCAAAGAAATAAAGAGAATGGCTTGAAATGCTCATCAAAAAATCCTGTCTTCATATGAATAGAAAATGACCTCAGTGAAAAGAAAATATGAACCCTAATTTCATACCCACAATGTGTGCACTCCTAGCTCCACAGCTGCAGATTAAGACATCCCAGCTGTGCACTGGGTAAGAGTACAACGCACATGTCCCTGTGCCCATCTCAAATCACTGCCAGAAATGTCTGATAAGATAAACTCAAGAATGCTGACAGCTGATCAAAGATGTTGCTGCGTTACAGCTTGGTACTGGAGAAGGAGGAAGATGCTACAATGGCACAAATGAACCAAAAAATTATCCCGAAGATGACATCAGAGAAAGAAACTACGACAGCCTGTAAGCTTTTTGCTTCCTGGGATTGAAGCGTGGGAGGAGACGGGGTGGACAGATCGATTGCTCTACCGTACCTAATGCTCACGGACAAACCTCGCTTTGTGCTGTTGCTGTAGAAGTAGCCAGCCAGGAGAGGGAGTGCAAGTTCAACGACAAAATCTCCGCTCCTGTCTTGCACTGCATGAAAGATGAACTGGGAAAGGGCAGGACAACAGCGAGATCAATAGCCTATGATTTACAAAAACCAATACTTCAAAACATGCTGCTTGCTATGATGCAGTGGGGCGATGAAGAGAGAGTGAAACTGTGGTTTCTCTACCCTTTGCAAGTCACAAATCATATTGGAATTGACATGAGATTTAAATATTATTCTATAAAGTGTTCATGACAGTGGCCTTCCCACCTTTAAAAGAAACAAAAAACCCCAATCTGAACCTGAGCTATTTTAAGCTCCATCAGAACCCAAAAGAAAAATCAGTCCTTGTCTAATGGGACGATAGTGCTTGCTGGGAGCTGGTGGTTTTGCGCACATCTCGTTGCAAAAAACCCAAGATCTCTCACTTTGCAGGATCAGGAAGCCTGAAATGCAACCATGCGATCTCTGTCCTTCAGGACTGATGCTTGCTTAATGGCCCAGGCAAGGACTCGGCTCCTTCCATGCCTTCAGCTTGGCCATATAAGTGGGGCAAGGTCATTACAGAAACCTCTGGAGCGCATCCCTGGAGGGCAATGCTTAAAAATGACAGAGGTAGGGATCTTAACAGCAGTATCCCAGTCCTGCACAAAATCTATTCTATTCTATTCTATTCTATTCTATTCTATTCTATTCTATTCTATTCTATTCTATTCTATTTCTATTCTATTCTATTCTATTCTATTCTATTCTATTCTATTCTATTCTATTCTATTCTATTCTATTCTATTCTATTCTATTCTATCCTATCCTATCCTATCCTATCCTATCCTATCCTATCCTATCCTATCCTATCCTATCCTATCCTATATCCTATCCTATTTCTAGTCTTAGTCTATTCTATAAATACTTGCACTTCTTTCAGCAAGCCTATTTCCCTTACATGAAAAATGTGTGAAAAAAACATACTCACAGGTGAAAATTTTAACTGACTGCTCCGATCTGGACAGTTTAGAAATAGCAGAGGCTAAAAGACCCAGCACCTGGATGTGTGCTCAGGAGGTAAGAAATCAGCCTGTGGCATGCCCAGGAAGGCAATCACTGCATTCTTCACCTGTTTAAACTTTTGCATGCAGAATAACTAAGCATAAAATCACAACTGAGCACAAAATTGACAGACAGGATAGTCTGGGGCATGTCAAAGAAGCTGAAACCCAATTTGCCATTGGGGATGGAAAGGATTGCTTCTGGTCCCCTCTCACAGGAGCTTCTGGGTATCCCCATGACTGAAAATCACTGCAGAAAAGGCTGGGCAGCCCTGCACTAAGCATGAAAAGCAGGCCAACACCAATTTTCTAGATAGCCACCAAATTCATTTCCCCTTGTCCTGGCTCACTCTCAGTGTTGCTCCTGCCTCTGCCAGCTCCTGCGACAGTAATGCCACGCATGGCAGCACACTGGTTTTGTGCTTTGTCTGCCTCCTGAGACCCCAACAAACATCAAGCAGCAGGAGGGAAGAAAGTAAACTTGCCTGCGTCCTCCCAGGTGCGTGACTGCGCTTCATTGGTCGCCCCTCAGCAGAGGCAGGGGGCAGAGCCACCACGCAGCAGCCGCAACTCTCGGGGGCCTCACGGATCAGCCCCAACAGCTCACAGCCAAACTCGGCAAAAGCTCCAGAAGAATTCACGCCCCTGCCCATAACGAGGGATGATCAGATGCAGACACAATGTCCACAGTTACAACCAGATGGGGGGAAAAGAAAATCAAGATAACGATACTGGTGCTGTGATGTGATCTGGAGGGAATGAGAGTTTGAGGTTGGCAGGGCTCGTTCCTCCTTCTCCTCAGGACTGAGCAGAAAGTGCTCCCTTACCAACCCACCTTCTGCTTCAGAGGGCTCTCCCATAGACTACACTGTCCCACAAGGACCCAGACCCTCCATCTGGTGGGATGTGGTGGCATACAGCCTGCCACAGACAGCCGCGTGTCCCGGTACCTCTCAGGGTGCTCCCACGCACATTGGTCTCAAAGCAACCCTGCCTTGTCAAGGGAGAACTGTTTAGGCGAAGAAGAAGTCCAGGCTTTTTGCAAATGCATCTTCAAATTCACTGAAGCACCAGCGACTTTTAGCAGTGTCTGCGGGTGGCTCTCAGCCAGCAAAGCAAAGTGCTGCCTTAACTCAGCCCTGTGCTGCAGAGGCTGAGCACTGGGGTGCAACGTGATCAGCTGAGGGACTTTCAGTGCCTGCAGAAAGTCTGCAGTGTTGAAATCTGCTTTCATGCAGGAACCGGGAAGCCCTCCTTTGCTTGGTGGCAGTCCGAAGAGACATCAGTAGAACACTCTCCCTGGCTCCCATGCCCTGAATGGGTCCCCTCATGAACTAACAGACCCTTAAACTCCCAAATCTTTCTGGGAGAGAGTGAGAAGCAGATGATAAGAAGGATGTGGTGGTACATCAGCTACTAAGAGGCTCCCGACCACCTCTCAGAGGTCTTCTAAGCCTAGTGCCCGATGCACAGGTAACACATGGAGTATGGCCAAGCCAGATGGGAGAAGATGACTAAGCCAACACCCTGGTTCCTGGGTCTAAGCACTACCAGCATGTCCAGAATAGCATCTGTGTGCTGCCTATGGTCACTACACTGAAGACAAACCGGTGGAGTTCTTGAGAGAAGGCAGAAGGGCCTCTGCAAAGAGTAGCTATGAACAGCCAAGAGCCACCGCATCTCTCCAGTACTGCTGAAGGGAAAGAAAGAATGGAAAAAAGGCACCAGGACCCACTGGTCTAATGGCACAAATACAGAGACACTAGTGCTCTGCATTACAGGAGACTGTGGATGGTAACCAAATTTCCTCAGATGCTCACATATCTTTCATTCTTATGAAGAGGCAACAGAGTAGGCGTCTGTTAGCAACATGTGAGGAGAAATTCAAATTTACTACAGTACTCACAGGCAAATCAGTTCTTATTACCAGTATTTTATGGATTGATTTGGAAGAAATTGAAGGATGGTGGTAATTTTAAGCATGACATTCATTTTGGCAGGGTATTCAGTACTTCAAAGCTACACATGTGTACTACCATTTGTTGAGGAAACAAGACCTGCATCCCATTAATTTAGAGGAATCTGAATCTCTTCTTTTGTGAAAAACTAAGCCAAGAATAAGCATGCTCCAGTAACATGCCCACCCTATGAAAATATAAACATGAAATAAAGAGAAGCCCTAACACCGACAGTCTAAATTTAGATGCAGTGGAAATGCAACTCAATAGACTTTGGAAGAGCTACACATTTATCTGTGTCTCGGTTCAGCCTTTGGGGATTAAACAAATTATCCTTTTGTTTACCTTCATCCCTTCCAATTTCAAGGTACGTGGACAAGTACTTAAATCAGTAGCACTTAAAAATAGCTCTGACTTCTTGCAGTTCAAAAGGAAAAAGAATAGAACACGCATAAAAATTGCAAATATCTCACGTTATAGAAGAGGGGTATTAATGCTTCCAAGTGAACAACCTTGCTAAACTGGGCCAAGCTGAAAATCATCATGCGTATGATCTTGTAACCCTTTGGCATCTTTGTTAAGCGGTAAACAAAGGGCTAGATTTTTCTATTCCTACAACAAGATCAGCAACATTTAGAATCTGAAACGTCCTGTTCTGCTTTGTAGGAAATCGAATTTAATCTGCAAGCACCAAAGTAAGGAGCAAATTCTCAGAAATGAGGTAAAGAAATTCAGCTGGCTATTACATTGCTCAAGTTCAGATCCAAATTCGGGTGTCCCCTCATCCTGGTGTAAAACCAGAGCAACTTCTTTGGAATCAACAAAATTATCCTGCCTATTGCACTCAGGTACCAAAGCAGGAGTTGGTCTCTTTTCTCATTAGCATCCATCTCCTGATTTGCATTGGGTTTTCCAATGTGCTTACAATTACCTAAAACCCAAATATATAGAACATATTTCTTTTGGAAAAAGAGCCATTAAGCTTTTTTCTGATATCAGGTAGGTGTCATTTCCACAGAGTACTTACAATAAGGTCTTAACCCTGATGTCTGTTCTTTTTATTTTTTTTGCCTAAACTTGCTCTTACACTAGCATAAAATCAGAAGGAACTTCATTTGAAAAAACAAAAGCTGGTAGGATCCCCTGTGTTACTTGTGTTAATTAGGAGAGGCTATAAGACAATGAGCAGGGGAAAAGCACCTTTCCCATGCTATGGATCACTCAAATTCAAATACCAGTAACAACAGTGCAAAGCTAATGAGGATATTTGTGAAACCTGCACTGAGACAGATTTTATTTTTTTTTTAAATTCCTTTTGATTAGATATGATGGCCAGCGTGCATGTGATAGCTGGCAGGAAAAAAATGCTATACCTTTCAGAGTCTCCTGCAAAGTCTGTGCAAAGGCTGCCAGTTTGTGGCTGTCGTGGTTCTTCCCGGTATTCTCTCCTGCCGAGGGTGGCAAGGCCAGATGAAGGTTAACCAACATTAGATCGTTCATCCCAACCTGGGGGAGGAAGGAGAAGAAATTGGTGCCAGGCAGATAGGACACAGGAGGTCACAAAGCAAAACCACGTGCCTGTTCCCAGTACTTCTGGTAGTAAATCTGTGTGACTAGGCTTCGCTTCCTTATCTGTGTGGTGTGTTTTGGTTGGTCTTGTTTCTGGGAGGAAGAGGGGGAAGGTGTTTTGCTCTGTTTGCAATAACCTGACACCCTTTCAGTTCTGGGGAAACTGGTCTGCATAAGCAAACAGCTTCTTTCCACCATGGTTGCAGAAAGAAGCTGGCTGTTTATGAAAATCAGCTCACGCAAAACCAGTTGTTAATAAGCTACAAATAATGTCGTGGTCACTACACGGGCTAATTATGACTCTTGTGACTAGCTCTGGCCCGTCACAGAGACTAACCAAGAAACTTAATGTACCTTGAAAGGGACTGTTGGCTCCCTGCAACCTTCTGCTTATCTTCTGGCACTCACTTTGTCATGTAGCACGAGTAATACTTGCTCCTAATATTGACCTGTTTACATTATTAATTGATTAATATTAATTCTAAATAATAATTTATCCATAATTATATTACTAATGCTTCTCTCAAAGCATTACCAAAGATGTCAAGTTCCCCAAATTGGACCCCTGCATCACACCCAGTGTGGAGAAGGGGGCTGTATGCTCACTCAAGCATATGTACAAGAATTTTCCAAAATGCATGATGTTCTTTCAGATGGGTTCAGCCTAGTGAAAAAGATTTAAAATGGAAACTCTGCAGTACGCCAGCAACATATGAGAGATCATCCATCCCTCAGGAGCACTGTGCCTTCCTTATTTATATATATCCACTTTGACTACCCTCTCCACTCACAATTTGGGGCACTGACAAGAATCGCAGCCCTGTGGCTGGCTGCTGCTGGATACGTACCCTGTTATTGCTGTGTTAATTTGGTAAAGGTAGAACAAGGTGACTGGTGACTTCTGTCACTCTCTGAGGCTGTGGATGCTACCGAAGATCTACCAACTCTCATGTGCCTGAATGTTGCCTTGTGGCAGGGTCTGCTCCCACAGAAGCTAAGGAAAGGACTCATTCTGGTGATCTGCCATATCCATAAAGACCCTATATGGGTGTGTCTCATGGCCTTGACCTATAATCAAGCCATGAGACAGTGCTGAAGTGACGAGATGGATTAGAGACTCATGCAAAGTTTAATCTGCTAGAAGACTGTGTGTCTTTTCAGCTTCTTACCCCATTTTTTAATAAAATCTCAATTCTGCAAGGGTCAGTTGGTGCAACAGCAGTTACCTTGAAATGTGCAAGATACGGGTGAGGATATGAGTGCTTCCCATTGCCATTGGTCTGTGCACACTCCTGAGACAAAGCATCTTTCAGTTCAATGCCAGCTGTTGTATCCCAGAGGAAGCCAGAATATTCAACTCCCTGGAGTTTAAAAGAAAAAAAAAAAAAACAAACAAACAGAAAAGAGCTTATAGTAAGAAGGTAAAACCAAAGCATTCTGTCCAAATTCAGCCCCCTAGGTGAAATTTTCACCTGCAATTTTCAGTACCACTGTTGGGAGTGGCAGTGGTAAACATCACTTCCAAAACATGCAGAGGCAGTAAAAGATGATGCAATTTTATATCTTGGCTTGGCGCCTGCTGAGGGCAGGATGCCCAACTCGCTGTGCACAAGCATAAATGAGAAACAGCATCCTAGGCTATCAGATGGAGATAAAGAAACAGGTAGAAATGCTTCTTTATCCCACCCCCCTCAAAAGCCCTACCAGATGGGGGAGGAATGCTCCCTGGGAAGCCCAACTGAAAACTGAGCGTGCCAATCTGAAACACATATTGTTTGGCTACTCGCAGCCCCTCACACCTCTACACTGGCTATCGGACACCCAGGTAGCCTTAGCACTGCTCAATCCAGTCAAGGATTTAATAAGCCATTCTACTGTATACAGGTAGAGCGTGTTCAGGACCACTGCAGGGGTGAAAGGTAAAGATGCTGCCTCACCTGCACCTCCTAGTCCAGGCAAGACATCGGATTCTTCTGAGCATGGTGAGCAACAAGGTAGTTCATTATCCCTAGGACTGTTTGTCTAACCCTGAGTTCAGTGCCTTGTGGTCTCACTGGGCAAGTTCTATGGCTTGTGGCAGAGGATGCTGCGTGCAGCTGTTCCTTCTCCCCATGCCGTACACCATCTCACAGACTTCTGTCACCCGCAAGCTAAAAATATCCAGGCTCCTTCAGTCCCTTGGTGTGAAATCTGGTCTAGACCTCTCAGCTCTGTCAATCTTCTCTCTTTTCCAGCTCGAATATTTTCACGCTCAGCTCTCTGCTCCTTTCAGCTCTGTTTCTGTCATCCTGCATGAGGTTTTTTGATTACTTTGGGATGTGGAATCAGCATTTTCAGAAAGCTGCCTGCCCCAGTCACACCAGCAGTGGTATCTAGTTCAAAGCCTGTTAGCCTCTCTCTTCCCATCATCCCGACACCATTTTCCTTGGTATCATTCAAACCCGCTTCCATTAACAAATCCTAGTTAAATCCATCACAAGGAAGAGCTTTTTTCATTTCAACTGCAATAAACAAGCATTATCTGCTCTGCTGACTTCCTGTGAGCTTTGAAAGGAAGTATTAAGGTTGGCTAAAATCCTTTGGTAGCTTCTTTAGATAACTCACCTTTACAATACTAACAAAATTATTCCACTCGTTGGAAGTCTAAGGTCTGAAAACGACTATAGGAAAGGACATGGAAGAATAAAACTGCTGTCAATGGCTGTTTGCTATTTCCTGGCTCCAGATTTCACATCAACATGGTGGTCAAAAGTCACTGCTTGGTTGAAGGCCAGATGCCTGGGATGTGTGGAAGCACGAGCTTGAAGCACCATCCATAATTTTGCATTATTTAACCCTGTAGAGCATCCTGAGACTAGCTTGTGCTGAAGATGCTATATACTCTGGGTTACACTGCGTTACTTCACTATATTGCATTTGTGTACATGGTGATCAAACCTGCAGGACTCATTAACTAACCCAAGGGGTAGAAGAGACTTTCTGGCTTAGTGGAGGATTCTCCAACACAGCTAAAAGGAATAGTCAGCAGATAACATTCGTATTCTTAGCTTAGTCACAGACTTCTTCCACAATTTTGGGAACCATTCATCCTTACATTCCTACCAGTAAAACAAAGTAGATGATGACTTTTATTTTCTCAGCCCGTTGTCAAAACTTTCATTGTCATCTTTGTACATATAGCTCAAGAAAGAACTGACTAAAGACTCTGGATTTAGAAACTCTTGAGACAATTATTAATAATTCTTGGGAAAAAATGGAGGAGGGAACAACTTCCAACAACTTCGCACAATTTCTAAAATTCAGTATTTTAATGATCTGACCTAACAAGAGATCCCAAAGGAAAATTTCAGCCAGGAATGAAAATGTCCTTAACAGAATTTGTACTCTGCACTGGGATTAAGTGTGAATTGTGTTAAACCTTAGACACATTCAGACCCTCTGTGTCTTTCTAGTGGTAGCTATGCCCAATCCTTGTGCTGCTCAGGTGGTGGGTTTGGGGATTTTTTTCTCATTCTTGGGTTTTCCTCAGAAGGGCAATAAAAGGATGTGCACCTCCCAAAACATCAGTCCAAAACCAGTGAACGATGGCGCAGCCTGATTTGGAAAAGTCAAATTAAGCAAATGTGGATTCTAAACTGTGTGATTATGGGATACAACTGCAGCCACATATTTAATAAGGACAGTGCTCAGAACAGATGGAGACAGCCCTGTATACTGCTAGGCATCATTCATTGCATGAGAGGTCTTGGTTTTTGCTTCTACCCCACAACACCCATGCTGCAATAACTGCATCATGAGAATGATCCTGTTCAGCAACAGCAGGCTTGAGCCCAAGGAGGACCTTGCTCTGAAATATCATTAGCGGCTTTAAAGGGAAAAAATAGAGATTTCCCTTGGGAGAGACTGCTTTTGGGCACCTCTGGTGGTGTCCAGCCCAATGCAGCTATACCCCGAATACTGTCAAGGGTAGCAGTTGCAGTGATCACCACTGTATAAATTATTACTTCACTCAGTACTTATCTATAGTCCCACCATAGAAGATGCTGCAGGGAAAAGCCGAGTGCAGCACAGTGCAGATTCAAAGGGAGTCCACAGCATTTCAAACACCTGTGAAGAACACTTGGGAACGTGTGAGATAAGATCCTCTTCCAGATGAGGATGGCATCTGGAAGACCTCTGTGGGGTCTTCACTTGCAAACTAGGAAAAAAAGGAGCCCTTCCAAGTGCCAGTCAGTGATGCACTAGAGAATAAGCTCAGGTCACTAACACAAAAAAACCCAGTAGTACTGCAGCCTGCTAGGGGCAAAACCAAGGACTCTTCCCTTGTCCTAACGTATAGCCTTTCTTCTGTAGTTCTGCTTTTATCTACCATACCTCCCCTAAATGCACACACCTTCCTCCTTACAAGTGTGCCACAGGCTGAGGAAAACAGTTCTTCCAAAAATTAAATTGCACAGTCAAACTGAAAGCTATAGGAACAAACAGATTAAAAAACAAGAGATGCAAACCTTGACAAAAAAGATTTGCAAAAAGTTTCGCCTTAAACGCTCAAACTATGTCCTTGGTGAGAGGAAAAAAAAAACCCAAACCAGAGCCAAAGTTCAGACCTAGGGATTAATGTACCTTGTGTAGCTGGCCTGAGGGTTTTTCGGAAACAACACCCTTCCAACATCCTCTAGGGCCCTTCCACTTGCGGATGTTTGGCAGCGTCGGCTGGTTCAGCTCCATACAAAACTAGAGAGAGGAAAGGGGAAAAAAAAATAGATCAGCTTTGTAGGGTTTTTTAAAAATAGCAAATAAAGCATTGGTGAGATACACTGTGGAGAAGAGGCTGTGTTCTCTGCCCCTCCCCTGGAAGGGGTCTCCTCTGTGCTGCCTTCAAAGATGCTGAGTGCACCGTATCGAACCCTCCCGGGGGGCAGGAAGCCCCCGTAGCATGCCTGGCTCCACTCCAACACTGAGGCCACTGGTACAACACAAGAGGAAGGGTGTAGGCCAAGCTCAATAGCTGGATTTTTGGGGTTAAGACTGCTCTGACTTTACTCCAGGGACACATGCATGAGACTCCCTGTGCACAGAGGAATTGGCTGCACACTTGCACACAGAACAAGCAGATCCTTCTGATGCTCCCCAGAGGCGTTTGTCCTCCTGGACACTGCTGTACAACCATAGCACTGGGACACCTTTACACATCCAGAGATATGGAGGGTGCACCCTAACACCCAACAGATCAGGGATACTGTAGCTGTGGACACCATTGAAAGCCCCCCAGGTCCACCTGGATAACATCCTCAAATTAAAATACAAAATAATAATAATGATAATAAATCCTCTATGCCCTGGAAAAGCTGGAATCTGAAACCCCTAGATGCAGACAATATGGAATATTTTTTTGCCAGGATTTTCAAAATAAAGCTTAATAGGAGGAGCTAGAGCCCTTTGCAAAGCCGAGTCCCGTCAGACTTGGGCTGGAGGCTGGCAGGGAGAGGCAGCAGCTGAACGCCCCGGCCACGCAGAAGGGCCTGTGTGCTGCAGCTCGGGCTGCGGGGAAAGGGCTGGTAAAAAGTAATCACCACAAAAGAACAACAGGGACAGTCACCGAGCATCATTTTGTATTATCTGACGCTGGAGAAACTGCACTGAAATGAAGAGGTTTTCACAGTGAAAGAGTATCCTCAGACACAATCTTGTATCTGGAATGTCCCTCCAAATCAAGCAGCAATTTAATGAAAAAGGATTTTCAAGGCAAAAAATAATCTCCTGTACACAGTGACTCTTTGCAGCGGGACATACCAAACACAGTTTGAAGAGCGGCACAGATATAAATGTTTCCTATGTGGGTATCAGCAAAATGATGGGACAGCTATTCTCATGTTTATCTTTTGATTCAAAAATAAAAACAAACCCTGCTCCTTCACTAACTGCCTTGTCTGTGAGTTCAGTATCCTGGAGGCTGAAGCTGTGAGCATTGACTTCTCAGATACAAGTAACCCAGCAACCCCTTTTTGCATTGGAAGGCTGAGAGTCATTTTGGTTGCAACACCCAAAGAAAAAATGCTTGGCACACCTTTTAAAACAGTTTTGTGAAATGCAGAGATTGGCTGGGACTTCTTATTCAAGATGCCGCATTAATATACAGTGTTACTGTCCATCATATACCTTCGGGCAGCACTAGGGCTGGGCTGATTTATTAAATGAGGAGGCACGCAGGGTGTTTGCACAGCCTGGGAACAGAGCTTTGCTCCTGACTGATTGCCAGGTGCTGCCTTAATAAACACAATAAATCACAGCAGCAAAAATTATTCATCTGATGTCATTCTGATGACTTTAAACAGCATGAATATGGTGAATGAGTTTTCTAATATTTAAATAACTTAAATCAGGAAAAAGAAATTGTTGAAATTAGGAGTTCAACTGTAACCTGACAAAAGAGTTAACTTATCTCTGGGTTGCAGGTACCTAGAAAGTTCAGCCAGCCCAAAGTATACGACAGGGCTGAATAAATCCTACAGAAACCATGACTTTAGTAAAAAGAGCATCCATCTGCAGTCAACTAGTTCGAATATTTTGTTTCCTCCAAACTGAATTTTTTTTAAGGCCCTGATTTAACTTTGCTCAAACAAAAAGATGACAAATAAGATTACATGGTTTGTCCAGAAAAAAAGCCATCAGCCCTTTCTGGGTACGGTTGCAACAACAGAGAGCTTGGCCTACAGCAGCTGACTTTAATCTGTGCCCATTTTCCAGGGCTTACAGGCACACAGATTTTGAAGCTGTGACAGGATACTTGCTTAGGTCATGGGTTTTTTTGCTGAAGGGAGAAGGGCATTTCTCAAATCATGTTGTTCTGCCCACAAAACCCAATGTCAAACAACATTACACTTTCTCTCATACAGTAAAAATATACAGACAAGCTCTAGCCCACATTGGAAATGAAAAAAAATGCCTTTCCTCCTTTGTAAAACTAAGTTAGAGCTATGCCAATCTCTTTTGAGGAGCAGTTCTTCAAATGGTAGAGAAAAGTCAAAATTAAACTTTCAATCAATCAGAACAATATTTTTTTTTCCCAAATCCTCCTAAGGGGAAAAATTCTAGTTGTTTTTTTTTTTCTCTAGAACCTTTCAGGCTTCAAGTTTCCTGAAATTCAATCAGCTTCTTCATTAAATCATACACATACTGAGACAAAACTCACACACATACAAGAATACCAACAGCAGCAGGGCTTATTTACAAGGATGCCCTGTATGTCACCTGTGCCACCACGATCACTCTTGCAGCTGGGTGTTGGTTTTTGTGGGAAAGGCAGCGCTGCCAGGGAGCAGGAGCACAGCAGCACCAGGCTCCAGGTGTGTTCTAGGCAAAGAGCAGCCTGTGCTCTTGAGAAGTCAATCCACTAGTGACAGGTACCTGCCCGTTGCCCTCATATGGCCTGCAAGGCGCCAGCAAGGGCCACCACCCCAGCAACTGGGATAAGCCCTGTCACCTTTGCTCATCAGCAACATGTCATTTTCCCAAGGAGGGTGGATCCAATGATGTAATTGCTCTTTGTCCAGCCTGATAAGGAGCTGGTGCCTGTTGCTCCTAGCTCCTCCAGAAGCAGAGATGGGTAAAGGAATGAGTTTATAACTGACACTGAAGAAGTACAGAGGGCGGTTGGAAGAAGCTGGGGAAATGCACGTTTGAGGAGGGACTGGAGAGGGAAAGGAAAGGGGTCTTGGACTAATTTGGGATCAGAGAGAAGAATGTATGCTGGGCTGGCACATGCTGGACATCATAAGGGAGTCACAGACTCCCTAACACACCTACCTCCTCCCCAAGACACTCCATGCATGGCTAACAAGAACATCTACTTTATGCATTAAGTCAAATCTCTTCCTGTACAGTAACTCTGCACACTAGGAGAGCTGCCAGCGAGCACCCTGCTGTAGCCCACGAGCAGATCTCACCACCTCCTGTTCATCAGGATGCCCTGATTTTCTTTTGGGGTGCTATTTATGCAGCCAGTCCCAAACCAGGCACAGCAGGGTCACCTTTTCCAGATGACGACACCCCTTTGTGATGAACGTCTTTGCCTGCCAAGAGTTACCCCCGTAATACCAGCATAGGGCACCACATCCAGCCAGCAACCTCCCTTAAGGTGAGCATCTTTTGCTCAAAAAGAGGGTGCACTACTCCTAAACCCTGAGGAAACCAAACGTGACCCAGGAAAACAATGTCTTAGGGCTTAATAAATTACACATTTCTTATTAGCCAGTGATTCCTCTTTGGAGGACACTTGCATTTCAAACCTGGAGTCAGAGCAGAGGCTGTAAGGAGGACAAGAGGAGGAACAGTGAGGAGGAGCTTCCAGGCCCCTGATGTTACAGCATAGTACACCCTGGTGCAGTAATCATTGCCTGAACTTTAGAAAAGCACTCAAAACAATTAACTGTCCATTTGGATTAATAACCACAGAAACTTTCAGGCCAAAAGGGCACCGTAGTAAAGGAAAACAACAACTTACTTCAACAAAGTAAAGGTGATTTTTGGTTCCTCTTAACCGAGAGATGAGAGCCACGTAATAAATATTTCATTTCTAAATGTCACCCATACACAATTCCTTTATTTTTAACAGGCACTAGAGGCAGCAGCTTTAATGAGTAGCAGAGACATGAAACTTCTATTGATTCTTTATCATTTCAGCTATGTTGGGGTGTAGTAATATTAGTAAAGATTTGACATCATATTGATGAAAGAGACTTGGAGTTTGAGTGTGAGAGTTGGCAATAGTTAAAAAGAAGACCCTGATGAGAAGAAAAAAAAAAAAAAAAATGTTGAACTGTATTGTTCAGTCAAAATTAAACCAACTTTTTTTTTTTTTTTTTTTTTTTTTTTTTTTTTTTTTT